>NW_009260410.1:2133596-2180002 GCF_000687185.1 Egretta garzetta
GGCCTGACCCTCTTTCCACATTCCATGGAGCTTACTCTTTTCTTTGAGTTTCGCTAGAAGCTCCTTATTCATCCATGCAGGCCTCTTGCCTCGTTTACTTGATTTCCTGCTCACAGGGATGCACCGATCCTGAGCACAGAGGAAGAGCTGCTTAAATAGCAGCCAGCTCTCTTGGACTCCCCTCCCTTCAAGAGCCTTAGCCCATGGAATTCTTCCTAGTAGGTCCCTGGAGAGGCCAAAGTTAGCTCTCCTGAAGTCCAATGTGGCAGTCCTACTTGCTGTTCTGCTTCCACCTCTCAGAATCCGGAACTCCACCATCTCGTGGTCACTGCAGCCAAGCCTGCCTCCTACCTTCACATCCTCAACCAGTTCTTCTTTATTTGCCAGCACAAGGTCCAGTAGCGCTCCACTTCTTGTTGGCTCCTCCACCACCTGGGTCAAAAAGTTATCGTCGATGTTCTGCAGGAACCTCCTGGATTGTGCGCACCTTGCCGTGTGGTCCTTCCAGTTGATATCAGGATAGTTGAAGTCTCCCATGAGAACCAGGGCCTGAGATTGCAAGGCTACATTTAGCTGTCTGTAGAAGGCCTCGTCTACTTCCTCATCCTGATTGGGTGGTCTATAGTAAACACCCACCACAGTGTCACCCATGCTGGCCTGCCCCTTAATTTTTACCCACAAGCTTTCAACTTGTTCTTCATCCGCTCCTGGGTAGAGTTCTATACATTCCAGTTGCTCCTTTACATAAAGAGCAACTCCACCGCCTTGTTAGCAGTGTTAACTTCTGTTAGCAGTGCAGATTTAAACTTGATGAAACTGAGCATGAAATTGCTAATCCTGTTTATTCCTTCATTGTGTTTCTTGCTCGTTCTTACCTGTTTTCTTGGAAGTCTACTGATAGCTGTGACTGAAACTCTGCTCTGTTCAGGTCTTGTGTAGATTCACAGATACAGTTAAACCCTTACAAAGACTTGCTGAATTCTGATAATTTGATTCATTACAGGGTGATGTCAAATAGTTTTTTGACAGGTGTTTTAATATATTTATTTAGCTTTGTTTAGTAGTAACTAGTAGTTCTGGAATATAATTCTCCCTTTCACATTTTACCTTACCTTTTCACATACCCACTTAAAACTTAATTCTATTTGTAATGAATATGATCAGCTTGTATTCTGTCTATCGCTCTGGCTGAGCACTCAACAATGATTTTAAAAAAAAAAAGCATATGTCGACAGCAGACTGCTATGTATTAAACAAGTGGCTGTGTCATTACCACCTGCTCCCCAGCTGCATAAAAATAGTGCCTGCTGGCTGTAGTCCTGGTAAAATACCCCAACAAATGTATCTGCTGCTTGAAAATTGCCAAGTAGTGGCCATGTAAGACAGAACAGATGCCTAAAATAAGGACCTTACCTTGAAGGTAATTTGCTAATTGCCTCCACTGCATTAGGAATTGCATTAGGAATAAACATATGCTTTATACTAGGAGCTGTAAGTCGTATGGTGAGAGTAGGATGGGTACAGTCAGTATCCAGATATTTTTGGCAGTTGTAGACTTCTCATAGCTTTCAAATGCAGTTTAAAACAGAGCATACATTGCCATCATAGAATGTTTTGGGTTGGAAGGGACCCCTAGAGGTCATCTAGTCCAACCCCCCTGCAGGAGCAGAGACACCGCTAACTAGATCAGGTTGCTCAGAGCCCTGTCCAACCTGGCCTTGAATGCCTCCAGGGATGGGGCCTCCACTGGAACAGGTTGCCCAGAGAGGTGGCAACCTGTTCCAGTGTTTCACCACCCTCATTGTAAAGAATTTCTTCCTTGTATCATATTTTAATGAAGTCACAAGGGTAAGCAAACAAAATTGATTAAATCTTTATTGAAGAAGAAAATCACAAATTTCTAAGCCAGAGTTTTCCATTGCTGTTGTGGATATGTAAAAATAGAACTCCGTTCATTAATCATGTGAACCATTTAATAGTTAACAAAGGAAGCTTCAGTTCTGTCAGTTCTCTAACTTATTTTTCATTCTCTCTGTTCTACCACTTCAGTAGCATTTTGTTGATGTAACTTTTAGTACAAAATTTGGAATAGTCCAAAACGAAAATTAGAAGAAAACATTGCCCAATTTCCAACTATAACTTTTTAGAGCCAAATTTGGTATTTAAGATCAGGTTTTAATCAAAAATACTAATCCCCTCCCCTTGACCATGTATTTTGCTGAGGATCCTTTGTATTTACTTGAAGGTGTTTTCTTTCAGGGATTTTAGCATGTTTTATTCATGAGTATATGGAAGTGATTTCATCTTCACATCTATACAAAAGGTTGACATTCATTCTTAAAGGCTGCTAGGTGACACTTGTTTTTTAGGAAATGTGACTTTTTTAATTTCTGCTGGATCGTGTGCAGTGTTTCAGATCTTAAGTAATCTAATATGGAGACTAATGCTTAAATACTACTGGGGGACATGTATAAGATTGTGTTTGGTGGTAGGCTATGTGTAGTCTATAGTAACAGCAGAAACTTTGAAATTTGTGTTCTCTGGCTTCAGACCTGGGAGAAATAGCTGTGAGTTAAATTTTTGGTTTGCTGGATGGTTATCTTGAGTTCTGAGACACTGGCATGGTAAATGTTTATTGGATATTGTGTGTGTATGAGGGAGACCTGTGAGGCCTGGGGAGCTGGGCAACACAGTTGCAGTCTACATAAACTGAGCAAAGGTGTAAAAGGTTCTGGTGCATGGAGGTGGGTACATGAGTGGGGTTTGTTTTGTTTCATGCTTTTGTTTGGTTTATTTATTCTTCTCAGTCATCTTTTCCAGCTGCAATATACCTGTCAGGGGGTAGGTATGGTTCTAGTCTTGGTCAGAGTTTTTGCTATTTCCATGGTCTGTATCCAACAGAATGTTTTGGCCAATATTAACAGTATGGGATCATACAGTGCCTTTTCCTGTAGCAGACTTTTTTTAAGTCCTTGGGGGAGGGGAAGAAGTGTGGTTTTGGTTTGGGTTGTTTTTGTTTTTTTTTTATTTGAGCTTGGACATTCAGCTTCAGGAAGGGGGTGGAAATCAGTCTTGTGTTATTGCTCCTGTCCCTGTAATAGACTAGTTTTAGCTGACAAAGTCTGACAATCTTAATCCAGTTCTTGGAACCTGGAAAGTGCTATACACTGGATTGGAGTGCAGAGCTATAGCACTTCTTTTAAGCTTACCCTTTTCTTTAGAAAATGTTCTGGAAAGGCACAGAAGAGTACAAAGATAGTACAAAGTGTTTGGGTTTTTTTTCCCTGAAAAACCCAGTTAACTCTAAAATAAGAACCTATCGGTGATAGAAATGTATCCTGGTTTTCAGATTTGTTTGCATGTTTGTTTTTTGTCACTACTTTGTTCTCTATTCCCCACTATCTTTTTTTGAAAGCTTTAGAATTGCATTTTCTACTTTCTATAAGCAAATACTTTCCAAAAAGTAATTTCTAAAATTCTTTGCGTGAGCATTTCCAGTTTACAGATAATTGGCAGTAATTACATTGCCTCTAGCTAAAAAGGCAGAAAGAGGATCTTCCCATGTCAAAACAGAATTTAGGGTATTCATTTGTAATATAGTTCATGTATGTATGCGTTCAGACTGTAATATGGTGCATGATGCTAACACCTTGGTCTTTCTGGTAGAGAATGTAATGTAAACTTGGAGCACTCCATCTTCCTCTGCAGTTAAGAGTAATAAGCTAAAATTTGTGTTCTCTGTGTGTATAATATGCATAAATATACATGTGTTTATACATGTTTATGTATCTACATAAATTGCGGTTTTTATAAGGGGAAGTCTTGGTGTAATCATTTTGGCAGAAATACAGTAATTTTATACTAGTGTGCCATTGTGTGATAGTCCATCTGGAATGAAAAAATTAAACCTTACAATGTTTTCTGTATAGGTAAGTATTTTTTTATTTATATGTGCAGTGATATGGAGAGAGAGAGAATAAACCTTTTGTTTAAAGTTACCTTAGTCTCAGAAATTAGAATCTAATCTTCTAAACATAATATATGATTAAGAGGCTTGTCACTAGCTGTAGCAAGGTCTATTGTCTGTAAAAGGGATTTTTTTTTAACTCTACCAAAAATACGTTTGTTAATTTTATATTAACGTAGAAAGATGCAGATAGCATGTTTTTTCTTGCACTGTTTCCTTCTATGTTCTCTTTACAGTCTCCTCTTTTTCTGTTCTCATAGTTCGTTCTCATTCCAGTTTAGTGAGGTAATTTTCTTTTGCTTTTTCTGATCCGTATGTTCTCTCTCTCTCTCTTTCCTTGACAGACACTATGGAGCATTCACTATTAAGCCAGTTGGGCAACTCTAGTCTACCTGTACTGATTCTCTTGTCCAGTCCTTCCCATGTGGCTGAGATCCATCATCAACATACTAGCTAGCAGCTGCCTGTTGTGAAACTTGGGGTTAGTTGTCTCATTGCAATGCTTGCTATTTACAAACTGGTAAATAATAAAACATGCTCTGATAGAATGTAGCATAGTCTGCAATATTACTTAGCTGCTTTCTACTGTTTATAAATTTCCTAATAATTCTGTTATGTAGAACAACTTACAATCCATGTCATTTACTCCTGGGATAATCATGTATATATTAATTCCATCATTATTTTCTTTCTAGTTCAACTTCCCAAGTTCTGTGTGCATTTGGATTATTTTCCTTGAACAGGGAGGGAAATTTTTCAGCACTCTCTAATGTACAATTTTTGTTTCTGAAACTGTTTTAATTCCTTTATTGACAACTCAGCTTTCTCCCCTTTTCTCCCTATTTTGTGTGATTTACAGTGGTTTGTGTTCATGGAGTTATACTCTGGCAGGTGCTTAACCATGCTTTTTATTGTGGAAAAAGTTGGTGATTTTAGTTGCTTACACTTCTTTAAACATTTAATATTTTAATAAAATGAGGCTAGGGAAGAATACATGTTTTGCACATGTTAAAATTTGTGTCCACTTATTTTGTAGCCTTTAAACAGCCCAGTGATTTGTAGCAGGAGCTTGGTATTTGTTAAGGTGTGACTCCTTGTCTATGCATGCGTCTGTGTGATTTATCCCCAGATGTGGCTTTTAAAAAGTATTAGAAGTGTGAAACTGAGCATAGTTCTTTTCTGTTGGGACCAGCTGGTAGAGAGGAGAAAATGTGGTTGTGTCCTCCATATTCTAATTGGAGTCAAGGCTTAAGAAAGAGTAAGAGAAATAGACTGGGACTGAAGTCCTGTAAGGTTGCTGTAATGAAAGCTGAAATAGGCAGGGAGACTGGCACTAGATAACTATGGAACCTAGAGATTTAGGAAAGCAATACACTACATGATGTGGAGCTAGTAGATGATGGAAAGAAACTGAAATCTTGAGATTAAAGTGGCTTGAATATCCTGATGGGGGTGTAGGAACTACAGCTGGTTGTATTAGGAAACTGACTGAGCCAGAAGGGAGGGCAAAAAGTAAGTCTAACAAAACAAGAAAGTTGCTGAAAAGGCCCAAACTGAGAAGATAAGGTACAACAGTAAAGATAGCTTGAGTCTGTCATATGGCATGGTAAGAATGGGAAGAAAGGACACAGATTGGTTAAGTTAAGAGAATAAAAAAGATGGGAGTTCCACAAATTGGATACAAAGCAGCTGAGATACAAAGGTAGACTAAGAGATTTTGATCTTAGGAGGAATAAACAGAATAGTGCAAGTATTCTAAAAACTGGTTTAGCCAGCACCGAAAATGGTAGCCCTGTTTTCTGGATCTTGCCATCCTTTTGCCAGTAACTAGTGGCGTCCACTGGCAAGTTACTTAATCACAGTCTATTGCCTATTTGTTACCAGTTTTTCAGCTGGCGTTTTATAAATACGAGTTTTAGCCACTGAAAAAATAATGTAAACATTATTATAAATTCCCATAGTAATGCATTGCTCTAATCTACAGAGAAAGCAAAAGTAAAAAAAAAAAAAATTGGTTAAATAGTTTTGCCACTGTAACATACTGTAAAAATAAATTTTCCCTATCCAATTAGAAAGAGGATACAATTGCTTTAATAACTTGACATACTTTACTGAGGCTATGTGATCAATGAACAAAACTTTACTTTTTCTAAGTAAATTAGTTCTGAACTCATTCTAAGATTCTATACTTGTAAATAAAGGAAGATATTTCTTGCCACTATTGACTTCACCTATGTACACAATGGAAATCTGATTTTCCTTTTCGATCTAAGTCTATCTAGCTGATGCAGTATCAAAATAGACTGTAACTCTTCGTTGAAACATGATTAATGTAGTAAATGGGACACACTTTGAAGCAGAGGAAACAACACAGCCTTTTTCCCTCTCTTTAGGAATCGAGGTTGCACTCTCTGAGAAGAAATTTTTCACATCATTCGTCTGACTCTGAAACGTCAATATACATGAAGTACCCATTTTCATCTTAGAAAATATTACAGAATGGAAGACAAAATTCTTATGCCACCACCTTCTACAGATTCTGTAAAACAGATTTTTAGCTATCTACTTTGCAAACATACCTATCACGTGGGGGATATGTTCTCCTAACTTCTAACATTTGCTTGAAAATGTCCAAGTAAAAATATAATTTCTCTCTTGATTCCTCTCTGGAAAGAAAGAAAATTAAATTTTGTAGGTTGGACAGGTAAAAATGCATGAAACCATGACTTTATCCTGCATTTCCTTTCTTAATAAAGATACTGTTACAGGACAAAATGGTGATTTCTGATGCACAGCCTGCTATATAAACTACAGATTGATAACTAGCATATCTTTATTAAAGGGAAATTTTAACATTTAATTTCTGGTTTAAACTTAAAAGATCCATTGGTTACAAAGTAAAAGCAATTTTCCCACATCCTCACAGCATTTATGTGCTGTGGGTTAAAATCTGGTTATTCAAATCTACGTGCATTTTGTTTCAATTCCAATAGAGTTTGTCTACTTTTTTGCAATCAATATTCTCTGCTTTTATAAAGTGTTTTACTTATGTGTCATTTTAGTACTTGGGAATGATAACTTTTTAAAATAAAATTTGGACCACTAGTTTAATAATTACTTATCCTTATATGAGGTTGACATTTTTCTTGCAAATGGTAGGCAATAAATTTGGTTTTATGGTATGTTTTTAGCTGTAGAAAAAGGCAAGAATTGACTTCTTACCATTACAAGACCGCTGAGGACTACTTCTTGATGCTTTGACTTTTTCTGTTGTCTGTGCAAAACTTAGGAACTCCTTGGCAGTATCATGGGTTGAGATAGAATACTACTTTCTCCTCACCTGCAGGAAAACAATTTTCTTTTTTTTTTTTTTTTTTTTTCTTCCTTGCTTATCCTCTCACCCCCCACTAGGATTACTTCTCTGTTTTCTAAGTCAGATTCCTCAGAGGTTAAAGTACAGCCTCTGTATTAACAGGAGTGCAAGCTATGGCTTATTGCTTCTGTACCACTGAGGTCTTTATTTTATGTATGTAAATACCCTTGAGCTTTTCAACTTTGTTTATCTACTCTGTAGTATTTTGGGGGGTTTCTTTTTGTTGGGTTTTTTTCTATTAATCATTCAGGGATCTTAGAGTGGGCTTTATAGTCAGTAAATAATACAGCCATAATATGTAAATATATATAAAGATTATTCTAGCAGACAGTAGCATTCTTTCTATTGTGCAGGAAGAGAGGTGGAGCCTGGTTTTGTTCTTATGCTGTTCTGAAGTTGTTGTGAAAGGAGATGCCATGTACTATGTCTTGGTTGCAGGTTTCCTCAAGTGACTTTCCACCTTTTGCTAGGTGGAAAAATCTACACAATTACTTCTGTTTTAAAATCTTGTTACCATTGCAGCTGTGGAGGATTGTTTTACCAATAAGTATAAAAAAACTACATACATACAATTTGTTGGTGATCTCAGCCTATTTTTGAGGGGGGAAATACTCTGCTGTAGATTGTCATGTGTCTGAGCCAATCTGTACCACTAAAAACTTCTGTCCATTTGTTCTTTGTCTTATTTTTAGATTTTAAAATGTATCAATATATTACAGAAATCTTGGCACATTGTAACAATAATTAATTTCCATGGAAGAATTTTTTCACAGTAAATATTTTTTAAATGAAATGCTGTCTCTGAAGGTGCTCAAGAAAGGTTATGTGCTCTGTTAGAGCCTTATTTTTCTGTATCATGAAACAAATATGCATTTGGCCCAAGATTCAGAAGATTTAGTCCCAAGTCCTTATTTTTGAAATTCACAATTTGTTTACCAAACATGACTTCTCTGTCTTTAAATAGCTTTAGAGATCCCAGAAGTAAATTTTACAGTGAATACTATATTAAAAAAACCACACGCACTTACAGGGAAGTCTTTTAAACTTACTGCTTGAAAGTGGACAAATACCGTGCAATTATTTACGTGTCATCAGACTGTGGCTCTAGTCCAGATACTTACAATGTGTAGTTTATTTTCCATTAATTGGTACAGCTGTTAGATTGTTGATAATGAGTTGATCCCATGGCCTTTGCTTCAAAGAATATTTTACTTTGTTTTTACTTGCATGTGAACTTGATCATTTGGAAGGATATTCAGGGTTAGTCACAGAAGTATGCCTGCAGTGTATCTATGGGGCCTGTAACATCAGTCTGGAGGTACTGTTGGTTAGGATTGTATCACTGGGTCTTAACAATGCTTCATTTTGGTTTGAGAGACCTAGAAGAGATCAAAGTGAAGCTCTGAATGTTGGCTTTCCTTCGGGAACCACAGGTCACCGGAAATACTGAGGGCTCTCCATTGATATTCTAGCTGATCTTTCTTCCAAATGCTTGCCAGGAATGAAACATCAATCGGTAGTAACTGAACCTTTAAGCTTTTAGTAGTTGAATCCTTCCTTAGACACAATTGAGGCACAATAACAGACTTCTGTAATTTTGTTACAGGGATACACAAATTATATGCGCTGAGAAAGAACTACATCATTTCCTCAGGTAGTGCCTAAAATTGTGTTGCCTTGATATTGTAGCATTCATGACTTTTAAAATCTCTTACACTATGCAGTGTTGTTCTCCTGCTGCTTAAAATATTTGTAATATGGAAATTCCTGTGCTCTTATCCAGAAGTCATTTAGTTAACTGCAGATAACGAAGATCTTGATCCCTCACTGATTTGGGGGGTTGCAGAAGAGTAACGTTCTCTTCGGTCTTCTGCAGTTTCTCATTGACAGTTCTAAGGCTTTACACACGTGCTAGGAGGGAACGCATCAGTTTAGGACTGTGCCCTATGGACATTCAGTAGCTAATAGCAAATAATTATGCGCTGCTTGTCACATTCATGTATTGCCAAACCAAATTAATTTTCTGGCTTCTACCCCCTAGAATGTAGAGATCCTACTGGTATCTTTTGGTTTTTGTATTTCTAGCAGCCATTGCTGTATAAATACAACATTAAATAGACAAAGTGGTAGTTGTAACATTCCCTATTAGATAACACTGGATAAAAAATTGGTAGACAGCCAGAAAAGTTACCAAAATTACCTCTCTCCTATGTTTTTATGTGTTTGATGAAGGACTATTTTCTTGCACTAAGTAGAGTTATCTAGTTCACTAACATCTTTGGTTCCTGCTACTTCTAATCTTAAGCATCAGAAGTCTATTCATCATCCCCGAAAAACTGTTTACATTTTTCATATTAAATTGGCAATTCTTTGTATTCTGAAATTCATTCTTCAAAATAGCTAATACTAAGTCAATGAGTAAACTGCATTCCAATAATAACTGAGCAAAAACTAGCAGAACACATGGCTCTCTTGAAATGTTTTTCTCTGTTTAACATAGTTCTAAAATGTGAAGTTGTATGGTTGTAAAATAGGTTTTTACAGTAAAATATGTTTGTGGCTTTGTAATGTTGAAGTAGTTTCATTTCGCCTGGTATAAAAGCTTGTTTCCTATGTAAGTAAAAAATACACAGTTTAAATCAGTATTTTAAGGATCCAATATATAATGCTAGTGTCTTGATACACGTGTGCAATCCTGTACACAAATCCTTACAAGCTGTTATGCAGAAAATCCAAATAGAAACATAAAAAGCTAAAAAGTAATTTGTAGCTCTCATTTTAACAATGTTTAATAATGTAGCTAAGATGTAGTGGGAAAGTGTAGGTCTTGTAAGGCCTTCTTAGACTTTTTGAGTCACAAATAATTCAAAGAAATACTGAAACTGTAATTTTGAGGGCCTCGCGTGGTCATTTCATACATCTGTCAGTGGAGCTGCAGTCTGTGGAAGTGTGTACATTAAAGGTAAACAGAATACTGTTCATAATATTTCCAGTGGTTTTTAATCAGATAAACTGGAACATACAATTTCAATCTAGAATGCATGATTTTAGTTGATCACATGGCTGTGTTATTTGATACTGTATTGCAGATACAGATGATCTAGTTACTGCAGCCTTGGTAAGTGAGATGCTGTGGATGTACATAGACAAATGCTTAATAAATTTGTAGATCTCATTTTAGAGAACTGTTAGCAATTTTAAAAATCAAAAGCTCTTTCTCTTGAAACTAATTGTAATACAGCAACAATAAACAAGTTGATGTAGTTTGTAACTTCTAGTAAAGTTCTGGGTTGGTAACTAAAAGTTTAATTCAAAATTGGTCCCTATCTGCTGCTTGGATTGTAACTTCTATTTATTTAATTGTAGTATTGATGAGTAGTTTAAATATGGATTTATAAGAATATGAAATATTGAATTGATGAACTTTTATCATTAAACTATGCTTTTGCAGTCATTAAAATAAAATACTGTTGTCATCTCTCTGTTAATTATTTTTAGGATGTTAAGTTAAATATTGCAGAAAAGCTGACTTTTCTGATCAAGTTAACATGTGATAAGACTTTCATTCCTGTTACATTCACAAAATTATTCCTTCAAAGGAAAAAAAATTGGGCAAAGAAAAATATCTTTTTTTTTAAATTGCCAAACCAAAGAGCCTTCAGAATGGAACACTGCTACATTCTTAACGTGTTTACATAAATTAGGGACAAAGCAGTCTTAATCAAATAATTCTACAGAAAAAAGAACTAAATGTCAGTGTTTTGTTTTAGTTAAAGTAATAGTACTTGGGGATGTGAAAAATATTTGACAATTGAATTGCAGAATTTTTTCTGATGGAGGGTTTTTTTTGCTTTTTCTGTCATTCTGTCCCAAGCAAAAACTTTACGTTTGCCTTGAGTCATAAAACAAAGGAAGTAGGCCTGAAAAGAAGTTCAGAGAGGAACTATGAAGTTCAAAAGTGTTGCAATTCGAGATGATTAATATTTAGGGCGGCTTTAATTATTTGGTTTTGAGTCCTGTAGCTGTTTAGAGAGCCTCAGGTTCTGGAGAAATCTGACTAATTTGGCTTGTGTTTGTCATTTGCCCCCTTGTTTCTTCTGTGTCTGTCCTCAGTTCTTTGTCAGTGATGACTGTTCTATAGCCAATAATGTTGATCTTTATTTTTTTTAAGTGGTGCTTTTATGTGCCTTTAAGCTCAAACATGGGTGGTTATGACCCCAGGTGTGAAGCATGTTTGGTCCAAATACTATTTTGTGTTTTGACTTTGTCAGAGGAACCAAGTTACCCCTTCTGTTTCTTGTTAGTTGGGTCAGCTTTGGTCCTAGTGAAATCTTTACAAATAGCAGTAATTTATTCTTTAGGTAGTTGGTACAGTTTTAAGATACTTGTATTTCTGATGCTCACTTCTCTTTAACCTTGAGAATAGGAGCGGATCTTTAAAGACTGCAGCTTGTAATAGTGAATTATTCTGGGTAAGCTCATCAGTTCAGATGTTTTGAGTGAATCGCCTTTGCACAGATGTACTGCCAGTGATGTTCTTGTCCCAGTAGTGGTCTAACAGGCTGGAAAGTGTGAGATGTTCTCCTCATAGAAGCTTCAGCCAGTTCCAAATCAAGTGATTGAGCGCAAGTCGTTTGTCATGACTGTGATACTGCTGAAAATATTTATAGCCCATCTACAAAGTCCTTGGTATATCTTTTAAAATACTGTGGTTTTTGAAGCTTTTTGAAGTTAACTTAGCATTAAAGCAGTATGATTCATTTTGTCTTTAACATACTAGCCTATATCCTAATCAGAAAGAGAGAGGGGTGTCTTTAAGGAAATGTTTGCTATGGATCCTGGTATAGCTGTCTCTCTGAACTGCAGACTTAGTAGCTTATGATCTTTCTTGAGTTTCAGTATCCATTAAAGATTAAATGCTTATAAGTAAATTTCCCTGAATATTTATTACTTAGTTTTATTTTGACATTGTACATGCACAGACAAGGAAAACCTTCTGTACACCTGCACTGTTTTCATAATTTTCCTTATGTTTTAAGATTTTAATCAACAGGAAGCTAAAATGACTTGAAAAAAGAACAACTACTGTCAAGTGCTATCTCCCATTCTTGATCTTTTAAGATACTGGGGGAGGCAAAGTTTAAACTGCATTATTTCATTAAATGGTTTATGCAGGTCATATTTGGTTTTGGAGAAGAGGAGGCATTCTTGTAAATAGGTTTTGTATTGAATTTGGTTTATCACAGATTTTCCAGAAACTAAGCGTCATCTTTCTAATTCTAGCAAGAGAAATTTTGTCAAAAAGGGGTGCCACCACCACTTGTATTCGGTATCAACGCTGTAGACAGAGAATGAGCCTGCCTTGGACACCAGTAATGTTAATAGTGAGCAGATCAGCATGGAGTCAGGAACAGAGGGACATCTATTTTGGCGCATGTCTTAAGCATCAGATGATGTCCTTATATTCATTCAGTTTAGTAATGTAGTAAGAAAGACAAAAATGCCTCCCACACAAATGTTTTCAAATCACCCAAGAAGCTGACAACGGGGAACAAAGTAAGTCATGAGCCAAGGGACGGGAACAATCCTGAGGGTATGGGTAGACAGCAAGGCTTGTCTCACTTTCTGGTCAAAACTAATGTGCGGAACTACTGCTGCCTCTCATCCTGCATTGCTGGAAGATGGTCCATAGTCCAGCACTGGACCCTCGCTCCCGTTGGTGCACTACTCTTCTGCCATCTTTGTGTCATTTTTCCATTTCATCAGAATAAAAAGCATAGGGGGATACTTGAAGCTTTCCACAGAGATGTAGTTCCTTTGGATTAATTGGTCCATTGTTTGGCTATCTTTGTTTGCCTTTTTAAAAGTCTAAAAATTATATCAAGCTTCAGTGAATGAGTCACATGCTCTTTCAGTGGGGGTTGCTGTGACTACCACACCTCGGTGAATCACAGTGTAGCTTCAGGGATTTGTTCTTCTCTGATACCAACTCCCAGAGCCTTTGCATTTTGGGCCACTTGCCTGGATTGTGGTTTATATCCACTTTGCAGCAGGATAATATAGCTATTCAGGCAGCTCCTTCAGCAGCTCTTGAATCCAGGAATCTTACGATCCTGTTCTGCTCCTCAGTCATTCAGGTGCTTTGATGCAGTTTTGAACTCCTGTGATGGATGCTGCTAGTTCTTGGCTGTTTTGAGGTTTGTTTTGGGTTTTTATTCTGACATGTGGGATCTTTGGTTTCATTGGTTCAATCTAGTGACTTCTGAGTCAAGTGTGCAATGGCAATTGTTGACCGACTTCAACTTGGAAGCTTGTAACTACTTAACTAATCTGGAGTTACCCAAAATAAGGACCATTGATTTTATCCATAACACTGTTTCTGTGTTGGTGTCCTAAGAGTTTGTTTATAGTATGAAAAATCCTGTCTTGGTGAGAGGGCTGAAATATGGTTTAAGCCTTGTCATGAAGTGGTCAAAATACAATATTCTGGCCTCATTAAAAATGTAGCTCTTTAGTTAAATAAAAAAGGCAACCAGCTGGTAACTGGACTAGTGCTGCAAGAAGTTGTTTTACTTGCAGCTATCTTAATCATGCCATGGCTTTATACAAGTGGTTACAGTGGATCTTAAGGACTCTGTGGAATGAAGCAGCAAGATTCAAAAGGTTGAGTGGACAGTTGATATGTATGTCTGGTATAGCAGCAGTTCAGAGATGACCTTAGTGTTTGGGAGCGATTTCTGCATAAGCAGACATGCAGGAAGATGAAGAATTCTGTTTATTTGGTATGTTTTCTTAGGTTTTAATCAGGAAGACAACACCGAGGGTTTTCCTCTTGGTTTCAGCAGCTGTGAGCTCGTTTTAAAGACTGTGGGATTGAAGCTGTAATTATTGCATAGGGTCTGCACTCAGTGATTTTTAAATTCTTCCAAAGTTAAGTAACTTTAAACCATAATGTGGATTTCAAAGGGGATAGAGTTTACAGACTTATCATTCCTGGTAAGCTACTTAAATAAAAGTTAGATCACTTTGCTTGCAGTAGAACATGAAGAAAACCAAATGGTTAATGCCTAACTTGCAGTGATTGATGATAGAAGATGTGGGCATTTTTTAAAAGATTAGTATTTTTCCTTGGGAAAAAATAGTAAAAAGCTTTTTAAATTCAAACATGCAGTTCCTTTCATCCAAAATTGTATTATGAATATCTGTTTTTTTCTAGATTACTCTTAATTTCTCTGGGTGCAGTCTAAAAATAAAGTAATTTTTTAACCACCCACCCTGACAGTAACAGGGCCTTAGAAAAACAATTGCTATTCCTTTATTTTCTCATCCATTATCATGGTCTGCATCAGGTGTAATAAAGTTACATTAACCACTGCAAGTCACTGTTAAGAGTAATGGGAGCCCTTAAAATTATACTAAATTTTCAGGACTTAAAGAAAAATGTACATGCGAAACTGTGCTGGAAGTCCATGGCTATACTAACTGAGGTGAGCCTGGCAGAGGAGAAGAGGACTTCAGTTGTTCAGTACCCATGAAAAACATGGAACAAAGTCTTGTGACTGTTCATACGTAACATCAAAAATGTCTTTCTGATTTGAAATGAGGAATACTTCAGTGTCACTTTTTTGGTGTTTATCAAAACCAGTTATGTAAGTTGATTTCAATGATGTGGATTCTTACTGATTTTCTTGACAAGAAATTACTACATATTTTTACATGATTACAATATATTATGCTATGTTCATGGGGTTTTTTCCTCTGGAAGAAAGTTCCTGTGGAACGGAAATAGGAACTAAACTTTGAAATCTAAAGTAAGGACTAAACTGCTTTTCATTTACTTTTCTACCCTTTGAGATGCCAGAAGCAATTTCCTCTTGGAGCTGACTTCCTTTCTGGAAATGATTTTCGTCTCCAACCATGTTGAGGCTCTTTTCTCATTCTTTCATTCTGACTGACTTGCTTTTTTCCCCTCTGACTTGCTACTGCAGTTGAGTAGAACTTCTGGACGTAAGTAATTACAGACAAGTTTCTCTAACTTTCTTTTTCAGTTCTTCTTCCCCCCACTGCCCCCCCCTTTACCCAGTCAGTCTAGAATGACAAACAAAGCACTATTGGTGTCCTCTGCGAGCGAGCACTGATAGGGGGCTGGCTGTAAATTGACGTGGCATGGAAAATCTCTGCTAGTTTGTAGCAGCTCTAACATTGCTGCGAAATCAAGCCTACTCTTACCGAGTTTGTAGCTTGAAATCATCACAGGCTTACTGTTTCTATACAAAAAATGAATGGAAAGTACCTTCGCTTTTTGGTGTGGGAACTGGACTTCTTCTGTATTTGGATTTACAGCAAATAGAAAACAAAATCGAAGGGAATTATTTGGTTACTTCCCCCACACACACACCCCCCGCCCCACAGTGAGAGCGAGAGATCTTGCTGCTCCCCCCACCTCTTCCTGCGATTTAATCATTTGCAGATCTTGCCATGGGGTGCGGACTGAGAAAGCTGGAAGACCCAGATGATAGCAGCCCTGGAAAAATCTTTTCTACGTTGAAGAGACCACAAGTTGAAACAAAGACGGATTCTGCTTATGAATATGTATTGCTGGATTTTACTTTAGAAGGTATCTTTTTATGTTTTATCTTTACTATTCTGAGAAAACAAGGAATAGGATTTAACTTAGTTCTGTCTCATTTGACTTACAGTACATCTTGGATACTTTTATCAAAGCTAGCCGAAATGTTAAGACTTTTATTTTGAAACGCAAATCATGACGAAGGTTCTCACTTAGATAAAATTACAATGGAAACTACTGAAGTATTTTTAACAACCAAACCCTCCAAATTACACAACTGTCCTTGTTAAGGAAGCTGGCTAAAACTGTTAGAGATTTTCCTAGTTTCCTGTGAGTCAGATACTGCCATCCGTACTCGCTTTGAATAATGGTTGTCTGAATTCAGTGTGACGGTTCAGAAAATACACTGTGCCTGAGCATTATTTGAATAACATTTTTTTAAAATGTGCTCAACTTCTGAAAACAGGCTCTCATTGTCCTTGTTACTTTATGCAGAAGTAAGTCTGCTTCTTAGTTGTATACCAGGAGTAGCTTCCCCTCTTACGCCCACCCCAGTCTCTTGCTAGATATTTTAGTAAGAGTCTTAGTTTTGTCTTACTATTTTTTCCAAATGCTTTACTGCAGTTGTTGAATAGCCTTTTGAAACTGTGACCAAAATGAAACAAAATTTGTATGCGTAGCTAGAGGCAGACAGTGCTCTGTGGGATACTTCCTTCCCGAGGGTGTCCCGTCTCTAACAGAGCAACTCCCTGTTCCACAAAGTTGAAAACATAAACAAGCCCAGATGGCTGCCCTCTGAGAACAGACAGCTCAGTTCTGCAGTCACTTTGTAGTAACTTGCATTTTATAACAACCCAAACTAGTGGAAATCCTTAGTAAAAGGGATTTGAAGTAAATGCAATTGCTAGAAGGTTTTGATAAAGGTAGAAAGCGTAAGTGCATGTCTTGTTATGTTTTCAGGAACTCTTCATAAACAAAACTTGGCCTCTGCTTAGTTTTAATTCTAAATTAAAGGACTGTAGTAATAATTTTATTTAAAATATATCAGTCTGATTGAAAAACTGCAATATAGTAATAGAAGCCACATTCTATTAAGTTATAGTACTTGACATCCAACTACATTTGTTCTGTTTATTTGCACATACAGTTTCTCACTGGCTTGTTCTTTTGAAGAAACAAAACTGTGTTGAGTAAGTAGTAGTGGTAACGTACTGGAAATAAAGCTAGGCTGCCTAATGCATACATGAACTACCTACTGATAGTAGAAAGGATACTAAAACTTTATTTTTTTTTTTTTAGACTGAAAAGGATTTAGTGTTCTGAAATAGTCTGTGTTCTGAATAGTTCTATGTTTTAAAGTAACAAGTTTCTGGAAGTGTTGTGTGAAGGATTTTTTTGTAGAGCTGGTCGTGACTTAAGAAAAGAGCACATCAAACAAGTGCAAATAAAGGTGCATCTCTGTATTACTTTAATAACCTATCACTACTGCAGTAAAGATTCATTTTTTCCTGTTTAGTCTGATACTAAAAAGTGCTTAGCTTCTGTGACTTACTGTGGAATTATGAATGCTAAATAACAGATCAGTTTTAGATAGTTGGTTAATTTTTTTGGTTTCTAACTGTAAGTGGATTTGTAAACACGGCTATCTTTCTGTTGCATTGTTCTAGCTGTGTGTGTATTTGACATTAAAATGGTTTTTGTTTGAGGTCTCTACTCTTTAGAGCTAAGATCATGAATACAGGGGAAAATATGGTGGTATATACTGTCTTGGAGCCGTTTCTGAATTCTGTTTGAAACGTGGGGTTGGTTCAAGTACTGTGGGGAATACGTTGGGCGCTTTTTTTTCCCCCTACCCCAATAAGCTCGCTTACATACTTGTTGCTACCTGAATATCCTTTGGCTAAATGAAACCTAAGTGAGAGCCTTTTATCACTTTAGACCAAAGTTAGTTTTCACTCTGCTGTTAAGTTGTGTGTTATGCCTTCATGGTACTCTGTATCTCCAAGATCTTACCCAACATATGAGGCTTCTGTTTGCCTGAGTGACTTGTTACCACTGGATCTGGCACCAAGTAAAACAGAAAATCTGCACTTAGTATCCTTTATAAGATCCTACAATAAGCTTTGCCCTGCATTAAGATAAAAGTATAGAAAGCATAAATACATTATTTCAGTTTAATATGCCTTATTCTCTGCTTCATCAGATTTATGCTATGTGAAGTCAAAATGAGCCTGCTGGGGAGACTTTCAGGAGTCCTGATCTTCTTCCAGGCCATGACGTGCATATTAGGTCAACCATACTGGCTGGAGTCCCTGCCCATCTTAACTAGTTATTAGCAGTGCATTGCACCTTGGCTTCTTCACTCCTGGTCCCCAAAATACTCCCATCCCTACTGTAAAAATCAGCTTTGGGTTCTGTGGAGGTGGTTCTGCATCAGGAGAATCCCAAAGAAGAAAATAATTTTTATATATATATATATACACACACACACACACACACACTTGGTGGGATAGAAGAGTACAAAGGAACGGGAGCAGTGGACTTTGAAGTGTAATTTTAAATGCCTGTCAAGGATTGTAAATTCTACAGTCTCAATCATATCTCAGTTACAAAAACAGCTGTGATTTTTGAGGTTGGTTTAACCATAAAGTAGGGATAGTTTAAGCAGAATGCTTATGCTTTTGCCACAACTCTCCTATTAGGGGAAAAAAAGTAATATTGATGCAAGGGTATTTCACATCAGCCCACTAAAATGGCATGCTGTGAAGTTCTCGGTGGCGTGAACAGTATGAATATGTATGCAGTAGCTGTTTTGTCATAATCTTCAATATTGTGCATCTGAAGTTTGCTATAAAGCTAGCAAGTTAGCTGTAGTTCTTTTAGAAATAAAAGTATTTTGGATACCTGTTGACAGCACATTAAGGAAGGAAATTTTCTTACTGAAAAATAATTAAGACACTTGCAAATCAATGAAGTGATGATTGTGTTGCATATATTTCTGGTTTTTTGGCTTGTTGGCTGTAGAGCAGTTACTTCTTCAATACATATTTTATGTTTCCTGGATTTGCTGAGTGGAATCATGGGATGGAGGTGTTACCAAGGGCAAAATATCATCTGTCTATGAAAGGGAGGACTGTGTTTTATTATTTGCTTTAAAAATAATAATAAAAAAAAATGCAAGGTAGCACAAGACAATAAAACAGCCGTGTCCTTATGACTGAGAATAGCAGAGCTTACATGAATAGGTTGAGTTTGCTAGTTATCAGCAATAAACTGTCAATTTATATGTTAGTGATACTTTTTGATAGTGTGCATTTCCCATGGTACACATTATTCTGGTTTCTTTTGACAGCTTTTCTGAGCTGTAAAGGCTCTTACAGTGATAAGCGTCCAGTCCTTTTTCCCTTTAGTAAAAGTTGGTATTTAAAAGCATTTGAGTGTTGTTTTTTTTCCTTAAAACTCTCTGTAATGCATATATATGTATATATATATATCAGTATTATCTCTATGTTATAGTGGGAAGGCAGCATAGAGATTAATGTTTTACAGAACACATCACTCATGAACCAGCAGAATTCTAATTCAGTTTATTAGAATAAAAGGTTTAGGCAAACTGAAGACTCATACCAGGTTTATGATACCTTAAGCTTGTAGGGTAGGTAGATTTTGTGACTTGCTGTGTTTTTGATAAAAGTCCTTAAATTCCTGTATATGAGTATTGATTTCCTGCTTTGTGGAGGCTCTGAGAGTATCTACAGTTCCAGCTGGAGTTGAGGGGAACAGGAAATACTGACCATCAGACTTACTGTAGCAGAATATATAATCTATTACCAGTATGGAATCTTCCTTTTCTCTGTGCAAAAGCTGTGGATCAGACCATTCAAAAAAGGTTCTCCAGAAAGTGTTCCCTTTATGTAGTTTCCCCCAATAGCTAGTAGTACCTAGCTGTTGTCTATTGATTGGAAATGCTTGCACACACTCAGAGTGATCCTCCTTAGAAATTAGTGACACCACACAGCTTAGGTGACATATACTTAGGTCTACTGGAAAAAAGATTGGGACTATGTTAAAATTTCAGCCTACAATCTGCAGATCACTTTTAAGGGATCCAAAAAAAGGTATTTTAAGAAAAACAAACCAATTGTTCTAGGCTTAACTTCATTGTATGGGAATTTACCTCACAACTAGGGTTGGAGGATACTGCTTCAGTAAGTTTAAGGCTTTGGCTAGACAAAATAGTTGCTTTAAATTCAGACCTATTGTATGTTTAGATGTTGATGCAGCCCTTAAATTAGCTTGGCAAAGCTAGATCCAACAAAGTATTGCCAAATAGATTTTAAAAAAAAAATATACTAACTTGTAAAAATACGTACTTCATCTAGTTGAATACTGTTGAATCAGCTGTGAATCTGTTTTGGTTTTTTTCTTGTATAAATAGAACTGTAGCTTTTTAGTAAATGCCTTGGGATAGCTTTTGTGTAGTTTATATAAAAGGAACTCACCCAAAAAGTATATGGACATACACGGTGTAATGTGCTTCTCTTCTGCTTTCAATGCTTTCAGCTTCCTCAAATCCAGAAGTTATCAAGATCAGTTCTGTGTTGGATATAGCATCTAAAGTAGAAGAGTATTACAGCAAAGGATATGTTGCAGGAGCTGTTCACCCTATTATACTGCCAATTGGACGTAGAAGGAATTTCCCTGCAAGTCACATGTATCGAGTGGTACTTTCACGATTAAAATCAAGGTAATAGTGAAATCAGTTGATTATATTGGTCCATTACTGAAGTGATTTGTAAGTGGATTGCTCAACGTGCATAATTTATTATCAACTTGACATGAGCACCTCAGAGAATCAAATAACTGTTCCTTGTCTAGAAAGGTGAGCAAATTACTAATGTTTTTTTTAATTAAAGCTAATCACACAATAGGCTAATGCTTATTTTGCCTTAGCAAATGTCCAAACAAAATCCAAAGTTGCTTATCATAATTTGTGGGAAGATAAATTGTTAGTTTACCCTTTTATTTTTAGTACAACTTTTATTATAATAAAAGTATGATCTGTCTTGGAACCTGCAGCAAATACTCTCCTAGTGTTTTGTTTAATCTTGTAATAAGCTGCTTTAAATTATTTCATGTCTGGTTTTCGTCTTCGTTTTTCAAAACTTTGTGTGTTCACTTACAAGAGCATTATTTGGGGAAAATAACCTGTGAAGTGTGAGCTGTGTTTGTCAGAGATAAACTATTTATTTTTCCTTCTTAATAAGAAGGAAATAGTCGTTCTGTGATTGGGGGCATACAAAAGCTTGAGTTTGACACTGAGGGAGAGTCAAGAGTTTGTGTTTGTGCCAGCTCTATAATCTTACTTGTTACTCTTGTTTTCACTGCATTGTAATCACCATTTGATCATAAGGAAAATGTACAAAGAAATTTTACCATTAGTTCCTTTGAATGCAAAGCTGATAACCTTTTGTTCTTATTTGGAGTAACTAGAAAAGTGGCTTTCTTATTGCACTGAGAGCTGTCGCGCTTCCCCCTTCTCTCCTGAGTCCTAGTGCGATGCACAAAAAGATTCTTTCATTTTCTTTGGGAAGACTGGAAGGGTGTAAGTTGGAAGATCCCCCTGCCGCTCCAGTAATACTTCTGTAAAAGGTGATTCCTTTGAGGGAGCTTCTCAAACACTTTGCTTAAACAAGCATTGCCCATGGTATTTGCTGCTCATACAACTTACTGTAAATTCATCTGCAAACAAGGTGAATGTTGTCCATGTGGGCAAATGCTTGAGCAAGAAAAGCAAAATACTTGCTCTCTGGAGCTGAGGCTTCCAAGAGCTGACACTGCTAGTGCTCAGCTCACACAATTCACCTTATCTCTATAGAGGTGGGATCCTTCTGAAGTTGTGGTTTGAACCTTTAGACCCTTGAATAGGTGAAGGACAAGACCCTGCCACCTACATGTTAAACTGTTTGGTGTAGTTTCCCAATTTCCTATGCAGGTGCCATATGAACCTATGTTGGGTTTCCTATAGGCATATAAACCTCCGACTACTATCTGGAAAATTACCTTTTATATTTGTGTGCATCTCATTGATGTTTAATTCTAAAGCAAAAGATTGTGTGAAGGAAACACCAAATAAAATCCCATTACATTATTAATACATACCAAGTATTGTTGTCTGAGTAGTAACCTAACGGGCTTTAGGTAAAACATGTTAATATTGTTCTTTAATTGGAAGTTTTAAAGCTTGTAGATTCTCAGAACTGAGTGATTTAGGCATTGCCTAACCCAAAGTAATTGTTACTGCATTGTATTTTTAGTATTTGCCTACACTGTATTTCATACAATAGCTGCAACTCTGCTTGAGTTACAAAAACCGAACAGCAGCATGTTAACAGTGTAGAAGTAGCATTTCTATTCATAGTGTATTTTCTACAAATCTGAATCTGGTTTGTGCTTGCTAAATTTATAGCTTAAATTTGGTTTTTTTGCATTATCAGAGACTTTTGGGTTGGTTTCTTATAAAAGCAGGGCTGTTTGTCAATAAAGCTCAGCTTCCAAAAGATACTTGTTAGCAGTCTTCAGATTAAATTCCTGATAAATATTAATATACTTACCCTGACATTTTAATACACAGTACCTGCCACTTTGTGTAAGAAACAGAACAAAACACCCAAACCCGCTGAGTTCTAAATAAAGGTATGAAGAAGTATTGCCAGGATTTCATTCATAACTATTCCAAAAGAAAAGAATTCTATATGCAAGCATTTGCCCAAGTTAGCAGCAAACTACTGACAAAGACTGCTTTCTTTCTGTTCTAGCCAGAAGCATGCAGCACCCAGAGGACAAAGGCACCCCAGGCTGGTGATTGAGGAATGTCCTTTAATGTATGAAACACTGACAAATGAGGTAGTGAAAGAACTGTTAGAAAAGGTAATGGAGGGTTTGTTCAAACTTCTCTTGAGACTTTTTTCTGCCATACATGTAAGTTATATTTAGTGGTTGATGTTTTTTTAGTTTTGTTTTAACCTTAGTTTATTTTATAGAAGCTACAGAGTCTTTCCTTGATGCAAAAGAAGGTTTGTTTTTTTTTTTTTCTTCACTAGTTGCTTTTTCTAATTTAGGACTTACTACTGAGCTCTGTAAAGCTTTGGGAGAATGGCCACTTAGACCACTGAGAGCAGAATCAGACCCAAACTCTCAGTCAGTCTATAAAAAGGGTGTATGATAGCTTTTTCTGGAATTAATATTTAAAAAAAAAAAAAAAAAACCAAACCCAACCTGAAGCTTTATGTTGTTCTGGGTTAAGTAAGGTATTCCTAATGAACACGAATATATTCCGTTTCTAAGAAAGACTTTTTTGATTCTTTGACAGAAATACAAAATATACCATAATTATATTAAATATTTGCTTGGCACAGCTTTTGAAAATATGGTATAGTTAAAGAAAACTAAACTTCCACTGGAATGTAAGCTGTAGTTCTAGTTATTTTTGTGTTTCACTTCCTCTGCAAAATTGAAGACTTGCTGAAACAGGAAACTATTGTTATTACAAGAGTTAGTGATATCTTTTACGTTAGTTGCCAAGGAAAGAAGTGGAGGAAAAAGCATATTGGAGATCTTTAATGATCTTTGAAATTTACCACAGAGTTGTTTAAAATTTCTAAATTACTTGTTTTGAATTTTTTAGGTGTTTCAAATTATAATGGGATTCCATTACACATTTATACTATATGTGTATTGCCAGGTTGGTTGTATAGCATACCAGACAAACATTTAAAGGAAAAATACACTTGAAATTAGCAGTGCTTCAGTCTTTCAAGCAAATCTGGAACAGAAGTAGTAAGTGAAAATAATTTTATTTTTAAATGCCCCCAGTGTTTTAAGAAGACTGAGGCAGTAATCTGGTATAAAAGTACTGGGTTTTTTGGGGGTTTTTTTGTGGTGGTGGTTTTGTTTGTTTGTTTTTGTTTTTTGTTTTTTTTTTTAATAAAAACACCAGCTCTGACCCCATAAGACACTTTGTGGCATTTCAGGAAAAAGACTGTCATATTGCCTCTCTTTCTGCATGTTGCTTGTCACATTCAAAATTATTTTGTTTGTCTTGGAAGCAGCACCTCTGTATAGTCACAGTGATTGACATATCATGTTATTGCTGTACATACATAATGGTGGCAGACAGTAACACTTCAGTCTCTCATGGTACTAGACAGGGACTGTAGTACCATCAGCTATTCATTATTCAGTCTCTTGATTAATAGTTTATGTGAGTTAACTGAGTAGAGATCCTTTTCTCTCTGCCCTCACTAATCCAGTATTTCCCAGGCGGTTTCTTCTTTCTGGGTTGGGATTTCTGTATTTTCCTGGAAAAACTTCTACTGTGCAGGGGAGCGTGTAGCAGAAGATAGCAGTGGGATCACCTTCCTAAATGGCAGCACTCCTTATCCCAGCAAAAAAAACCCTTCCTCCAAGAACGGATACATCCCACGGGTGGCATGTATTCTACAGTTGTATTTTGAGACTTCAGAGCAGAAAAAAAGACTGACCACTGGCTGAAAGCAGAGTTAAAGAGAGTTTTAATTTGCTTCTAGCTCCCTCCTTTCTCTGCTCCTTCACTATTCTCAGTAATAGTGAAGCTGAGTAGCCTCTACAGCAACCAAGGGATAATGAATCATGGCACATGACAAATAGATATTTCTATAGTATTAGTGGTCAGTAATTTTAGTATGCCCGGTATCACACGTTTATAGAGAAACAGTACAATTTATTGCACCAGTATACTGTTTATCACTACAACACAGCAAGTAGAATACTTTGAATTTGTTCTAAATGAAGGATTTTGTATACACTAAAGTCAGTACCAGTGTTGGCCACCTTATTTGGCCTGAGTCCAAAGACATGCTGGAAGACTTCCATTTACTTTGAAATGTGGGTGGCGTACAAAGACAAGCCACCCTCTTACAGTACAGTGTTGTGTCTCTATGTCCTTGAAAATCAGCAGTTTACTTAAACAGAGCATATATAGAGAAGTGGGGTTTTTTAAAGTTGCATGCAATTCTAAAATCATGTTGCACATAAATTTCTGTTGTAAATACAGGTTAACGAAGCTGCTAAAAGAGGGAAGAAGTTTGTGGGATTTGTAACGCAACACTTTCCTCAAACTAAAGCCTGTAATGGAACAACCACAGATGGAAGTGCAGAGCTGGAATCAACGCTGGGCAGAAGAAATAGGGAACACAGAAGAAAAAATTCTGATGAAAACTATAAAAACTGGAACGAAGGGACATTGAGTGGTCACTCATCCGAGAGTGGGATAGAGGAGGAAATGCAAGAAGGCGGTCTGTTACCGGATGCAGATTTCCAGTTTGGAAAAGAAGTCAGCCCTGTTAAACCACAAAAAGGAGACGGTAATAAATGCTGCTTGTTTATTGCAGAAATAAGGTATTTTATTGAGCCGTTGTTTTAAAAAGGTGTTGGAAAAAAATAACAGGGTGTTTTGTTGTATCGAATACTGCTTCTGGAAGATGCATCTTCCTTAAATGCACACAGATTTCTAAAAAGTTGTCGGTTGAGGAAACAGAAGAAATATTTACCTTCTATTCTATGTATGTGTGAACTGTGGTAATATATTAAAATGATATTTCAGTTCTCATACAGAATAAATGTACTGTCAATATTCTAGTTTGTAATTTAAAGAAAAAGGGGGAAAAAAAAAAACCAATCAAACCCCCAAAAAATGACCCACAGTGTAATTCTGATTTTAAATGTGGTGCAAGCAGATAGCTTTTTTGCTTGGTAAGTATATAACAAATATTTGGCAGTAAAAATCTTTTCTTTTTAAAATAATGCAGTTATTTTAAAACCTTCTTGTAAATGCATATTGTTTTCACTTACTCTTAGTGTCAATTCATAACTGTAATGGATTTCCAAGAATGTTATGATTCCAGTTCTCCTGCCTGTTTCAAAACTGACAACGAAGACATACAGCTAGAGCTGTAATTTTATGCGCTTCTAGCAAACTCACATTATGTACAGCAAACAAATCCGTTCATAATGGATTCTTTCTGGTTAACATGCCTTAAAGAAGCATCCTGAAAGAGAGCACTTAAGTTAATGCATTGACCATGAAATCAAAGAGGATAATTGTTACAAAATGAATTTACACTATAGAAAAGTAAGCATTAAAAAGATGTGCTGGAAGGAAAAGTATCATTCAAAATGTTGGTGCTGTGGTGGAAAACTTAGTTGTAGAAGAATCTGAGATAGACACTGTACTCTCTGTGAGAGATTACCCAAAACAGTGACTTTTGATACTGAAGCACTAAGGCCTCCTGGTTTTCTAGGAAGAAAAGGTGAAAAGGAAGAAGTAACATAAAGCATGAGAACTGATGCAAGATCATATTGTGTAGAAAGCAGGCAGTATGAAACTTCCATGTCAGATTGCATTTTGACATAATAGGTTATTCCCTGATGGGCCAGACACATTTTAATTGCTCTCAAAAGCACCTTTTCACTTTCCTGTTAAGAGTTAAGCACCCTCTCCAGTTTGTAGACCGTGAGGATAATGATTCTAAGCACTGAGATAATCAATGTGCCTCTTATTTTTAACACTTGAATTAAAGCAGTTCTTGCACAACATGCTGAGCCTTTATACCATGATCTGTTAAAGCTTAACTCTTTCCTTACAGCTTGAAATAGTGGGTTTGCTATACGTAGCAGAATAGAAATCCTGTAAGTAAAAAGCAGAAAAATCTGGGTTCTTGTTAAGGACCTTTGGTTGTGCAGACTGGTGTGACCAGGTAGATTAGCAAACAGTGCATCCCCTATGGGCAGTGTTCTCAGGAAATTCTTCAAAAAGCTTGGGCAAGAATATGCCAGGCTTATCTACTACTAGTCAAATACTCAGTAAAGTTACTGGACTTCCTAAGACAAAACTTAAAAAAACTTAACTACCTTTCTTTGTAAATGTTGTATGTAACCATCTTTTTAAAAAATACCAATGTGAATTTTCAAAGAAAGTCTTCCATGCATGTAGGTATGTACTGCCACTTCAGTGTGCCATTTCTTATTTAGGTCTGCTCAAAAGATGCAAACCTGTGAGTTCTAGACTTGAGGGTCATAGGAATTTTGACTGTTTATAAATACGCCACTTGCAGAGGCAAATTTCTGATACACATCAGTAATTGAATAGTTTTATTGGGGGAAACTTGATTATTTTTTTTCTGAAGAACGCATAAAAGTGATGTCACTAGTATATGGGAAAGGGAAATTAAGGTTTGTCAGGATAAACACATTTATGCTAATACAACCACCTGTGAAGGTGATAAAATAAAACTCTTACTGAGAGAATTCAAAATCTTATCCTGAATTTGCCTTATTCCAGGCACCTGATGCCATTTGCAGTGGGTGTGGTAACACTTCTCAAAACAGAGAGAGGTTCTCCCAGAGGTTGTTTCAGACAACTTTGTCCAAATCCTACTTTGGAAATCTCCCTCTATTTCTGGAGCCTAGAGAGACTAGCATCTGAAGTGGGGTCATCTAAACCAAGTTCCTTTGTTTTGGCAATGTTAATACTGCTTTCTAGAGGTTTGTTTGTTGATTTGGGCTGCTCAAATGTTGAAGTACTAGACAATCTGGGAGCATTTCTTCTGGCAACTGCTTTATGTTATTTCTCCACCGCAGTGACACACGTGTGAGTGTATTTGTAGAATATATTTTTATGTCTAGGACTTCATAACTTGTCACAGGTGATTCCTAAAATGGTGTGCATTTGTGAATTTTTATTTTTGATGAATGCTTGTTTATGATTCTGTAATAGCACTGTATTAATGCCTAGACACAAAAAGCATTTGAGGATACACAGGTTTTGTGTGCTTAACTCACACACTCATCAGTTATTGTGTGGGAAACCCCAGTAGGCAACTAATTATACCAGTACTTGAGTAATCTTCAGAAAATAATGGGTAACAATCAATACTGTACCAGGCATTCTTAATATTGAAAAATTTAGAAAATTGTCTTTAATTTTCAGTTGTAGTAATTTCAAGTATTTACAGTCAGAAATTCCATGAGTAGCAGAAATTAAGCCCGTTTCTGCTGGGTTTTTCTTAGCTCTAGTATATTTTCTCTATGAAAAACCTACCTACCTAAAAGGTCCAGTGACAACCTAACTGTAGTATGTTCAAATTTTTCTCAGATCCCAGAGCGTACCCCCCTCACCTCGTCCCGAGCGTGTTTAGGGCTTAAGCTGAGTACAGTCACATCAGAAAACAATTCTTAAAATTGTTGCTTAGAATTAGAAAACCGTGTTGAAATAAGAGATTAGTAGTATTTTTATTTCAGAGCACTGTCTTCCAGAGGTTCATTCTTCTTCCTTTTTCTTTTGTTAGACAAGCTGTATACAGTCTTCAATGTTTTTGATGATGATTCTACCTGCTGGACCTATCATGAAGGTGTTTTGTCTATGAAAGTAACAAGAAAGGGGCCAGTTATTAGTACACTGGAAGCAGACTGGCTAGAATTAACCACCTTTTATTATAAACAAGGATTGTCCTTAATTGATTCTTTTGTACACTGGGAAACTTCTAAAGGTGGGTACTGTTCCAGAATATCATGAAGCTTTTACTTGCTTATGTAGAACATAAATATACATAAATTGCAAAAAGTAGATCGTGTTTTGCTTCTTGGTGTGAAGAACAATATGTAAACATGTTCAGATAGTTGTAAATTTATAGAATATGATACCTGAAAAGGGAGTAACTTGTTTTCTGGGCAGTTAGAGCTCTGAATAATTTAAACTTCTGCTTTATCAATTGAGGATTTCTAAAGCAGGAAGGTAGTGTAGCATTATAATGAAATAACCCTTCTGTACTAGTTCTTTCTTCTTTGTTTTGTTTTTTTTCAGAGGAAAAGATAACGGGGGAGGGGGAG
This sequence comes from Egretta garzetta, assembly GCF_000687185.1. Taxonomy (NCBI): domain Eukaryota; kingdom Metazoa; phylum Chordata; class Aves; order Pelecaniformes; family Ardeidae; genus Egretta; species Egretta garzetta. Next base: position 2,162,433 of record NW_009260410.1, read on the forward strand.
GAATTAGATTAATGTTTCCCTAGTGTTCATATTCTGCTGCTCACTGTAGATTTTGTGCTTCATTCTGTTGAATATTTCTAATGAGACAAAAGAACACCTTGAGTTCTCATTGTGCTTGCTGTACCCTTAAACCTAAGTCAGACTTTCTGTGCTTCCTGCTTTCTCCAGCTCTTTGCTGGGCTTAAAAATTCTTTCTAAAACACCAAATCACATTAAAATTTGACTGTTGATCCTGAAGTTTCAGGATGTTTCTGCAGGTTGTTGGGGTCAGATGTGGACACATGCAGAGAGTAGAGAAATAGGGTTTTGTCCTTGCCCTCAACTGTAGGTAGACAGATCCTCCAGGACCTTTTCACAGAGCTAGGACAGATGTCTTCCCTGGTCCCTCCTGCTTCCTGCATTCTTCTGCAGGAATCTACCAGCTCAGTTAACACTCAAATCGTTACGATAGAGCTTCAGGCCATGGGATTTTTGAATACTCTCTGCCAGTTTCAGCTTGATCTCAGTTTTTATTCTGGAGCTCTACTAGCTCTTTTGGAGTTCCTAGCCTTTATGCTCCTAATGAGCACACAGAAGCCCAATGTCAGCCACGCTGCTGCTGGCCCAGGCCCATCACTGTACACCCTGCTGTGCCCAGAATCCTGAGCTTTGGCAGAGCTGTGAGACAGTGCTGTACCACTGCTGACAACAGGAGAAGCTCTTTATTGACTGAAATATTCTGAACTCTGAAACACTGTTGTTGGTAAAATATATAATTAAGAGATTAATTTCCATTTGAACTGAATTTGTCCGAAAGCCAGAAATTAGAAGTTGTTGCAAAAAATAGTAGGTAGCTACTGTTGTGCAATTACTTGAAAATAATGCGAAGGAAATGGTAGTACTCTAGTGTTAGGGGAACAGACCAAGAGAGTCTGACATAGCTTGCAGTTTCAGAATGTATTAATTATTGTAATAAAAGTTGTTTGATAGCAAACTTAGAATTTATACTTCACTAATGTGATACTTTGTCTTTGGGTGGATCTGTTAATTTCTTGGTTGTACTAAGTTGTTGGTGTTTTTGGAAATGCTTATGGCAGTAAGCAAGCAAAACACAGGGCTGCAGTGGAGAAAAGTCTTCTAAAAAGTTCACTGAAAAGGTTTCAGAGGCATTAAACAATTTTTGGAATGTTCAGGCTGATTCTCAAGTGCAGTAGTTTACTTAATAATGTATTAAAGTGGCTTTCATAAGTCATTTTACATCTGTTTTTTAAATGAATTATACAAACAGGGTAGAATTACTGGGAGTTTGAGTAGTTTTTATATTTACTATATGTCTTATTTAATGTTTCTTTCTAATATTCTGATTTAAGATAAAATGCATATGGCATTCCCTTTGCAAGGCTTGGATTAGTCAAGGGCTTAAATGAAAAAAAGTTCTAAGCACAAAATATTTTGAAGTTAGATGATGTGGGTTCTTCAAAAATCAAACCCTGAGAATAATGAGAACTCTTCAGTTTTCGTTGTTCTCAGTAGCTTAGTTTTGAGTGTAAATCACTGTATCTCTGTAGCTCTGCAATGAAGTAAATTTAGTGATTGTCAGAGGAATGCAAGCACATCAATATCACTATATTTACCTCAGGCTGAATTTGGCAGCTAGTCCCTCTCAAACTTATTTTGTGCACATAAACAGTTTAATGGCACAGTTTGTATTGGACATCTTTGTTGCTCTTAAATTATAATTCCTATCTGCTGAAGTCAGTGGAAGAGCAAAGTTTCCTTTGGTGGAGGAGAGACTCCTAGTTTTCAATACAGATTTTTTAGAGCTGGAAAATAACTCTCTGGAGATACATTACAATTCACTGAGGGGTGTTTTTGGCAGCTGTTGAAATTAATCTTTGCAGCTGTTGTCCAACAACAGCTTTACAGTCTTCCCATTCCCCTGTAGCTGTCTGCTCTCCTCTATGTGAATAACTATCCCATCTCTAATACCCAGGTTATGACTTATTTAGGGATTTCATGCTGCCTCTTGGCAGCAGTTGGTGCTTCTGCTTCAGCCCCAATTGACTGGTATGTGGCTCAGTTAGACTCATGGGTGGGACACTGCTGAATTAAACTGGATATATTCAAAGGCACAGCTCACTATGTGGACAGAATTCTGCAGCTGATCAAGTGTCTGTAACCACAGTAAGAAATTAATTTAGCTTCTGAGTTCTTAAGGTAAAATGTTTGTTCTTGAGGTGAACATTGAAGAGTTTTATAACCAGATAAAAGCTTGGTATCCAACAGAGTGAAACCTAAAATGCTTTTTTGGGGAGAAAAAGTATTTAAGCGCTTGCACCCATTACTAGAATTACTTCTTGTATGTCTGCATGTACATCTAATTGTCATCTTCACTGCACTTCTGTTTGCTTTTAGAATGTGAGGTGTCTTTAGCAGCAGTTGTCCTTTTATACAGCTTTAGTGTAATGAGCAAATTTTAGCTATCGTTGTAATAAAAATAACAGATATGAGTTAGGCAGCTGCAGAAATCTTCCTCTAGTTTGGACTCTACAGATGTTCTGCAGAGTCAGCAGAGTTCTCTTTTAGGAGCCATATGGATCATTGTAATGTTTCCTTAATTTGTAGCTGCGTTGGAGGCTCTCATGATCATAGAAGTACCTAAGATTAGAAGAAGTGCTGTGGCAATATTTTTGCTTTTTCTGGTTTGTGTTTTCTGTCATGCAGCACTTTTTTTTTTTTTTTTGAGTACTGATATTAATAAAGATAAACTATTGTAATTGACAGAGTGGGTAGGAAAACCAATTAGCTGCACATGTAGTGTTTTCAACAGAGATGGTTTTGACATGATACATGTTATGAATAAACAGGTTGTTTCAAATTACTACTGAGTGGAGGTGTCTTGTGTCAATAACTGTTTAAAATTTAGGATTTTTCTATTGTGTTTGGCCAATGATAGAAAAAGAAATAGTCTAACGTTGTACGTGGAGTGCCCATTTTAACTATCTGCCTGAACGCTCAAGAAAGGTCGAAGTCCGTGTATTTATAAGATTGAGTATTTATGAATTACTAGGAGTTGTGCATGTATTCATATGTTTGTGCCTGAAGCCATACACTCAGTTGCATGTACAATCACCTTATATTTGTGTAATCTAAAAATAACATATGTCCAATTTCTCTATGAAAATGCGGAAGAGATGTGCGTGCAAGTATCTAAATAATTATAACTCAAACTACATAAAATCTGCTACATGCAATATAGTAAAAAATAGTATTAATAAATAGCCAGTATCTTATAATACATTAACAAGCATGCTCAAAACCAGGAATTACTGGTTTATGTAGCACAACTTCCATTCCACTCTGGTCAGTTTTTAAAACCAGACCAGTGTTGTTCTGTAACTTTTATTTGTTTGTTAGGTGTTTTTTTTCTTTATTTCCTTTCTCTGAAGCTGGGGCAAAAACAATCATCTCTTTACATCTCTCTCTGCAATATTGGTGAGGATTTAAGTATGATATTCTGAGGATTACATAATTTTACTGTTAAAATTTAGTTTAAGATAGTCAGCTGTCAAGGTACATCTGCACAAAAGGTTTCCTGATGGCTCTTACGAGAAGCAAAACCAGAAAATGAACCAATATTTGATGCACAGCTTTAGTTTGGGCCAACCGGATGCTGTCAGGCTTCGACAAGTGAGTCAGAGCTGTGCTCTGAAACTTCCTTCCCATCAGGAATCTTCCTACAATTACTTCTGTTTCAGGCTCTTCCTGTGACCATTTACGTGTTTACTTAAGTAACAGTAGCTAAGCTTTGGGCTTCATGCTTCACTTATCTTTATGCTCTCTCCCACCACACCAAAAGCCGCACTTACTGTCAGGTGTACAATACTGAAGTTATAAAGAGGGTTTGTGCCCATCTGCTGTGGGGGATATGTTGAATACAGGAAACTGGAATTCAGATTTGAAGATGGAAGTGGCTAATGCTTTTAAGAAGATGAAGTGGTTCGTAGTTCAGTTTGTGTAGAAAAAAGGGTTTGAATAATGACTTGCATACTTCAAGTTGTAACTAGATGCAGAAATAACCACATATTTCAGTTATTTGTTGTCTCAGTTAATTTTATTTTAGAGGACTGTTCAATGAGAAAAAACAAGGCCATGTGTACATCTCAGTAAGATACCAACCTGAAACTTTATTTCAGTTGATATTTATCTTTATGTTCACAGGAGACTACTTGCCCAAATCTTTAGAAGGATTATTTATCTATGAAGAAGAGGGTGCTGGAGTTCCAGGTTCTAACAGGAAAGGAAATGATGCAATAGTTGTTGAACAATGGACAGTCATTGAGGTAAATCGGTGTTTATTTAGCCACAAAATTTCCTACCTCTAGTTTTCTCTTTTTTTTTTTTTTTTTTTTTTTTTCCCCTTAGAATGCTTGTACTACTGTTCGGTAAACATTCAGGATGGTTTCTTGAAGCTACCTGCATAAGCTAAACTAAAGCCTTGAGTCATAAAAATGAAGTCAGGCCTGTGGCCATTGGTCAGCGTGCATAAAAGAAATATGCTGCAGGGATTCTGGCCTGACCTTTACAAATGTTCATACCAACAAATAGAACCACCAAAGAAAATGTGGTTTCCTTAAAATGTATGTGTTACTGAAATTATGTCTAAATTGGTCTGGAAGTGCAGCTCCACTACCAATGTGCTGAAGTATTTTTAAATAAGAGTAAGAAAATAGCAAGAACTAGAAGCAGAACAAGAAAAAATTGATAGTGAATGAATTGAGTATGGTTTTCTGATGTATATTCTTAGTAAAATTTTACTGCTAAATATGAAAGGCTTCATTTTTTTCTAATAAATTTACGTGTACTACTATAGCATGGTACAGCAATAAAATTATTTAATTTTTAAAATATTTTAATACAAGATTCTTGGTATGAATTAATGACATCTGAAAGTCATTTTTGTTGGAGGATACTAAGGGCTTTTGAAATATTCGATGATAAATACATTTACTGATGTGAAAAGAAACAGCATAAAGCTAAGACCTTATATATTAAAAAAAAAAAAAAAGCCAAAACAAAAAAAACAACTGCCAAACCCCCAAAACCAAAGTATATATCTAGGTGAGAAGTTTGTTATTCAGACATGAAGTAAAAACCTAAATACATCGATTGAGACACCTATTCTGGTGTTTTTAAAGTTTTAGGCATTAATTTAGCAACATGAATAGATTTACAAGTGAGATGTGCTTTGAATGTCTTTCTGGATCAGGGCTCATACCTCAAGTTAATATGCTCTGTTTTCGTAGTCTTCTGTAATCTTTAACTTTTCAAATAGTTTTCAGTTTGAGATAGCGAATCTCCACCAAACCACATAGTTCAGTGTCATCTCAAAGGATTATCTCATTGTAAATGAGGAGAGTCATTGTAGTTTATGTGTAGAAATGCAAATAAAACCTGTACAGGGTCTCTTTACTACTTTTTGTAATTATTAATGTAGGGGTGTGAAATTAAAACAGATTATGGACCTTTATTGCACACGCTGGCAGAGTTTGGATGGCTCCTGACCTGCGTCTTGCCTACACCTATCGTACGACATGACAGGTACCCAAACAATAGATTATGCATTTTTGGTGTATACGTCTCTGAGAATTATCAAGTGATTATTTGTGTACTTAAAGGTAACAGGAAGGAAAATACTAATAATGTTAACTGCATATAAAACTGGAGATGTAAGTAGTAGTATGGTGGAATCTTTTTTTTTTTTTTTTTTTTTTCTACCGGTTTTAGGACTGCTGACTTCAGTGAGTTTCAAACTAGACCAGTAATCCTGCATCTAAAATGCATTGTTTATATCTAATCATGAACGATTTTATTTAGAAAACTTTTTATCGCATACCCAGTCCTCAGCAGCAGGGGAGCAATGGGGTTACTCATACGCTTCAAGTTTAAACAAGTGTTGAAATGTTTCACTGATGTAGGACCTTGGTGAATGACTGGTTTAGACTTTGTAAGAAGTCATGTTGTCACAAGACAGTCATGCAGTATTTATTGCAAATTAGGGAGGAGAATGTGCTAATCCAGCAAGCTATTGGGCTGTTTCTCTTCTTTAATGTAGACATTATGTTTCAGTTCAAGTACAGCACCAAACTACTGGATTTCAGTTCTTCTATTGCAGTACTTATTTAGATGACTGAGGGGGATCTATATACGTAGGAGGAGCTAAATAGCAAACCTGGATCCCCTATAAGGTTCCAGGTTTTCTTTTTTTTAAACCCCCAGAATGTACTGTACTTTTCTTCATAGTATCAGGCTAAAAAATGGCAAATGAAACACTGGATTAAGCATACACCCCTCTAGCTCGCTTTTTTTTGTTGTTGTTGTTTAATTCTCCTCTCATTAGATTAAGATTGCAAAGGTTTGAAAACAAACAAATGCATGGTTTAGGGCTTCTTAAGGGCAATGGAAAGAGGGGGTGACTACTTAAGTAATCTTTGGATCCAGACTTCACTGTATTAAGACAGAATGAAAAAGAATGAAGGAAAGGTTCTAAGGGAACTGCTCCAGGAAAGTGGAATTTTGTTCAAGTGATTTGACATAATTAAATCAACTCACCCATGTGAGAAGGAGGTTTTTTTCTGGTCAGGAAATAGTTTAGAATTTTTTATTTGTTTGGCTCTGTGTGTGTTTAATAGTTAGGTTAAAAGCAAAGACAGAAGAAATTGTGGTAGAACATATGGCATGTTCTGCTGGTTTTTTAAGGGTCTCTGCATGTTGTGCATTCTTCTGAAATTTATGAAATTCTGAATTGGTAAAGCTCCTGCTCCAGAGATAATCAGTTCTTAGAATATGAAGCAAAATTGTTATCCTTTACTAATTTCTTAAAACAGACTTAGTAGTCTAAGTGTATTCGCTTTGAACACAGTGACTTGTTAAGGGTATGTGAACCGCTGAGCCTGGTTTTCATAGATAGCTGAAACTTTGGCCAAATCTTGAGTAAGCCTTCAGTATCCAGCCTACTTCTTGAAGGGCATGAGTGGACAATGGGGGAGAGAGATTTTAGTAGTCATGGTGTGCTGTGGGTCATAGGACGAGAGAGAGGTTTTAACCTCAAACCTCTTCTATCCCACAAGCAGTGTAACTGTACCCATCCCTGTAGGGTTTGGATGGCAGGGGCAAGGTTGTCCTGAGCAGCTGCTGGTCAACTGCTCTGTGAGTATCAGTCCATCCTTGCAGCAGGCAAAATGATGTCTTTTGTACCTCATAGATTGCAGAGCAAAGGCAGGGCCATTTAAAAGAAGCTAAGTGCTATAAGTAAAAAAGTAGTACTGTAGGAAGTGCTAACAGATTTCTTAGACTGGACCTGTTCTTTGAACTAGGAAGAAGAGAATGCACCAGAAAAACATTTAAGTTGCACTAGACGTCTGAAGTAGCATTGCTTCCCAGATGTGAAACAAATAGCCTGTCAATAGCTGTGATCATGCAGAAGAGGGTTGTAAGCTGGCCAAATCTGAAGTTGGATTCATTTTGTATCAATGCTAGAATAATTCAGACTAATGAAAAGCATTTTTTTTCTGGCCTGAAGGGTTGAGTAGGTGTCTGCATGAATTGTATAATGCTTGTTGTGTTAGTGTGGCTTGTGAAATACTTTTTGAAGAAGTAGAGTAAATCAGTTTTGTGTGTCTGTTGTGTATCTAATATACAGCTGTTCAATTTTCTGTTTTTTCTTTTTTTAAAAAAAAGCCCATGAACAAGTATTCCTAGTTAGGAATTAAGAATTCTTAAGAGTCCAGAAAGAATATGTTTCTGTCTTGATATGCTAAGTAGTGATTGATAAATACTATTTTTAGGTATTGGTGTTGGTGTCTAAAGAGGAGGAGAAATTCCTGGATGGTTACTACGTGTCTGATATGAAAGATGCCATTACTGTGGTGGTGGACTATCCTAGGAATGCAAGTTAAATGTCTCAGTAAAGAATACTACTTTATGCTGCCTAACAGCTGTTCTTTTCCCAGACTTGGAATTCTGACCTCAAAACCCAGCCTGAATATTAACAGGCTTCAGAAACAACAGATAAAATGAGTGGCATTTTGGGATGATCTGGCAAATTCATGTTTTCATATTTATTTAAAAAAATTGGGTGAGGCATATAAAGAAAACACTATTTAAGAATAAAATATGTTAGTAGGGCAGCCTGCTCCCCATTTTTATTCACCTTTATATTCTGCTCTAGTCTTTTGTTTTCCTCTTCTCCTAATTTATTGCAAAACTTTCCCTCATCTCAAATCTTCTGTGATCTGTTCCTAGCCATTATGGCCACTGCTTGTCTGCAGAGGAGGGGTGTGACCAGCAGGCTGACAGGTTCTGGGGTACGGCAGGATTGTCATGCACTGGCGTGTTCCTCTTTCGGTTTTCACATGGTTAGGATTTGAAACAGTTTAAAAAACGCCAGGCTATAATGTCTGTTCCTGTGTGGTTTTGTTGTTCAAAGTTTTTCTTTTTTTACAGATGTTCCTCTCTGTAAAATAAAACGTCTTGCTGTGTGGTGCATCATGCCAAGTGGTAGCTGAATGTCATGGATCACTGTCCCGTTTCAGGCAGGGGCAGCAGTCTGTAGGCCTGTTTGGTCCTTTAACACCTACCGCAAGGGCTAAATCCTACTGGAGGCAGGAGACACTTCCTTGAGAAATGTTATCTTTGCTGTTACAAATAGAGCAATGGTAGATGTCACATTCTTGACATGTATGGAGTTGCTTTTTTGTGCAATGTTGTTTGAAAAATAAGCACTGTGGGATTTGGGGAGGGGTTGTTTTGGTCAGCACACTGTAAAGCCCACAGAAATTCCCCTTTTCTGTCAGTGATTCTCTTTTTCCAGAAAACAAAGCATGAAAAAAAAGCACACGATACAATATTTTTTGTGTCCATCCATATCTTGGGTATTTAAATTTTGTCAACAGTCATTAAAGAATTTTTTTGACCAAAAAAGCAGACTGTGAAAGAATATGAGAGAGACCCACAAATATTACTGACTCAGAGAGCCTCCTGTGTTATAGACAACTCTTATTTACTAGATAAATGTTTGCAGGACAAGAATTTGACAGTAATTATGTCAAGTTCAGGAGGTATACTGCAAGGATAAAATCAATAGTCCTTTTAGGAGTTAAATCTAGTGATTGGGGAAAAAAAATTAGAAAATAGTTTGCTGGTAACTTAGCGCTACTGCAGTTACTAATATGATATTATTGTGAGTTTGTACAGTTTCATAGATGTTTGTGGTCTAAAATTAGAATTATTTCTAAGGATTTTTTATTTTTTTATTAAACAGATCTTTTAAGCCAGGAGACTTATCCCAAGCTGGTGTGTGTCTCACAGCTGGAAGTCTAGGTGCTGTGCCATTCCAAAGGAGAAAAAAGCTTTATTTTGGGAAATGAAAAAAAAAAAAATGGAGGGGTGGGGGTTTAAAAGGATTTATTATCTTGTTCCTGTTGTTCATTTTTCAGAAAACTTTGTCTAACCTTAATTCCAAGTGCTTTGTGTATAAAATGTTCATGCATAAAAAATAGGCCTGTAAAAATCAGAGCCATTGGCAGTACTAGTTAGCTTCTAGCTTGGTGATTGTTATGGGGGACTTACTAAATATATGCATATAATAAGAGGGCAAATTTATCGCCCATACAGCATAAGCAGACAAGCAAATTGCTGGTGTTTTAACAAAAGAGCCTCTGTTGCTCTTCATCCCTCTTAAAAGAAGAGACAGGAAAAAGGCTTCAGCAGCCTTACTCTGCAGTGACCTTTATTTCCCCTCACTGATTACTGTAGTCCCTGAAAATGGGCAAGGCAGACCATCAACAAGCGCCAGAAAGCAAGCAGGCAAATACAGTGCAGAAGCACTGACTTTGTGGTTCTTAATTTATCATGACAAACTGCTTAATCTAAGTTTTCAAAATGCCCTGACTTAGGAGGCAAAAATGGAATGTGGAAATGTGAGGGAAGCTATGGAGTGGCTTGCTCTAAGCACTTTTTCTCATTTAAATTCTGTGGAAATCCCACTGTCATTGAGTTCTTTGTGAATTAAGCTCATAGCCGCTTTGTCGTGTGTGGCATCTTAATAAGGTCAGACTTAGAAAACTGTTAATTTACTTACTGTCTACTGACCATCGTCTCCTTTCTCTGTTCTAGTAGAATTTGTACAAGCTGTAGTTTAGTGTTTGGGTTTTTTTCTTTTCTCCAAAGGAATGCAGACACTGTTACAAAATGCTCTTCCCCATGCTAGGAACTGTGCTCAGCCTTCTTGCTTAAGAGAGATTTTCCAGTTGATATTATCAGAACAGACATAACTGAGGCAGGGAGAGATACCTAGCCAAGTGGAATAAGGCTGCAGGATTGCCGATTTCCTTGTCATAACATGAAACTGTAATATGCTTTCTTGTAATGAATGCAAATAGTGAGGTAAGGACTGTCAGAGCAAGAAACCTTGTTAACTTCAGGAAACTAACAAGTTCAGGAAACTAACAAGTTCATTCTCCTGCCTCCTCGTTTTCCCCACAAGCTGGAGTTTAAGATAGTTCTCTATTGTCATCCAAGGAAGACATGCAAAGATACGCCATGATCTGAGTTCAGGTGGACTAAAAGGAAGATTGTGAGGGGCCTAACACCGTCACCACTGACTGTTGATCAGATGTAGTGGAGTACGCTGGGAATAGTGCTGTTTTGTCTGTTTTCTCAGAGCTTAATTCCAGGAGCTCTACTGGGGCAGGCTGTTAACAAGCTCTTCCTGATCTCATAGGAACAGTTCTAATCCCTGACTTTTTCTTGGAGCAAAATTCTATCAGTCTCAGCCCTGCCATAAAAGATTTAATCTGTTATCTCAACTTTATGTACGGTTAAGATCGTGATATACCTATACTACTGAAGTACGAACTTCTATTATTTTAGTAGTTCTTTCAGTAATGTGCATAATAATACTGTTTTGTGATTGATAGGATAGATAGACTCATAGATACTTCAAATTAACTTGCTATGTCTCATGTTTCTATTTTGCTACTTTTCTTTTGCGTGCTCTTACATCTGTGGTCGCTTTTCTGCCGAAGTATTTCCATGTCTTCCCTTTATATGCACAAAGATCTCATTGAATACTACCCAGAAGTGGGAGTTCGGGGGAAGAAGAGGAGTTTGTCAAAATGTAGTATCTGATCCTTAGAAGAGCACAGGGATTTCTCAAACCCTCCTATCCTAGAGCTCTGGTCCTGCAATTCTTGCACTCTTTCAGTGCCACAGAGTCAGACTTTGTAGTACATATGCAATCAATGTGCTGACCTGTATTTCTGATGGAAGGGTGATGAAAATAAATACATAAAAAGCTTCAAGGAGATGTATCACTGTTTCTAAAAGAGTGTAACACTTCTGAAACATCCTATCAGTAACATCTGATCTGGTTTTGAGGAAAAACTGCCTTTTCACATTTTTTTTCTAAAAGTGTTTCAGTCTGAAAACCAAATAATAGTGCTTCTTTAAATTCTATGTACCACAACAGCATCAATATTTGTAAAAGTTCCAGGACTAAAAACTGAAGTTCCTCCTTTTTTTTTTTTTCCCCTCTTCTTTATCTATCTTACTTAATTCACTTGTCCTTCCTATGCATGTACCTCCCATGCACAAAATGGCCAGTGTCATTTATCTCATTGTGGGTGTAGAGCTTATAAAAACTGAGCTGTGTCCTTTTATCCATAGGTGACGAAGACACCAAGCTTATCCCGCTGTGTCAGTTAGATGTCATGTTACTACTGGAGAACACCTTTTAGTTAGCAGTAAAGAATGTTACTTCCCAAGTTTCATACCACAAAGTATTGAGGTATTTGTTGAAGCTGTAGATCTATTGGCATTGGGCCTATTTGTTGTGGCATTAATATGTTGCTGTATGTTTGACAGTGAAGATTAGATGAAAGAAAGACTTTGAGATTAGTTTCAGGCATAAAGTACAGACTTTGATGAAAAGTAGGAGCTCTGGTATGTTAAACTTTGAAGAGAAGACAAGAGAAGACATGTTAAATAACTCTTAATCATAGTAATACAGATTTTTGTTCTATACCTACTTCCATGTGCAACACCTTAACCCAGCTCTATGCTGCTTTTTTTTTTTTTTTTTAAATGTGATTACAGAACTGTTTAGGAGTTAATAGAACTGGTTAGGAGTTAATAAACCAGTTAATGGTTGGTAGTCTATCCTCCTCTCACTCATGGACTTATACACACACAACTTAGTTGACTCCGAAGGTATGAACGAGTTAACAATGACTATTACTGCCTTTAAAATATTAAAACAATTTTCTTGAAATTTTAGTGAAGGAAATCTGGCCACAAAGCAAGTAGTTTTTCTTCAGAGACCTGTTATGTGGAATTCTGCTGTCCAGACACCAGAGGTAAGTAACATGTTTATGTTATTAATGTAAACAAATTAGTATTTCACATAATGGTTAGGCACAGAAACTAACTAGACTTCAAAACTAATAGGAAAAAAGTGGCAGAAGAGGGTTTAACTTGAAACAAGTTCAAGCTTGTGAAGGGCTTTTGTGGCTGAACTCATACGTTACTTTTTCTCAGATGTATACCTCTTCATTTAAGCCATAGAGAAAAGCATAAGCATGCCAAAAACCTGGTTTGTGCTAAGAAATTATTTTGTCTCAGCTGGATGAGGTTGGTTATGCCGTAAGTATTTCTTTAGAAGTCTTCAAGAAGTCTTAAATGTTCTGATTCAAATCCTGGATCTATCGCACATGGAAAAGGAAACATTTTATTTTGACCTCCAGAACATCTACTTTCAGGCTTGTAGAAGTATACAAGTGTAAAGCTGTGCAAGGGATACTGTAATCAGTCACCCCGTTCTGTTCATAGTCAAGGTCACAAAAGTTCGCACAGAATCACAGAATGGCAAGGTTTGGAAGGGACCTCAGGAGATCATCCAGTCCAACCCTCCTGCTAAAGCAGGTTCAGCTAGAGCATGTTATACAGGACTTCGTCCAGGCAGGCTTTGAATATCTCCAGAGAAGGAGACTCCACAACCCCCCTGGGCAGCCTGTTCCAGTGCTGAGCAACCCTCAAAGGGAAGAATTTTTTCCTCATACTCAACTGAGACCTCTTATGTTTCAGTTTGTGCCTGTTGCCCTTTGTCCTGTTGCTGGGCACCACTGAGAAGAGTCTGGCTCTGTCCTCGTGACATCCACCCTTAAGATATTTGTATGTGTTGATGAGGTCCCCTCTCAGTCTTCTCTTCTTCAGGCTGAACAAGCCCAACCCTCTCAGCCTTTCCTCATAGGGGAGATGCTCCAGTCCCTTTATCATCCTAGTTGCTCTCCTCTGAACTCTCTCTAGGAGTTCCTCATCTTTCTTGAACTGGGGAGCCCAGAACTGGACACAGGACTCCAGGTGGGGTCTCACCAGTTACCACACCTGTATAGCACTATAGTAAATCCTGCTGTGGCCAGGGAAGGATGACCTGGTGGGCTCTTCTTTGCCAAGTCTTGCAACATCCTGTGATGGATTTTTAATTTTCGTTATTTCTGTTTTTTAATGGCCATTCAACCTTCTTCTAATCAACAGTTTTCCTGTGATAGTCTTAAGCAGCTATGAAAACTATGGACATCTTCGCTCGTGTCCAGCACCAGAGTAGTAACTTTACAAGCTCTGTCATTCATGGTACTGTATTCTCCTGTAAGGCAATGACACCTAGCCTCTTCTTTCTCTATCTGTATAAATAGTTCCACGAGTCTCTAAATTTCTTGAGTTCATATTTGATCTGTCTCTGTCCTTTTTACATTCTATCCAGACTGTTACCATCATCTGTATTTTCCTCTGCTTAGTGGTTCTAAAATATACTCTCCCTTTTGGTTTTTGTTTTTCTTCAGGCTTTTGCTTATCTCCAGCTTCACTTTGTTCTCACTGTGTCCCCTGATAATCCCTACTTCCATAACGGGAAGAAATGCATTCAACATGCACAATTAAAATCCTCTTTTATTTTTCGTCTCTACCGCCATCTCGATTCCCAGCTAGTTCTTGTATACTGTCTATAATTTATTTCCTCATTTACAGAATTTGAGCTCCTTTTTTTTCTCTTCAGTATTCTGTGTAGTCTCCCTTGCTGATGTCTTAATCTCCTCTTCCATTCATGTCCTTTTCTAAATTCTGCCAGTTCCTCATGCAACTGTTTCCTTTAATTGCCCCCTATATACCCAGCATCTTCAGCTTTTAGCTTTCAAAGCTTCTGACCCCTGACCCAGTGCTTGACTTTGTAGTCTTTACGTTCTTTCCTAATGCATTTGTGAAAGTATGTTTTGGAACACAATTTTGATATAAGTATTGTAAGTATATAAATCCATGTTATGTTGGTCATTATCAAATAAAGTCATAATTTTCCTGATGCTCCCCTACTTTTTTTAATACTCTGTACAATAAGGACAGGGACTCCTGGTATGAATACTCTTTCCTTGGTAAGGCATGTTATTTCTAACTGTAAGCATCTCCTAAAAGACATCGTAACTACGTGACGCAATTTAGAATGGTTAAGACTGGATTCTGCCAAGAGATGTAATACAAACCAGTTCTGTAAAAACATTCAGTCTGAGGAACTAATGAATATGAGATGTGGTTTAAATTGAAAATAGGAAGCATTATGTTCAGTTTAAATTCTGTTGCCCAGTTGAGATGATCAGCAGCTGAATGACCTTTACATTCTTTGGTTTATACAAATAAAATGGGTAGTGTGTTTTGTAGTCATTGTTTTACTTTGTCGTAGTTGGAAACCCTTGACTTAAGCATTAACATACTGGAAGTAAACAAGAAATAGCTGATTTGTAGCCATTTACATCACGATTGTGGTGTTTAAAAGCTGAGCAAACTTAGTACCTAAATGTGCTCTTTAAGCACCAGTGAATGTTTTACTTCACCAGGAAATTTCAGTATGCTGAGGTCATTTTAGCATGGGATAAATGGGTAGTTCAGGCTGAAGCTGAAACATTTAGCAGAAGTAACATTTTCCTTCTGTTTTTCCAATTATGTTGTTTTTCCCCTAAGCTTTAATCTTTTTAATTCATTGGGGTTTTTACCAAAATGTCTGAATTGCAAACAGCGTATTACCTTCATTACAACTTAAATTCATAGATCTGTTAGTAATACCTAACTGATATAGACTGTCATGCTAGCTTTGCATTGAGTAGCTAGATTTCAGATGCCAGACAAGCTACTGAAATTTGAAAGCATTAACTTTTTCTCTAGAAACTTAACAAGTACATTTATTTAAAATGTCCCCTGGACATTGACAACAGAGCTGTACAATTTTATCAAAACCTTGCAAATATTTCAGTAAAAGCATTTAATTCCTGTGGTTATATATTGTTGGCCATGACATCTTCATTTTCATTTGTACTGCATATCTTCTCATTGATGCTCAAATTACATTAAAGCTGCTGTTCAAAACATTTTCATGTCCACAACTTAGGATGTTTTTCAAACACAGATGTACTTAAGATACCTGAAACACTTTAAAGAAAAATAAAATTATCACAACTTATGTTTATTTAAGCATATCCTTAGCATGTTTGCAACTCGTATACCTCCAGAAGAATGCTACCTGTGAAAGAGTCAGAATAGGAAACCAACAAGGCTCTTTCATTAACTGAATCTTAACAAGAAAGCAGCCTCATGCAGGCCTTCTCAAACACCAAATTATCAAGCCCCCAGTGCCCGGATCACATCACTTCCCAGCTCTGAGCTTTGCCCCACAGGCAGCCCCAGCTGTTGGACCTCTGTAACTTGCATTCCGAAGAATGACAACACGGGGTATGGGTTGCTTTGTGTACTCAGGATTTTTTTTTTAATTGTTGGGTCGAAATTAGCATTGCCATTTCTAAAGGAAGTTTTGCTTCAGTAAGAGTTGAGGGCAAAAAACCCCTATTATCTGGTCTCTTACTCCCACAGGGTCTCTTTTCTGAGGAAGGTGCATTTTATGTCCTCACAGCTCATCTCTGCCCTCTTGTATATTCATGGGATAGTGCGTTATGACCTGGCTTGTGTGATTTATGTAACGGTTTGAAGGCCTCTTGTATTAGAAGGGCTATACTGTCCCAGTGGGTTCTTTATCCCATACCATTTGCTTTTTTAAGAAAACTGTTCAGAGGAGATCCAAGAGTGAACCACACAGTGCTTGAGGGTTTTCTGGTTTTTTGGTTTTGGTTTTGTTTTTTTTTCTTTTTTCCTTTATTTCCCTTAGGTAGGCTTCTCCATCCTCTTGCTGTGGCATCCAGGCGAAGCTTATTTCCTTCTGTTTCTCTGGAGGCAATGCTGTTTCCCCTTAGTCTAATTTCCCAACGTCTCCTGTAACAGCTTCCCTAAATGCATTTCCTTTAGCTACAAGGACCATTGTTTTTACTGTTTCAGAAGGGTTTGAGGAAAAACTTAGCAATCTATAAACGGGGGGCACAGAACTTGCCAGAGCGTGGCAAAAACAGTTGTGAGGTATTTTTGTTTTTAAAGTGTTCACATTTGTGCAGATCTCCCTGCAAGAATGCTCGTGTCCTTTACCCAGCGAAACACAGCTCTCTGCTGAGGCTGGATTCCTTCTTAGTGAGATGTCCTCCTTCTGTGGACAGGGCCGTGTCCCCTGGCAAAACATCTCCTGGTTTAGCAGTGCATGTGCTGACAGCAAGGCTGCAGGCAGGGAGCCAGGGCACTTCTGCCTTCCTGACCTTGTGATTCAAAGCACTGATGCTGCCTCTGGAGGTTCTGCATCATCACAGCTACCTCGGGTAGCTCCTGATGCGAAAATAAAATAAACCTTTTATTTATTTGTAATGCCTGAGAGGACCCCAGGCACAGGATCTCTTTTTGCATAAATTAGAATGGGCTTACATTGACATTGGCAGCCATCACTTCAACAAGAAGCCTGTCAGGAGATCCCAGTACTAATGTCAGACTGTGTTTATACAGAGTTCTTCCTGTGCAAAGTCTCTTTAGAGCCCCTCTCAAATTGCTGTACAGGACAGCTGCTGATTTTCATCTGCCTAGATCCACCATGTGGATTGAATGCAACTCTCAAGAACTTGCCATTGTCAGAGGAGGCCTCTAAAGGTCTTTGTGGGCAGAATTGGAAAGGTGGGAAAGCATAGCAGCCTCGCTGTGAGATGGATCAGTGGGAAATCTTCACTCCTATTAAATGGTCAGATCATGCTCTTAGAGCTCCATGTCAATGGAGTTTAATTTGCATCCTTATCAAATACAACACTCTTGAAGCTTCTAGACAGAACTGTTCAGGGAAGGGATCAACATCCACTGACTTTCAGAGCAGCTTGCAGATGAGGGCATGTCCTGGTTTCGGCTGGGATAGAGCTAATTTTCTTCATAGTAGCTAGCATAGTGCTGTGTTTTGGATTTAGTACCAGAAGAATGTTGATAACACACTGATGTTTTCAGCTGTTGCCAAGTAGTGCTCAGACTACTCAAGGACTTTTTGAGCTTCTCCTGCTCGGCCGGGTGCATAACAAGCTGGGAGGGAGCACAGCTAGCACAGCTAACCCAAACTGACCAAAGAGCTATTCCATACCATA
>NW_009260410.1:2180912-2197428 GCF_000687185.1 Egretta garzetta
GGGGGGGGAGTGAGCGAGCGGCTGCGTGGTGCTGAGTTGCCAGCCGGGTTAAACCACGACAGGGCACTAGCCAGACATTGTATATGGTGGCACATAGGTATGTGAGCGAGGGAGAGTGAGCATGTTCCTCCAGTGGTAGCTGGGAATGGTGGAGCTGCCAGCTGCACGCCCACCACTGCGCAGCCCTCGCACCCCTCTGGGCAGGAGGGACCTCTGCAGCTGAGAGGAAGGTGATAGCAGGAGCTGAGCCAGCCTTGAGCGTTCATCCCAGCAGAGCACATTTTCTATGGCAGAAAGTGTCGATCAGGGCATGTGCGTTAGGCACAGAAATCATGTTTTCTTCAAACAGCTGATTTTAGCATGGGTTAAGACTTGTAAATCATTGCGGATCTGTCAAGAATCGAGCACTGTTGGAGTACTTTTTCTTAGCATTCATTTGTGCTTTCTTGAATCTTGACTATGTGTTACCTCTTCGTGTCTCTTGAAATTTATTTATAGAGAACAAAAATATATATTGGAGGTTTTTCCTCCAGAGGAGTTCATAGTTTAAATCAGAATGTTAAATGCTGCCTTATGTTAAAATGCAGCTCACATTAAATCCATGCGTGATTCATTGCGAAGTGTTTGGTGCGCTTTTTTTTTTCTAAATAAGCTAACATTTAAACATCCTCTTGTATTTCAGAAGAAATCTTTAAGACAAGTTATTGGGGAGGAAAAAGGCAAAGTCTCTAGCAGAAGTGTTGGATTAGACACAGCTACTTCTCGCCCTGCAGAAATTGGACAACCACCTGATGAGTTTCACCTATCTCCTTCTAAACAATGTTGGATCAAGGAGGGGTCCTCCCAGTACGGAGGCTTTCCAGGATTCAGTAGCAGTGATGGAGTACTAAGGGAACTGGATGATGGACAGTTTGACCAGGAAGATGGAGTCACTCAGGTCACATGTATGTGATAAAGTAAGTAGCTGCATCAGATGGACATGTACATAATCCAGACAAATGTGTTTTTTAAGAAAAAATCGTACTACTTTAAATGCATTGGTATAATCCTATGACTTTTCCCAGACTCATTTTGTATTTTTGTCTGTTTCTTTGTTGTGTTAATCCTACTGTAGTAATAATACTACTGCAAAATAATTTGGTTTCCTGTCTGTCTTTAGAATAACTACACAACTGGGTGCTCTGCTAACTTGTTAATGCTTTTGACAAGCAGGGAAGCAAATGCTGCAGAACAGTGACTATTTGAATTGTGTAAGAGGGAAAAGAATGAGGATGTTTAGTATTTTCCACAAGCTGGAGGAGTGTTTCTTTTTTTATTGTGTTTTTTTAAAGGTGGTTATAAAAAGGGGGGGGGGGGGAGTGAACTATCTGGCTGTTGTTAAGTTTTAATGTAATTTTCACTTTGCTTGCCTTGCATAAATCAAAAATCCTAGAGAAATCTAAGTCTTACACTAGAGTGTTAATAATTTAAGCTACGTTCTGATTTGGTATGTACAGGAAAGCTCTGGAGGCTGTAGGCAGACACTTGCTTCTGTAATATAACTTCACCTATGCAGGTTTTACCAGGGTTCCTTGTACATCTAAGCCAAAAGCTATCTGGGCACATAGCTAGTATAATGATGTATTCATAACTTACTCATGAGTGGAAACGAAGAACCACTCACCCTCTGAAAGATAACTTGCAGTCTAAGAAAAAGTAGTTTGAGAAACTCACTAAGAAGCATTGACAGCAAGGTGCACGAGGACGCTGATAATACATAGGAGGAAGAAATAGGCTAAACTTAGTAGGCAACATTAGATGATAAACTACATACAAATATGCTGATGTATATATAAAAAACTTCTCAGCTAAATGTATCTCACACTGGGTAAAGTGTATTCAGCTGCACCAGATACCAGAAGGAATGTTCAGAGGAAAGGATGAAGCTGCTGTGCTTCCATCCTCACCGTGGGGATGAGCCGCTTGCATTAAGGGAGGTTGACACTGGCAGGGCTCTGTGGGGAGGGGCATGAACAGGAATTACTTTTATGCTGCTGTCTTGAAATTACATTTTACACAGGAGAAGCCGAATAAAAACGCATCTCCAAAAGATAAATGCGGTAATAACTAAAGCTTGCATTTTTCAGTTAGTTTTAGAAGCAAAAACTGTTAAGTGCTCATCACACTTAAGCTAATGGAAAATAATTTGGTCAAAATGAGAAATCGGAACAGAACTGCACAAATGTATTCACAACATTTATCTCAATGTTTGCAGTACAGTGCACACATCACCCAGGGATCTTGATACCTGTCTCTATGTGTGGTACTGCAAACATTGAGAGAAATGTCGTGAACACATGTACCTACCCCACCCCACCCCACTCCCCTGGTGTGGTATCCCACCAGCTGCTGTGGTAGATGCTGGCACTAAATGCCATGGGCAAATTAATGCACTAACAGGAACACCAGCTGTTGACTCCTCCAAACGAGCACCCACCACCAGGGTGGTGGAAGTTGAGACTGTGATCTCCATGCTGGAGAGCTGTGCAGAAGGAATGCTGGCAGAAACTGCTGATTCCAATAAGCAAAAAGTAACTCGCGAACAAGAAGTTACACTTGCTGTGATAAGCAGAAGTAATGTAAAGCCTTAGTGCTATTTCAGTTTATTTTTACAAGGGGGCTGGGGGAAACCCTTTCTACTTGCATGACTCTCATCGTGGGAGCTTGAAATGATGATTGCTTTGGAGCTGCTTCCCAATTTCATTATGAAATTGTTGTAGGCAGGCTTGTTGTTTATTTTTCACTCTGGAAGAGCATCTCTTAACAACTGTTTGTAGCAAGTTTGGGTTTTTTTTTCCAAAAAAAGTTCCACAGCGCTGGAGCTAGAGACATTCCTTCTTTTTCCTACTCCATATTGCTGAAAAGGGCAGCTTCCATTTTCTCACTCCAATTTATTAAGAAAAATGCTGGCAGCCTGGCAAAACGCTTCTGAATTGTGACTGGTTTAAGAGCCCAGTCCGTGCCAGCAGAGCAGCAGGAGGACTGTGCACACCGTGGGGAGCGACGAGGAGCTCAGGACTACTGGTGATAGTGGGCACGGTAAGAAATCCGCTCTTGCCAAGGATTTTCTCCCTGCTTTCCCACTGGCATCGTGAGGTGTATGATGTGGGCCATGAACTTCGTGTTCGTTCCCTGTCTGGGGGCATCACGTGGAGGAGGACGGCCCCACTAACGGGGAGGGTGCTGGGCTGGGTGTACCCCACAGAGCCTGACCCACCCGCTGCCTTCGCAGGCAGCCCACTACTCCGTGAGCCCTGACTGTGGTCACGCAGTAGCAGGGAGCTCCTCTGTGGTATGCAGATGTGGAAAAAATTATGAAAATACATGTTACATCTGCCTCTGGCAGAAAGCCCAGTAACTCTGGCGTATTAAAAATGGGGTAACAGCTGGTCTTGTGCAACTTGGGGTATGTTGCTCTACTTCTAGAAGTATTTTTCACAAGTTATCCAAAACTGTATGTGTGTGTAATTTTAACTACCAGTGGTTCTCCATACAAGTCAAACCTGTAAAAGCAGCAAAAATTGGTCAGAAACCCTAGGAATTCTTAATATTCTGAGTTAAAGCTTTTAAAGTACATCAAAGAAATTGTTGACCTTTTGTAAAGCAGTTGTCCCTGCTTAAGATAGTTAACAGTAGTGAATCCAAAACCAAAATTGAACTTACAACTATTTATATCACAAGTTACAATGTATAACGTACTAAATGGAAAGCAGTTGATTTTTTCTATAACAATTTATTGGATAAAAAGACTCATTGAACTCTTAACTGAGATCTCTTCATATCAGCTGTTGAGAATGCATAAAATTGAAATAAATTAGTATCTTCTTTTAAAAGATTACTATTAATAGGATGTACACAAGGGAGATTCTGTTTTGGAACAAGGGTGGAAGTTGAGTATGCTCTGGGTGCCCGCAGGAACATTCTAGAACATCCCCGCTTTTAGCAAAAAAGGCTTTTCTTAAAAGGAAATAAAGCCACATTCTTTTTCAGTAGCCCATAGTTTTAACTGTGCTTTAGTCCTTGCTCTTGAATCTCCCAGGTGTTGACTGTGCTGCAAGCCTCTGTTGAATGTTGTTCTAGTCCAGGAATTTCTTTCAGCAATTCCTATATTGTTAAGGACAGCTGGGGTTGTGGTTTTATTTAATGCCATTTGTTTCACAGTATGTAAAGTTGCCCCTGCTGTAGAAACATTAATCTAGACTGTTTTCCTAGTTCTTTGTCTTTCACCTCACAGGGCTACATTTGGGCTCTGTATTTGAAAAAAAAAAAAAAAACAAAAAAAACAAAAAACAATTCTTCACCCAGGGGAAAAAAAAAGTCAACCTGACAGGAGCCAAGATAGAGATCTGTAAAGCGAGTGGCATGGAGAGGGTAGCAAAGGAATAAATTCTTCAGCCTTCCTATTTTGATGTAAGAACTCAAGGGAATCACGAAGTGGTAAGTAGCAGGTTTGAAACAAGTCAAGGTATCTGTTCAGCTCACTGTAGAACTCCTTGCTGCAGGATGTTGTGTGTAAAACTACATCAATTCAAAAGGTGACTGAAAAATTCCTGAAAGGTAAAAAATAAAAAGGTCCCTATTCTCTCTGAAAGTCACGGAACCAGAAACTGTTGGAGACTGTGAAAGCTGCTCTGACTGACTGCATGGTTATCCTGTTTGTTAGACTGTTGTAAATCATCTCTTTGTAAAAAGCTGTCAGGAAGAGTAACTCTGGCAAGCTTTTTGTATGCTCCTATTTTATATAAATGTGCACACACTGTTCAGTTTTCATTTTACCAGAATGTATTTTACATACTCCTCCTCTTATTGAAAGAATTGCAAATCAAATGTAAGGTGTGGATGCATTTTTCTGACAAAAAAGTACGCTTATTTATTCAGTAACAGGGCTTCAGTTAGGAGCCTGTGTCTGAACTGTAAAAGTCCCCCACCTGTGTGTGACACCAGAAATGCCCTGCAGCTGTTAGAAAGAACAGAGATAAGAAGGCAAGCCATGCTGATCATGAACCTCGGCAAAAGATTGTTTATATTTTCTGATTCTTATGTTGTTTGGAGAGGAAATAACTTTTCTCATGTTTACAAGCAGGAAGAAACTATCCTCTGTACAAAAAAAATTGTTTTGTGCTGATAATTGTCAGAACAGTTTATTTACATACCAGGTCAACTGCAATAAACTGCTGCTTAACTTCTGTGTTTCCGGTCTGTAAAATACTATTTTCTTTTTGTGAAGCCAAGATCTTTTCTCTGTTTGCGATAGGAAGCTTCTCACCATTAAAAGCACTTGCTGCATCAGCTGTCGGTTTCTCTGTTATGTTTGCCAGATGCTGACATTAAACGGGTTAGGTCCATGTGTACCTTTCCTCAAGCTGGAATTACTTCTTGCAGTCTTGTCTGTACACCCACACAGCTCACAAGGCAAAGCTCGTTAGGCTTACAGCCATCCATTAAAAGCTGATGAGGTTTTCCTTGTTCTTAGTATATTAATCTTTTGAAGGTAAGGCATGCAGGTTGCTGTCTTGGCAATTCCCTGACTGCTTAATTTAGAGAATAGTGTTACTTAAGATTTAGGCTTCTCAAAGCCAAATTCCTGTACCAGAATTTCGACAACTGGTATGAATTAAAGAAGTGAACATTCCTGAATTCAGGTAAGTGTAACTCAAAAGAGACAAAGCGGGGGGGTTAGAGGAGCTGGTCTGGTGATGTGTTCTGATCTGCTTAAACAGATTGAGTTTGGCAACATCCGAGAGAATTACAGTCTTAGAAGGAAAGCAGTAAAATCACCGTGGCTGACTTGTTTCAAGCTGTGCTAAGCCAAACATCAGAAAAAACCTTGGTGACTAAGGAAAGTCATCAGAAAGTTTATCCTGTGCTTACAGTATCCCCTTGCATCTGTGACGTGCTGTCACCATGTGCTGCTTTTGGTCCCTGAAAGGTCCTCTTTAGATCTCCCTTTTTAATTGTAGAACCACCATTTTCTGATTTGAGAGATGTATAAATTTGAGCTCTGCCTTCAAGGTGCTAATGAGTATTCTATTTTTCTACTTTTGAAAGAAGAAATACAACTTTGCTTCAGTACACCTCACAGCAGAGATGGGAGAGCACCCAACTTTCTCTTTGGACGCACTCAGTTGCCTGCATTCTTGGACGACAGGAAAAATGAGAATCGCTTACCAAAATATAGCGGTGTGGATAAAGAAACAGTTTAATTTTATCCTTTTTCTTATTTTTTACAATATAATTCAAAGACAGTCTCTATTTCCCTATTATGTAGAGTCTAAATTAAACCTGTTAATATTTATTAGACAGATCAATGGTTTGCTTAGGCTAACTGAAGTTTTACGGTACCATTCAGGCACATGTGTGTACACAGTACTCATGTAAACAATAGCAAGGGAAAATACAAGCAGTGTTTCACTTAGGCCTTATATAAAATCAGCTTAGTATAGCAAGTCAACTTTACAGTGCAAATCTGAATGAGAATAAACAAGATTAAAACTTCCCGAGTTTTGTTTTGACGTGAAACTCTTAAAGCAAAAGAGGTTTGAAATTTTAATGCAGTCCTGAGCACCACATCGTGTTCTTCAATTTTGCAGAGGGAACGCAATTAGCAACCCCAGGTACATGGTTTCGCCTGTCTCAGTCACCATGGCCAATACAAGCATGCCGAGTGACTGTACAAAGAACCGCACCATGGATGGTCCAACAGCAGACAGACCGTAACAAAACTAAATGCGTTTCACTACCTCCAGAATGCAGTCGTCCTACCTGCAGAACAAACTTCAAGATATCTACCAAAAAATCGAGTAACCTGGTCTATACAAGGCAAGATATAGCTAAGTGTATAGACAGTAACTAAAGCTACTTTCACTTGGACAACATCTCATGCAATTACCCTGCTGACAGTGAAATACAATGATAAACGTGAGACAAAGAGCTCCTGAAGAATACAGCTGTTGAAGTACTTAAGCTTAGTCTCTCTACTTTCTCATTGTTTAATTTCCCTTTACATCCAGGTGGTATAGTTGCTTGAGGTGTGCTTGATTCATATAAAGAAAAATAGAATTTAAGGCATGTTTAGTATATTATGAAAAAGGACTTATTAAAAATAGGTGGACTCCCTTCTTTCTGAGTCAGTATAACTTGGAAAACAAAGTGTAGATTCCAGCCCATTCTGACCAGCTTAAGGAAATAAAGAGGGCCCCTGGCACCCTTGCAGAGAAACAGCCAGCTAGCTTCTTAAACAGCTAAGCAAAATTCATTTAACGCAAGAACACTGCTAGTGCTTTTAGACCCTGCATTCGTGTACGCTTAGCAGTACATCTGCTATATTCATCTCTCAAACATTTAATTCTATCATTCTAGACATAACACAATTAAGCAGCACTCATGGAAATTGTCAGTTATTGCAAATCTGCAAATGCAACTTGAGATAAACATCTGATAGGGAACAGAAGCATGAATCCAAATCTTTGTCAAAGAATGTAATTCAGGTGAATGAAGAAAAACAAATTATAGTATGTTGAAAACATGGTTAATTCTTGCCAAGAATCAGGTTCGTGGTTTCAAGTACTTAGAATGTTTTTACTAGGAATACAAGCAAAGACTGTGCTAGCATGTTATGTAGTGTAACGTGAATATTTGTGAGGTATAATCTGTAAGCAGTTGCCATAAAATATGTGCAGGTATAAGCCATTGGCTTTTCTGCCACAGTTAGTCTTTAGGGAAGTTGTGGACTGGAGAACAGCAGAAGTCTGCCTTAACAGGACAGAACCTGTCCCCTGCTGTGCACAAACCTCCACTGTTAACAAAAAAAAAAAGTCCAGAAAGTATAGTAGGTGTGTATCAAGAATATATATGTTCAATAGCATAGTGAAATTAGCCTTTTGGTATTACTAATACTATAGATCCTATTAGTATTTGGATATACACATACAGGAATATGCACATCCAAAAGTAAATCTTTGAAGCCATCTTAAAAAAATAAAAGCTAAATTAGGAATAAGCTACATTACAAGAAGCTTCCTGCAGAATTATGTATTTAAGGTGATAATCTTTGAACTATGACTTAATATAGCTACTGCATTAAAAAATGGCTTGCTGTGAAATCTTAATCTCACTTTTTTCCCACCCAATCAGACACATCTTCAGGATTGTGATTCAATGATTGTTTAGCAGCAGTTTTAGAGAACTGTAAATTCTTTTATTAACAGGCATTATAAACAGATACTACTACTTTTATTTAAAAACCATGAGTGCCACATTGATGAATATACAGCTCATGAATAACTTAAAGTATTTCCCATATTAAAAGGCAATGCACACAGCATACAAAAAGTATACTAAACAAAGCTATGAGGATACGTGATTGAAGTGTCTAAAATGATATATACAGTACATAATTAATGTTCTGTTTATCATCAGTACAGGCTTCTGTACTGCCATTCCCATCATGCCTCGCTCTCCCCTGACACTGAATTCTGCACTTCTTCTTCCAAAATCGGTACAATCAGGTTATCCTTGGACATCAGATTATATTTCATCACAAATTTGGTGAACCGGTGACACAAGAAAGTTTCATTCTGGAGATGAAAAAAGGGGAAAAATATATGCAGAAGGAATTTTTTAAACAATTGAGGAGAAGATACTAAAAAAACCCAAACAACCTGCTTATATGTAATTGTCTCATTAGATTTACAAGTCCTAGAAAGAAGTAGCAATGCTTAAATGGTAAAGTTATATTACTTTTACATCTTTACTGCTTGCTTATAGTTACTGCGAAAAAACCCTACTAAAGTTCAGGCTTAAGTCACAGCTCAATTGCACAGCACTTGGACAAGAGAGATAGATAGATAGATATATAAAAAAATACTGAAATATCAATGTGGTCCTGATCCACTCTCCAAAAGACAGTTTAAAGGTACTGTGAAACTCCTATATAAGCTGTCCCCAGCAGAGTGGGGCACAACCACTCCATAGCTGTTCCAGCAACTCTTAAGTGGGATTTGGCAAAGGTTTCCTTTTATACCCAGCTTCTACCTCTTATCTCCTTTCTATCTATTAATTTCTACTTTTCCATTAAAAAAAAAAAAAAAAAAAAAAGACAGTTACTGGAGGTGCACAAGCTGCCACCAGTTACTGGGTTTTTTTGCATTTTTACAATTCCTTAACTGTTGGGTAACATATACAAACAGGAAACATATACATAAGTAGTTCTAACTATACCAAGTGCTTGAATACATTCAGGAATCTTTAAAACAAGATGAGTTAAGGGGTTTTGTACAAAAACTCTCAAATTCTGACCTTTTGTCCAAATGAAGGGAAACCATAACTAGGTAAGCTGATTATATAATTAATTTTCATTTATATATGTGTGTGTATATAAGAGCATTTCAGTTCTTAGAAAACTGTTAATTTACTATAATCAATACTTCACCTGAATGCAGGTGAGTGTACCTGATCTTCTGGCAGGATTAAAAGCAAACATATAACACAAATCACATCACAGCTATAACTTCAGTAAATGCCCTTCTTTCAAGATGTAATTTGAAGCTACTTACTTCATATTCATCAAATATCTGCCGGTGATGAAAATAAGCATGTGAAAATATTCTGTAAATCCTTCGGCACACTGATCCTAATTTGGCTACAGACGATTCCTTTATGCTAACCCTGTAACCACCAGCAGAAAGGTTAAAAGAGGTCTCCCGAAATGACTCCCGAGATACATGTTGACAGGAATTCTGGTTGTTGAAGTATACTATATAATTACAGATGAAATTTAGATCTAAGTGTTGCAGGCATCTGGGTCTGCAATTGCTTTTTTTTTTTTCGCAAGGAAGATACAAATGTCAGTACAAACATTTAAAAATTGTACTCAGATGACACAACCAGTTTTGCCTGCAGTTAAACACCATCAGTTGTTCTGGCAAGGGCTGGATTTCTGGTTTCTAGCATTGATGAGCAAAGGGAAGAAAGAGTTTGTGTTGTGCCGCCTTGCCAATACCAGATTCCTAGAGAAGCACAATTTTGACTTCTCCAGTTAGGTTTCCGTGATCCAACATGCGGGCTGCCCATTCAGTACGCTCAGTTTCTGTCTTCTGTGGTCACTGATGTCCCACAGTAGAGTGGTGTTGGCGTCTGGAGGCTTTCAGTGGCGTAGTGTTTTAAGTCCTTTAAAGAGTCACTGCATCTCTTTAAAGGCCATCCTGTTATTTAGGTTGGTGCTACTCCAGTGGGAGCCCCATAACACCAACAGATATTAGTAAAACAGTTTCCACCCAAAAAGCACCCATCAGCTCTGGTAAATGGCGAACCATTTGCACAGGCAGGAATTCTTCCTTGGCTTAGAAGCGACAACAGCTCTACCAACAAGTGACACGTGCCACAGGAGTTCTGATATTTTCAGTAGTAGTCCATGAAATACGCGTTACACATTTCCACCTGTGTTGTAAATGTTTAGGTGCCACCTACTCCCTCCCTCTCTCTCTCCTCCCAAAAAAAAAAAAAAAAAAAGCATTTTTACCTGCTGGGGAAATATTTATTGCTATTCAGAAGACATGCAGCTCCATCAAGCGTGTGTCTAGTGTAGTCTATAGCAGGACACTACAAAAATAGATAATGGGTGAGCACACGGATGAGTGCTTGCATGACATTGTCAAATAACTCATTTAAAGAAAAACATTTTCATTATGTTTCCTGATGCTTTTAACTTCACTGGTCATTTTTATTCCCAGAAGTTTCACCTGGCTTCTCTGAAGGTCTACCTGCGTTTCCTCCTTAAGTGAGCCATTTCTCGTCTGTTTCACAACCCATGTAAATTGTTTCAAGAAAAAAGTCACTGTGGAAACGTGATTATGCACATGAATAGTGAATTTTATGCATCTCCTTAAGTAAAGCTGTAATACAAGAATATATACTGGAAGTACACTGAAAGGAAAGACGATCATTACCTCATAGTTCATTTGTTTCCCGCATAGTCAAGTTGCCAGACTCTTTCTTTACCAGCCTAAATTAACACCATATAAAAAAAACCAAACAAACAAACAAAGAAACCCCCACAAACCAAACAAACCTGCACCTAAGTATTTCAATGCTTTTTCCTTGGCAAAGAAAACCAAAAATAATTAGTGTAGCTAAGTCTGTAACAAGCTAAGCCCTGGCTCTGCCATAAAGTATATGTAGAGGAGAAGGAAAAAAAAGAAAGATGAAGTGACACAAAAAAAAGACTTCTCAGTTACAAGTTTTTGTCAGCAGTTCACGGTTGTATCACCTACTATCTGACCATTAGTTGATAACTATTATTGACATGGAAAATAGTAGATGAATGATGCATGTTCAGAGATGAAAAGCAGGCTGAAGTTCTCTAGTCTAGCTGAATAAAACAGATATACTGCATGCCAATATACTGAGTGGTGATGAGGGTTAGAGGGAGTGGGAAAGTAGTTGGCCTTCAGAGGTGAATCAAGGCATCTCAGAAAATTAAAAAAAAATAAATTAAAAAAGCTTACAGGACAAAAAGGATAAGGTTAAGAAGAACCAGTACCTTATTCTGGAAAGTGAAATACAAAGATAAATCTGACAGACCACTGTGGCCACAACCAGTAACAACAGAGGAAAAACCTTCTGAAGGCAAAAAAAACCCCAAAGGTATCAAGTGGTTCAACAGGGGATCTCAAAAGAAAGTTTAAAGTAATTGCATGTGCATGTAGACAAGCTACTGCCAAGCTGATAACGCACTTGACGTGAACTATTTTTATGACTCCACTAACTTTTAGGAGTAACTTTCCTAAGAATGTGTGCAAACGGTCACTTTCAGAGCATCAGGCTTATGTGCTATGGATCGAGGCCAAAGTTTGAAGAGGACAGCCTCTTCTCAGCATGTACTTGTCTTTCAATTGCACAAAGACCTTTTTCCATTGAATTTCAGGCCGTCTCAACACAAATTAAGAGAGAAAAGAGGGGAATGTGCAAAGTCTCTAACAGTGGTAAAAAGCAGCTCCTTCCTACCTCGTCCTGTTCTTTTGTAAACCACTACAGAATGGGAAAGAAGGAAGCCCCAAGTGATATTCTTAACCTATGTAAGCTCTCAGTTTAACTAAGCAGCCAGCTATAACTGTCTCCCCATGAACATATGAACTGTGAAAGAAAATCCTACAGCAAGCTTTCCAAAATACATCCGTACCTCTTTGGGAGTTTTATGAGCTGCACAAAGAAAAATCCATTGTTCGGTTGCTGTCATCTGAGTACACGTGTCTGGGTGACATTCACTCTGTTAAAAAAATTGTTCAGTTATGAAAACAACCCAACAGCAAAAATGAGCCGATCTTTTCAAACCACTTTTCTTGCCCTGTCCCCCACCAAAAAGGGTTATTTGCCCGAAGCCTTTAAAACCCTAAAAAAATTCTTGCCTCAAACTACGGCTTAAGTCTGTGTGTATAGATTTAGAAGAAAGCTCTGCCAACTCTGCATCTTACAATACCAAAAAAGTCTCCTCCCTGATACAACAAGAAATATCAAGAATTACCTGAAGCTTGACAGCAAGTCCATTGAGCTCAAGGCAGAATTGTCTAAAAAAATTTGAACACAGCAGCATCAAAATCAATGATATGTTTTCCCCACTAGAAACATCTAACACAAAACAAGGTTATACATTCTGATCGTGACTGATCTCTCAATACTTTTGGAAATTATTCTTGTAAAGTGGAAAAAATACATTAGAGCATGAAAAATACCATACTTAAAGAATACCACCGAATAATTTCAGCTGATGTCACACCTAAAAGGCAACAGGCTAGTAATTAACACTTTATAAAAAGCCTACAGGTTGAGAGAAACAGAATTCACACCAGCATATTTTTTTTTTACTCAGCAAAACAATTTAATTTTTTAATTCTTAACTGACAGTAGAGGCTGAGCTTAACAAATAATTTAGTGGAAGCATTTAAGATGATACCAACTTTGTTATGGAAGAAAGTGCTATTTCACAAATACAGATTAAAAACAAAAAAAAAAGAACACTTCAAGAAAATTAATTTCTTAAGAGTGTGAGTTTTAAATTCATGTAACTGGATCATTCCATCCTTCTAAGATATACTTCCTCCTGATCAATCAAGTGGCTAGATCATTAATGGAGTGGGACTTCTAGAAATACTGCTTTCACTAGAAGTGCATTCTTTAACTTAATTCACCCCTTCATCCTACAAGAAAAATCTGAATAGATTTTCCAAAAGTGACAAGTATTTAGCGACAAGTCACTTCTATGAATCTACAATGACTGTCTGTGTATGTGAAAGGACAGAGGAAATTCTTAAAATGTGTCTTTTCCAATTGTATGTGTACGCTTTTTCCTCTTTTGAGGATTCCCTACATCTGTGGGAACTATTCCAGACCAGAGGAGGAAAAAAGAAAACAAGAGGCAAAAAGCCAGGATATATAAATCTAGAAGACATGCTTACAAGAAAAAAAAAAAAAACAAAAACAGGACACAAGGATACTGAAGTAATGCCAGGAAAAAAGGATTAATACGTATATATTAATGGGGTGTAAACCTACACTACAACTGAAAGACCCAGGTTGAACTTATTTTTTATACTGCATAAAACAAACTGAGAGAAGGACAAAAAGGTTTGCATTTCCTTACAACTAGAAAAAGAACTGTAAGGCATAGGTACTCTTGCTTTCCCAGCTAAAGCCTATTTTCCTGCAAGCTCCAAAAAGAGCACTGGGACCATGTGGAAATCGCATTCCCAATCAGTGGAGCTGAAGAACTGATAATACTAGGAGGAAGGGCTATGGAAATTCATGACTGTATTTTCATATTCAAAACATGTTAGCACAACTTGTGAAATGAGGTACAACATTCTCTTAAAAAACATCAAAAACAGTAGGTCAGAGCACATCATAAACCTTTAGGAAGAACAAGGAATTCAGAACATAGCACCAAAGTATAAAAATATTTAATAGTAGAAGTACTGAGTTTCATTTAAAGTTACTTTTGGTCGGTCCTATTCAAAAAGACTCACTACTACTATCAATGAATAAAACTTAGAATCGGGACACTATGTTGACAAAAGATGGATTCTTACCTTAAATGTTCATACTTCCATACACCTTCATCCTGGCCTTCAGGAGGTTCAAGGATCTTATCAATGTTGGAACAGTCTGCCCTTATGTTTTGCTGAATATACTAGGAGAGGGAGGGGGAAAAAACTCTAGATCTTGTTGTAATTATAGTAAGACAGTATATGTAGGACATTACATCTTTGAGGGACTTTTTCTCTTTAATAAAAAGAAGTGACTGATGGACTAAAAAGTTAAAAGAATAGATGGGCAGGGTAAGAAAATTGGTATAAAAAATGCCAGATGTGAAAAATGCTTTTCCTCAATTAGAAAAGGTAAAAGAATGGGTACATTTTACAGCTTTTTTTACAACATCTTTCTCAACAGAAAAGAACCCCACAAGAAACCCCACCGTTTTCTTAAATCTCATTTGTTTAAACCAGACATGGGAATTCCAGTTATTTCTGCATACACAATTAATAATTACAATTTTTTTTATATACGTAGGGTGCCTACGAAATTCGTTCCTGTGCAGCAACATTCTAAGCCGATAAGCAGCATGCCCCGTTCCCTGTTTTTTTACCAAAATACAAAGCCTGGGAAACTGAACTTGTTAGCAACATTTCGCATAAGTAAGAATACCTGCTGACCGGCTAACGTACTATCCATTTCTTCAAAGGATTCATCAGGCCAATTGTAGAAATCCTGTTAAAAAAAAAAAAAAACTTAAAGGGGAGGAAGAAAAGCGGACAACCTACAATAAGCTTGAACATGCAGGAAAATAGATGTAGAGGTAGTTTACACAATTCCAGGAAGCTACATCTTGACAGAAGCAGCACACAATCTTGGCAAGAACAGGGTGAAATGGGACTTAGGCTCCTAATGTCACAATAGTAGAACATCTTGAAACAAAACTTCTGTGTGACTCGGCATACTATAAACATCATCTCTCCCCCACGTCCTGCTGCAACACCTATACAGCCTGTATTTTTAAAATTAACTCCTTGCATACAGCACCCATTTTACATGTTAGACCATGTAAGGGGGGGGGGGGGAAGAGGTCTGTAGAGAATACAATTATTGTTAAACTAAAAGTCCCCAGTATATTCTAGTAATAACACACCACGGAAAACATCCTCTCTAAACCGAGATAACAACCCAGTGTTGGCCTAACTTGGTGCTACATTCTCCTGGTATGGTCAGTATGCTGCATAACTGGATGGTTATCAGCTCTGCTAACCCTTGGTATTTAGTATCGTTAATGATAAAACCCTCCTCAAGTTTCACCTGAGATCCAGCTGTACCGCAGTGTTCTGCAGCAATTCCCAGCTGGTGCAACTACGACAGTCCCAGACATAGGCGTTTTCTTACTTTGCATTTTTCACATCTAAAATCTAGTGCTACTCCCTCTTAATATCCAGAGATACTGCACATCAGCCTCCCATAGCCATCCTAGTAGACACAATGACTCAGTGAAAATGTTCCAAAACTGTAAAGCTTAGCAATCTGTTCTGGAGAGAATACAGGCATCTCCAGAGAAAGCAGTGAATATGGAGTGTTGAAATATCATTAAGTAATTATATTTACATACAGAATAGCTACACCACAGCGTCAGCCAACATTAAAACTTAAATACAGCCACAACTGCATCACTATACACACAAAATTCTTCAATCTACATGAACTTTATAATACACTTTATAACATTTGACCAACTCTAGGTCTATGTCCAGCTTACCGTTTTTCAGAATATCCCAGCTTTACCAAACAGAAGGCACACAACACTCCGTTTCCTTCATAGATTAAAGATGTATAGAATTAACTGATTTACAGGGTTGTGTAACAATTTTACCTCCGTACAATACGACAAAGAACAGGAGGAGAAAAGAGATGCATTTTCCTACAACATTGTGCCATATACTGCTCCGTTTCTGGCCACGAGCTCTCCTCACAAAAGCAGAGTGAACGAGTCTTGCATAAAGGCCCCACAGAAGATTACATCTGGGAAATAAGCTAAAAAACGTAGCCTATGCTATGTTTGAGATGCAGCTTTCTCAGGATGACCTTGGAAGCCCAGAAATACATCAATTTCATTTTGATTAAGAGAACGATTTGGCAACAGCCCGGGCTCCCCGCGAGAGGAGGGCAGGTCACGTCGGGCAGGGTGACTTCTCTCTCCAGATGAGCAGGCCAGGCGCCGTCTGCCCGACCGCGCCGAGCTCCCAGCCGAGGCCTACTTGCACGGCCGCCCGGTGATCCCACTCAGCCGCCGGCGTGTGCAGGATCCTCACGGCGACAGCAGCAACGCACTGACACGTACCAGGAAAACAGCCCGGTGCCCGGGGAAAGCCTCAGCCCTAGGAAGCGGCGCTTGGCCCCAGCTAACACTCGATGACTTCACGGGCGCTCGCCAAGGCCACCG
>NW_009260410.1:2198292-2199859 GCF_000687185.1 Egretta garzetta
TCGGGCCCCTCCGTGGGGCAAGCGCCGTGCGGGCACCCGCGGGTCGCCCGAGGAGGTTCCTCGCAAGCAGAGCTTCTCTGTGGGCCTTATATTCGTGAAGGGCACACGCCCCGGGAGACAGGGACAGTTTCATTGCTGGTCCCTGCCACTTTCTGTCCAGGCCGTTCGGCGCCTGCCCGAGGAGGAAGCATGAGCTGCACGGTGAGGCCGGTTTCATGGCGGCAGGGCTATAGCAGTGAGCAGGGTTGTTGGTTCTGTGAGGCGAAGTCTCCAGCGATGAACGAGATGACTGCTTGCTGAGCTAATGCGTTCCTCAGATTTCATCCCGTTTCACCAGTGTCCCTCTGTCAGCCTCTGTGCGTGCTCTCCCGCAAGGTCAGTCCTCGATAGCTCTGTGCAACTGCCTGTGTACAAGTCGCTGAACAACACAACTGAGCCTGTGAGATTTTGTAGAATATAAACCATAAGGGTGTGAATTAAAAAATATTTTAAGTCCTACATTAAAGGTATGTAATTGTTCATCCTAAAAATAATGAATAACACCCCACCAACACCCCAACAACAATGATTTGGGGCAAAATACTTCAAACAAAGTAGGTACAGAGCCTTTCTAAGTCTTCAAAGGCCGGGCTGACAGACTGGTGAGTCTGGTGTGCAGAGGTCACAGGCCGCTGTGCTAATGGAAAACAAGAGTTAGCTTGGGTTTCAAGGTTTACCAAGTCAGCTGTTGCGTGCCTTGACTGTGTTTGGGAAGAAAACATGAAAAAAAGGCACTGTTACTTTGTAGTTGGCTGATAAGTAGGTCCTTGTTACAAGCAAGCAGACATTTGGGAAGACTAGAGTGGCTCGTATTACAGGATAATAGGATAGGATCTCATAGGATAAGCGAGAAGAAAATTATTTGGAAGCTGCCCTGTTTCTAGGGAATAGATGGTAGGAAGGAGTACAGGGATAGGTAAGTAAGGGTGAATCGCTTCTGTCTGTGAGCAAGAATGATGAGGCAACAAGGTATAGATGAGATGCCTCCCCTTATGCAACCAATAAATAAATAGTTGAAGTTGTGTGTTGTTTCCTGAAAAGTGGAGAACCCTGGTACCCGATGCTGCCCCTACTTCCACTGCTGTTACAGAGTGAATGCTAGGTGTGGTTTCCCTCCCCACTCAATTCATTTGCTCTAAATAACATGTGCTTCCCCATCTTACAACCTCTTCCTCCTACCCAATGAGCGTTAAGAGTATGTGAAACATTCCTGGATTGAAAACACTGAAAAAAGTCTCTAATTAGTGTTTCCCAACAGAAAGCAAAGTGCATTTTGAATACTTATATTGCTTGGGCAATGCCATGACCAGGATCCTTGTTCTGGAGGCCAGGTTGGAGCTGAAAGCTGGACAATGTGTGAGCAATGAGAAATGGGTAATGGGGTCATCTCTTGCCCAGGTGCAGGCACCCAGCTAAACCAGCAGTTTATATTGGCAGCAGTGGCAGCTCTGTTCACGTTACACTGTAACGCAGAGGTGGCATTCCTAACTTTAAGAGCCTGAGTTCAGTTTGCATTAGTTACTTTTTT
>NW_009260410.1:2200043-2201950 GCF_000687185.1 Egretta garzetta
CATTCCTGCCCCAGAGATGTGAGATGTTAGCTATTTGAGGCACGTGGTGAAACTCAGCGCTTCCTAGCAATTTGTGGAAGAAGGCATGAAAAGGTTCATAACACTGGGAGAAATCGGTGCATTGGAATGAAGGGTACAAACGTCCTATATCTCATTAGATCAGCTGCAATCCAATGTTACTTTTTTATAAGATTGATATTTTAATTAGCCAGTCCCAAACCAAAAGCAATTCTAGCTCTTTAAATCCCTTAAATTTCAGCAGCTTGTTTGGTTTTGGGGTTGGTTTTTTTTTCTATCATTTTCAAGGTTTAACTGATATCTAAAGCACAGAAGAGTTGGGTAGTTGACATTTCCATTTGTCCCTGACATTTAATTCATGGACATCTTGCTTCTAAAATGCAAATAAATCTGGCTGTGAAGAAATACCTCTCAAAGAGAAATACAGCTCTGTTAGTTCAATCTGCACCTGGTTCTTAATGAGGTTGTTAAAGTCTGTAGGTCTCCTGTGTTGCCCCTTACTAACCCCGTATCCCTGGAAGCTGCTCATTATTTTTGTTTTATTGGATTTCAAGGAGGTTTTTAAACCAAATCTGATCAACAGTAATTTCACTTTCTGGTTTTCACCTGGTCCTCACTGCCTCATGACCTTCAAGAGTGAAAAATGGAATATTCGGCCAAAATCTTACTGTGCTCTTAGGGCCCTGGCCTTCCTTTCTGCTCTACTAGTGTGTAAAAGTTTCATCCTTTTCTTACTACAGCAGGGTAACATAACCAGGATGATAAAGGTTTTCTGAAAAGAGAATGGAAGCTGTCCTGAAATGTTAGGAAAGGAAAATAGCAAAAGCACGTGGAGTCCACCTTGTTTCCTTGTGATTCAGACAGCCTAAGGAAAGCCTGGGACGGACTGCATCCCCCAGCAAAGCAGGTAGGGCAACATGGAACGTTTTGGCCAAAACTGGAGCTTTGAAATACTCTAGAAAACAGTGGAATGAAGAAGTCTAAGTTCCTACAGGAACGACGCAGCAAAGAAAGAGCATTTGTGATTGATTCTGTCCTCCCCTATAGCACCTGGGGGTTTTAGAATTTGGCACGCAGTCACAGGCTAAAAAGCGGTAACCGCAGATGGATCACCGTGGCTACGTAACACTTACCTTGTCCTTGCTTGCAGTGATAGCCTCTTGGTGCAAGAATAAAAAGTTCCCCGACTTTCGATCCATCAGACACTCAGGCGTGTCCTCCATTTGATTAGGCCTAGGAATGCTTTTTTTTCCCCCCCACATCCATAAGTTACTTATTTCCATGAAAGTTTTCATGAAATTCTGACTGTTGCTTTTAATCACTTCTGTAAGCACTAGTAGATACAGCCATGCTGACTATTTTATTAAATAAGCATGATATCAAGCCACTGCAAATCTGCTGGGGCTGAAAGCATGGGTTGGAGGTAGGGGTCAGGGTCCGGGGGGAAGAGAGGCTTGCGTGCTGCGTGCTTGGCAAGACCACAGCGCAAGTTCAGCGTAATCCTGCTGGGGGGTGGGCTGGAATGGCAGTGCTGCCTGGGCTGAGGAGTACAGCAGCGCTTGGGGGTGAGGGTAAGTAGGTGCAGGTAGTAAGGGGGGGTAATGTGTGCTGCCTCCAGGTCACCTGCCCTACGGTTGCACCCCCACAGATTGCAGCTTCTCATAAACAAGAACTGTGAACATTGTGAAATCATTTGCTGGGTGGGGGGACACCCTACGTAAAGCGCGTCTCTGCAAGGTATTATGGAAAGCAGTGTTGGAGCGTTCGGCCTAAGCATTTCTCTGTTGGGAGTTGCTTCCAGGTGCATCTTTTTCTCATTGAGATGTCATCTAGTTTCCATAGAGTAAGCAGTTTGTAAATATGTTAATACCTTCCCCTCTTTGGCATGC
>NW_009260410.1:2202833-2210201 GCF_000687185.1 Egretta garzetta
CATTCCTGCCCCAGAGATGTGAGATGTTAGCTATTTGAGGCACGTGGTGAAACTCAGCGCTTCCTAGCAATTTGTGGAAGAAGGCATGAAAAGGTTCATAACACTGGGAGAAATCGGTGCATTGGAATGAAGGGTACAAACGTCCTATATCTCATTAGATCAGCTGCAATCCAATGTTACTTTTTTATAAGATTGATATTTTAATTAGCCAGTCCCAAACCAAAAGCAATTCTAGCTCTTTAAATCCCTTAAATTTCAGCAGCTTGTTTGGTTTTGGGGTTGGTTTTTTTTTCTATCATTTTCAAGGTTTAACTGATATCTAAAGCACAGAAGAGTTGGGTAGTTGACATTTCCATTTGTCCCTGACATTTAATTCATGGACATCTTGCTTCTAAAATGCAAATAAATCTGGCTGTGAAGAAATACCTCTCAAAGAGAAATACAGCTCTGTTAGTTCAATCTGCACCTGGTTCTTAATGAGGTTGTTAAAGTCTGTAGGTCTCCTGTGTTGCCCCTTACTAACCCCGTATCCCTGGAAGCTGCTCATTATTTTTGTTTTATTGGATTTCAAGGAGGTTTTTAAACCAAATCTGATCAACAGTAATTTCACTTTCTGGTTTTCACCTGGTCCTCACTGCCTCATGACCTTCAAGAGTGAAAAATGGAATATTCGGCCAAAATCTTACTGTGCTCTTAGGGCCCTGGCCTTCCTTTCTGCTCTACTAGTGTGTAAAAGTTTCATCCTTTTCTTACTACAGCAGGGTAACATAACCAGGATGATAAAGGTTTTCTGAAAAGAGAATGGAAGCTGTCCTGAAATGTTAGGAAAGGAAAATAGCAAAAGCACGTGGAGTCCACCTTGTTTCCTTGTGATTCAGACAGCCTAAGGAAAGCCTGGGACGGACTGCATCCCCCAGCAAAGCAGGTAGGGCAACATGGAACGTTTTGGCCAAAACTGGAGCTTTGAAATACTCTAGAAAACAGTGGAATGAAGAAGTCTAAGTTCCTACAGGAACGACGCAGCAAAGAAAGAGCATTTGTGATTGATTCTGTCCTCCCCTATAGCACCTGGGGGTTTTAGAATTTGGCACGCAGTCACAGGCTAAAAAGCGGTAACCGCAGATGGATCACCGTGGCTACGTAACACTTACCTTGTCCTTGCTTGCAGTGATAGCCTCTTGGTGCAAGAATAAAAAGTTCCCCGACTTTCGATCCATCAGACACTCAGGCGTGTCCTCCATTTGATTAGGCCTAGGAATGCTTTTTTTTCCCCCCCACATCCATAAGTTACTTATTTCCATGAAAGTTTTCATGAAATTCTGACTGTTGCTTTTAATCACTTCTGTAAGCACTAGTAGATACAGCCATGCTGACTATTTTATTAAATAAGCATGATATCAAGCCACTGCAAATCTGCTGGGGCTGAAAGCATGGGTTGGAGGTAGGGGTCAGGGTCCGGGGGGAAGAGAGGCTTGCGTGCTGCGTGCTTGGCAAGACCACAGCGCAAGTTCAGCGTAATCCTGCTGGGGGGTGGGCTGGAATGGCAGTGCTGCCTGGGCTGAGGAGTACAGCAGCGCTTGGGGGTGAGGGTAAGTAGGTGCAGGTAGTAAGGGGGGGTAATGTGTGCTGCCTCCAAGGTCACCTGCCTACGGTTGCACCCCCACAGATTGCAGCTTCTCATAAACAAGAACTGTGAACATTGTGAAATCATTTGCTGGGTGGGGGGACACCCTACATAAAGCGCGTCTCTGCAAGGTATTATGGAAAGCAGTGTTGGAGCGTTCGGCCTAAGCATTTCTCTGTTGGGAGTTGCTTCCAGGTGCATCTTTTTCTCATTGAGATGTCATCTAGTTTCCATAGGGTAAGTAGTTTGTAAATATGTTAATACCTTCCCCTCTTTGGTATGCGACTACACCAGAATACCTACCTTATCATAGAAGATAAAAGCACGCTTGCCCTAGTGGAAGATAATGCTTCTCAGTGAGTTTGTGTTTCATTACGCAGTAAGTTGTCTTTTAAGATACCCATAGCGGGATTATCTTAAGTTCCAGCTGTAACGTGCCCTGCTGTAACTACTAAAGTACAACTGCCATAGGGTGGATTTCAAGAAGTACACCTTTTATACTAAAACATAATTATTTTTTTATTTAGCATCTTCCCTGTTGGTACGTGTTTCAGTTCAGTGGGAGTTTAACCACCTGAATGGTGGTGTAACTTTTGCCTGGTTTGCCCACAGCCGCAAAGGGGGTAGGTGGTAACCAGCCAACGAGCAGCACCCCACCCACCTACGGGGAGCAAAAGCCATTACAGCTAGGACTGTCAAATGTAGTTAGCTCCTCACGGAACAGCCGGGTGGTAACTGGCATCTAGGCAGAAAAGTGGCTCGAGCTCACCTCTGCACTGAAGTTTAGCTGTGGGGAGGAGGGACCCGAATCTGCCCTGGCCAAAGACAGGTTGTGCTTCAGCGTATGTTGAAGCTGAAGCCCCTCACTGCAGCTACTGAAGTTCTGAAAAAAACATTTTTCAGTAGGCCTTTCCTGTTACCTCCAGAAGAAAGCTAAGCCTGATAGTGTATCTAGCAACATTAATTTTGAACCGCTTGAAGGTAATGAGAAAGAAGGACCGTTCAACTACTGCGATTAAAGCTTCAGTAACAACCGCAGTCAGTATAGATTTATTTCAAATCAAAACATTTTACAGCAGTGTAATGTTCTCAGAGTGCTCTAGGCCAACACACACATACCAACTCTGCAGGCATCATTTGGAACATGCTGTATCAAGAGCAGATTTGTGTACTCTGATGTGAATAACCTTGAATCCTTTCCCAAGGCAAGACCTAACTTTTTCCAGGGTTAAAATACACATACTTGTTGCTTCAGCATTACTTAAGTAAGTGTGTTGCTATTTAAGAATGTTGCATTAAGGATAAAGGAAATGCAGTTTGTCAAACCAGCGCTTTACTAAGCTACAGGAAGGCTGGAGATCCAGCCTGACATAATGTAGTAATCAGTAAAGAAATTTGCTTTAAGATCAGCAGCATTCTGCCCAATTAACTTCTGGAGGGAAGTTATTTGTTTTCTATTGAAAAAAACCTATGAACTGGATGATTTGGTTCTGACACAAGCATGACTAGTACCAAGCTCCCTTTAGCCTGCGGCGGGGCAGGCTGTTTGTGGCAGGGTGGTTTGTGTGCATTAATCTTCCAGCGTACCACTGTCTTTGGTATTGCCAAGACAGGAGTTTAAAAAGCAGCATATTATCTTAACGTAAAGTTCAGTGTGCAAGGGAGCTAGCTGAAAGTCCCCTTCATCACTGCATCTGCATGATCACCCTTTTAAACCCATCTCCCAGCTTTGTATGAGTTTAGGGAAAATAACGTTACTACAGTTGAGTTGCTCTTTCAGAGAGATTAATTCATTACACAACTAAGACTCAGTTTCACTGAGCAATAGCAGAAACTGAGACAGACGCAGAATAGTTTTAGAAGTTTATTGTAAAGACCTTTACAATCTCGGTACAGAGATAAGGATATAAAATGATGTTGTTTGGAATAATTAAGGCTGGTTGGTGGTCATCTGAATTTCACTGT
This sequence comes from Egretta garzetta, assembly GCF_000687185.1. Classification (NCBI taxonomy): domain Eukaryota; kingdom Metazoa; phylum Chordata; class Aves; order Pelecaniformes; family Ardeidae; genus Egretta; species Egretta garzetta. Next base: position 2,206,423 of record NW_009260410.1, read on the forward strand.
TCAATGGAACTCAAGCAAGAACAACTGATTTTTGACTGTACATATTTTTATTCGTGTTCCATCATTACAGTGAGATCACAAGTTATTTCAGAGACTCAGTGCCTGCTTATTATAAAATAAAGGACATTATTTACGTGATGAAAGAAAAAATTCAGCATTTTAGTGGAATGGATGAGTAATACTGCAACAAGTTTAGTCCACGTACTTCCCAAGAATGTCACCGTCTCTAAACAAGTAGTAGTCCTGCAAAGAAAAGGAACATTAGTACCCGTCATACCAGTTGTTTTGCAAATACTGTCTTGTTCTGAAGTCAGGGCTACCACAGTCATGAAGTAAAAAAAAAAAAAAAAAAAAAATTAGAAGTGAGAGAACCAACATTAGCTCTGCCTCTTGACTTCTTTAAAAGGTGGTTTTTTTGTTGTTCATAAGATACTCTTTGGGAAAGCTACCAAGTTACTATTATTAGTGGTAAGAAGTGTAAGAACCCTTAGAAGAGAATTCTGCAAGCTGTCCCTGTCAAAAACAAGGATACCCCCACCCAGTGATTTCAAAGCCTTTTTGGGGTTCCCTCTACCACATGCTTGGCGAATGGAGCCACTTCGTCCACCCAGCAAAGGTCAGGCCAGAGGTTTCCTTGGGTGCTTCCTTTTACGCAGAGGTGGAAGCAGCAAGTACTACAGGTAGTGGAGGCTGGCTGGACTCAGCTGCTGCCGCAGGAGTACCAACAGATGCATCTCTTGAATGCCACTAACCCTATGAAGTAACTACAGTATTTATCACTGGCAGTATGACATTTTGGGAACCAGCTTAATTTGCATTTACAAAGTTGGGAAACCTACCTTATCTTCTAGTACAATCTTAGTACCGCCATATTCTGGTAGCAAAACTTTTTCACCAACTTTCACACTCACTGGCTGAATGTCACCATTCTGAAAGAAAAAGAAATCCTTAGTTTTCCACAATACAGACAGATGTAATGAAACTCCTCCAAACTACAACAATCCATCCACATATAAAACATCCCAGAAATCACAACAACTCTGTATTTTTGTTGTACAGTGGAGAGTGTACAGGTTTACTAGGAATAAAAGCACACCGGTCAGTTCTCACGCATTGGAGTCCTGCAATATTTAGGCAGAAGTGCAGCAATTTTCTGAAAATAATTAATTTTCATTTAGTTTTGAGCATAAATACAAGTGTGAGATCTTTGCTTGACATACTAAATAGGACTTCACTTAAAGAAAAAAAAAATACCTAAAAAATTAAGTGACAGACCATGAAACCCCCTTGTAAAATGAAGGGAGAAAGTCCATTTCCATGTGCTATAGCCAAGGCTAGTTTCTCCAAGTGCCAGTTAAAAGTACTTCGTTACTTTGATCAACTTGTCACTGTTGCTGGCAAAGCAGTTTGTTAGAAACACCTGATAAAGTTTAATTATAGTTTTGCAATATAAATAAAATATTAGCAAGTTAGTCAAATATTAGCACTATTTCACAATTTAAAGCTTTAAGATACTGACAAAAACCAGCATGGTATGTACAGAGGGACTCATGGTAAAGAAAAAGCCCGAGTCAACATGCCCAGGTTGAAATTTAACCTGTTTTCCACTATTGCTACTAACTGAACACTACTTTGGTAGGGAAAAAAACCCTTCTGATGCTGAAGCCTGTAGCCATCATAATTTTTGTGAAGATTGTCTTTTTTTATGATCCCAGATGCATATTTAATATGCAAAATTAACAAAAAAAGCCCCAACAAAACAACCCCCAAAACAACCCAGCATCAAACCCCACACCACTACTGTCTAAAGTTGGTTATAAGTATCAAATAATCCTGATTTTTAAAAGGCAAGTATTTTCCATTTTACAAACGATGAAAGGAATGCTGGAATTCAAGGCCAGAGACAGTCAGGAGAACTTGAGATTTCTACCTCCTCTGTGAATCTGTGCTTCCAACTTCAATCATCGCCATCATCCGTTTTTGTGAGCCATCACTACACGCATGCTGCAGCCATCCCCTTCTCACAAACACATTCCCACTGCCACCACACCATTACTAGTTCTACCCAACCGTGATGCTTCAGGATATTTACCTTTCCTCTGGCTCCCGATCCAACTGCTACTACTGTTGCTTGTAGCACTTTCCCTTGAGCTTTTTCTGGAATCATGATGCCTCCTTTGGTTACTGTCTCAGCCGCGCATCGTTCAACCAGAACACGATCAAAGAGGGGAAGAAACTTCCTAAATGCTTTTCCTGCCTGTGGAAGTAATTGTACATTGTAACAAGAGGAAGGTTACAACGAAACTGCCATTTTTTTCAGAGTTAAAAGAAGTTCTTTCTCTTTTGAGAGAAATTAATAGTTTTCCAAGAAAACTGCTGAGCGTTTATATTTAATGGCAGCAAACACACGCCACCTTTGATTGCATCAGAAACTGCTGAAGACACAAGCCGATGCTGGGCAATCCCGAAAGTTCAGCCCTAGGAATATGTCCTCCAGCTGGGGGAATAAACCACCGCCAGATGGAGCGGCTGCCGCCTCCGGCCAAAAAGCTCTGCAGGCTTCAGCACCAAACCCTTAGTTGCTATAGTTTGATGAGCATCATTGTTGATTATATGCAATATATTAATTCAGTTCACAACCAGATTTAACGATGATTAAGGACCTCTTGGGACAGTTGCATTTTTATTCACTGGGTGTTTTATAACAAAAGCCTAGCCAGGTACCCACAGCAGTCTTTTCCAGGTACTTTCAAACCTTAACATTTCACACAATGATATAGAACCTCCAAAGCCCAAAGCGAGGGTACCGTGACTTGTATTGACCTCTACAAACAGACCACAACTTTACAAGGAACTTTAGGTTTAAGACCCTAAAAATAGGAAGGTAGGCATACTTCTACCTCGACCGCTTCAACATCTGCCTCTGCTTAAGCAGAATTAGGGTTGGGTTTTTGTTGGTTTGGGGTTGTTTGGGTTTTTTTGCAACTACTTAGCTGCATTTCAGAAACAGCAGTCTAACTCCCATGTACTAGGTAAATGCAAGCACCAAATCCCAACATGCAGAGATCAGGAAGAAGGAGCTTGCTTTAATTTAGAGGGAAAGATATGGCAACTTGCCAAGTCACATGGAGATAGTGCTCCACTGGACAGGTACCCAGAGCCCATGCTCACAGAAACAGCTAGAAACAAGGGCCTGGCACCTGCGCGCCATTTACTGACGCTCATCAATATATACACACACGCACACTTTAGAATTGGGAGAAAACAGAATTACAGGCAGAGCACAGACATAAGACAGTACACAAAAGGTGTGTCCCCCCCAGCTAAGGTTACTACCACGACAATGAAAAACAACCAAGGGAAAGGCTGCCAGTTGTGATCATTTTCATTCTGCCAAGGTAACATCTCTGATCCTCTTTTTTTTTTTCTTAAGAGATGTTCTGTGTTTTAGAGAAACGGGCAGCCAGACTTACGACTGTGAGCATTTTGCACTAAGTTTTCTGAAATTATATTTCCTCATATTAGTAGGATCACAAGAACAAAATATCCCTGCAAGAACAAGGGCAGCTCTGCCCTTGCCCAGCTCTCCTACCAAGTAAGGCCGCTATAAAAAAAGTTTATAGAGCACGGAGGATGAGCGATGGAGCACGCGGCGCAGCAGGTTTCGGCGTTACCCGAGCAGCCCTGCCCGCCGCGCTCTCTGCTAAGGGGATGCTCCCGCTGCGGCGGGCCGGGGGGAACGATTAGCGGGAGCGCCCGGGACGCCAGAGGCGGCCCCC
>NW_009260410.1:2211660-2231368 GCF_000687185.1 Egretta garzetta
CGCCGTCTCCCGTCCTGCTGCCAGGGAGGGCCCGGCGGGAGGAGCTGGGAGTTGCTGGAGGCCGCTCGATGAGGAGCTGATGCAGCCCTGATCTTGCCTTGCAGATCTGGGCTCCCCAGCCCCGTTACTTGCAGTTGCTGACGTGTTTCCATTTCAACCAGCTGAAAAACGAAAATTTCACGGTCACCTGCTTTACTTCTTGAATCCTTTTCCCCCGCTTTTATTCTAGAAGTAGCAGTGCAAAACCATAATGCTTATATTTTTCTCTGAATTTGTTTTAATCTTTTAGACATGCTCCGTTTATCTACAGTACTCCGTCAGATAAGGCCTGTGTCCAGAGCACTCGCCCCCCACCTAACGCGAGCATATGCAAAAGATGTTAAGTTTGGAGCAGACGCTAGAGCCCTTATGCTTCAAGGAGTAGATCTTCTAGCAGATGCTGTAGCTGTCACCATGGGGCCAAAGGTAATGGAAGATTTTGCGTTTATTTCATGTTAAGGCTTTGACTTGGTTGAAAACACCATAGTAGAAAGCAGTTGTTAGTTTTCCCTCGGTTAGAGCTGCGTGATTACTATCTGCAGATCTGTAACAGAAAGATGTAGGGGTATGGACTGACTGCTGCAAGCAGCTGTATTCTCATTTTTGTCACATGAACCATGACGACAGTGCATGTGCTTTTCATAGTAACGAAGTAAAATGAATTGGATCACTGCAAAAAGTGCAGTATATTTATTTAAACAGACTGAAGGGTAGTGGGATGTGCCTAATAGGTTATCACGGCTCAGCTGATAGTCTGTAATAGAGCAGTAGATAAATTATCTAGATCGTAAGGTGGGTTAATTAGTATGTGATACATTTTATTTTTTAAAATTTTTTTTTATCACTTTACCATTTAGTATCAACAAGTTAAATTATCTAGATCGTAAGGTGGGTTAATTAGCATGTGATACATTTTATTTTTTAAAATACGATTTTTTTTATCACTTTACCATTTAGTATCAACAAGGTGAAAGAGACATTGAAAGTGTAATGTTAAGTTTTCAGTTGACCGGTAAATGTTATCAGCTTAAGTGAAATTCTGTAGCAGCGACGTTCATTTGTGCTGGTTATAGGACAGAATGTAGAGCCTGGTTCCCTGTAAGTTCTAGCTCTTTTGGAAAACTAGTTACTGTATTCTGCATAGTCATGCAACGTGCAGTACGGCTTGAAATAAGGTTCCTTTTTAAGGAAGAGACACTGATTTTCTTTTGGTTCATAGGAATGTCTGTTCCTAATAACAGAAGATGCACAGCAGTTCTTCTTAAGGCTGATTTGCCTCTCTAATTCTCTCATTCATGTATTTCTCACATGTTTTTGGTGCTCTATTAGCTTTATTCAAAGGCAAAAATGGCATAAACTGAGCAGGTGAAGGTTAAGGAATAGTGATGTCAGCAAGCTGTGGCTGTTTTCCCTGAAGGGACAAAGTTTAAGTGTAGCCAGTTAATTTAACTCTTGGGTTTTTTGGATCAGGCTACTTTGTGAATGCCTAAGCATAGTTCTAATGCACTGGTTAAAGGGCAGTTCCTGATGCAACTTAGTGCAACCTCATGGGTTTTTTTGTTCCAGTGTTCTCACTTTATCTGCTGTTCTCCATATATTTGTAGAGATTTGGGGTTTGTACTGTAATGCCTCATTCAGATTTCAGGATTTTTAAGAAGTATCGTTCTGGTGAGGCAACTTACCTTTGGCGCTGTTCTGCATCTAAAGAAACGTGGTTTGCAGTCTCACGTGATCTTCTGATATCGCTGCCCACACGTTGATTACTTTGTTGGAACTATTATGTGAGTGCTTGGATTCTTGATATGCAGGGCCATTCAGAATACATGTGCATTTAGCGGTGGTGTTCCTTTTTTCAGAAACGCAGATAAAAAGCGTTTGAGTGTAAATCTTTTTATGTGATAGGATATAAGTAGATTTCATTGTGCCGCCTTCCTTATAGCTACCACAGAACCATTTGGAATAAGACCACGTCAAAATAGAGAATGAATTAAGCAAAACAGGGAGAGACTACCTGAAGAACTTAGCAGTAGCAGGATCCTCCAGTGAGTTTTCTTATTCTACACTTCTAGATTTAGAAGTGTAGGTCAAATAAAATAGCACTAAGAAATCAGATAATGCGTTATTTTGGCATAACTGTTCTACGGCAAAGAGTTAGAATTACCTAAACTCTTTCACAAGTTCAGCATTGGTAGCTGAACATTTCTTTTGCAGCTTCTGGGACCAGTTGTACTTCAGAAGCAGCGTAGCCTTGCGCATGGCAGGAATCCCAAGTTAGCTAAATCATTGGGGCAGATGTGAGTGGGCTCTGTGCAAGCGAGGAAAGCACGGTGCACCACAGTGGTAGCATGCTGTATGGGAGCCCTGAGCTCGCTGCTTGGCACGTGAGCCCAGGCTCTGATTGGAGCTGAAGCCGCGCTGGCGTGCAGTCAGCTATGGCAGTGTCTGGCAGTAGCCAGCGTGGTCAGCTCTGAGCTGCACCTGACAGGGCACGGGAGGGGACTTGTGCAGGGCCAGCAGGGAGCGACTGGGGCGAGGTGGGGCAGTTGCTCTCCCTTCCCCTCTTCTGACAGCTCCAGCTGTTAGGGTAGCTAAAGAGTGTGGGAGCAGCAGTGGCCCAGGGGTGGCACCTTGTGTTTCTGCTGCCTCCAGCTCAAACTGGAACATGATTGATTGAGGCAGCTATTAAAGCTATCGAATTCATCTGGGAACAAGCAATCCTCTTGTGCAGGTGTCCTGTGTTCCCTCTGCACTCCATAGTTTCCCCTATTAACTGTGTCTGTGTATGTTGCACGGGGTAGTCTGGCTTTTCAGTTGGATGTACGTGTGGGCTAAGAGAAGAAAGGCTTGTTAACTGGCAACATTTGAGAAATTATTGCAACACATTAACACAGATTTGTTAAGTACTCTCAGTTCTCTTTGCTAATCACTAAAAAGGTTTGCAAGTCTCTGCTTTTTTTTTCCCCCCCGCCCCAGAACGTGCAACAGATTGAGTTTTGTGATACTGTTTTTCAATCACGTAGACTTTTTATTGTGATTTGATGGAAATTTTGCAAATTTAGTTCATTATGTTGCTATACTTTAATTTCAGGGGAAAACATCAGTGTTAGAGGGGATATCCTCAATTATTTTCCTCCATAAGGCCAGTCTTACTTTAGCTGCAGACTTTGGAGTCTGTGGTATTAAGCATTACAGCTGGGAAATGAAGCCTCATTCTGTGAAAGTATAAAACCTTTGAGCCATTGTTCCTGTTTTGCAAAACCTCGGTAATATGTATGCTTGAAAAAAGTCCCTGCTGAAAACTGTGTGCAGGGTGATGTTTCTGTTCAGCTGTGGCTGTTCAAGAGGATCTTCGTATTCAGTTGAACTCAGAGTAACGTGCTGTGGGTTTTGTGGCTTTGATTTAATATTTGTTCTTTGTCTCCCTAGGGAAGAACAGTTATTATTGAACAAAGCTGGGGAAGTCCGAAAGTAACAAAAGACGGTGTGACAGTAGCAAAAGCAATTGACTTAAAAGACAAATACAAAAATATTGGAGCCAGGTTAGTTCAAGACGTTGCCAACAACACAAATGAAGAAGCAGGAGATGGTACCACTACTGCAACAGTACTTGCACGTGCTATTGCCAAGGAAGGCTTTGAGAAGATCAGCAAAGGAGCTAATCCAGTAGAAATCAGGAGGGGTAATTTTTTTTTTTCCCTTGTTCTTAATGTTTAATCGCAGTCCTTTTACTCTTTGTATCCCAAATTTGACTGGCTTCCTGAATAAGTTCCCTTCTTTTTGAAGAGCTGCATAAAGCTTTATAAGAGGAACGATGCATAGAGAACCCACTTGTTGCTGTTGGGTTACTTTGAACAAGTCCTCATTTTTCTAATCATTTTACTATTTTATATGCAGTTAACTTGTTTGATTTGCCATAGGTAAACTCCATTTAAAGCCATTTCTGCATTCAATTAATTTCTGCTAAATATATAAACTTACTGATGCCATGTAAATAAATATGCTGTGAATTTCGATCGTGAGGGAAAGTATGTCGCACTGATTCAAAAAAAAACTAACACTAGGTGTACAAGTGACGATATGGAACTGGAACTGCCAGTCACTTGTTTTTGAACGTGCAAAGTTGATGCGGTTTTGCAGTGTTTGAATTTGGTTTGAAACTTAACCTGTTTGTGTTTTGTTTTGGTTTTATTCTGTGCTGTATACGTTGTTTTGTTCACTCAAAGTATTCTGTTCATCTTTAGGGGTGATGCTTGCAGTTGATGCTGTCACAGCTGAACTGAAGAAGCTGTCTAAACCTGTTACAACTCCAGAAGAAATTGCACAGGTAAAAAAAAAAAACAAAACAAAAGCCAACTTTATGTAGCTGCTATTCAGAAGAAGTTTTGTGAAGTCAGGTTTAATGGAGCTAGTTTGTGGGTATATGACACCTGAGTATTTTTTTAATCAAGATTCAGAGTATGTTTATTCGAGTGATCTTCATGGTAACTCTTTCATTTTCTTGAGTTATTTTAAATTCCCGGTATTCTACCTTCAGCTACAGTGCTAGAAGTTAGTTCAGAAGTTGGTAGGTTTTTTTCATCTTCAAGTTTGATTCCAGAATGTGGTCCTAAAACAAAGTTGTGTATGTGGGAATAACTGATGAGAGCGAAGATGTGTTTGTGGACGGGAGGTGACGGCAGGCTTCTGGGAGTGCTTCGGATCTGCTGTGGGAGGGTCTGGTTGAGGCGGGTGCCCAGCTGGGCCTCAGGCACCTGGTGTGCTGGCCTTCGGAGCGTGTTTCTTCCCATGGTCACAGGTTCAGAAGGCCTGTGCGCGCTGCAGGAGCCCCAGGCACGGGGTCTGGCCCTGCATTTGAGCTGCCCAAGAGCTGTTACCCTTCTAAGGGAGTCCTTGGATCCCGGTGTGGGTGTGCTATGGTCAGCTGCCCTGTCTGGTCAGGAGATGTGAGAATTGAAAATGGTTACTCTGATTTTTTTTTTTGTGGTGAGGAAACAAATCGCTTGTATTGTGAATTGAGATTGCATGGCTTACTGTTTCAGGTTGCCACAATATCAGCAAATGGAGATCAGGAAATTGGCAATATAATTTCTGATGCAATGAAAAAAGTTGGACGAAAGGGTGTAATCACTGTCAAGGTAAGAACCAGCCAACGTATGGACTAAGTAAAGAGTGACTGTCCCTTCTCCAGTTAGGGCTGGCTTGTGTGGCGTGTGATGTAGCTGCTGCTGCTGCTCACATATGGCATCTCAGCATAATTCCTCCCTCCCCAGCACCTTTAGGTCAGGGTTTGATTGCTGTTCCCTCTTCATCCTTTTACTTTCAAGGGGGAGCGCATAAAAGTGACATGTGGTGCAGAGCCTTTAATTCTGTTGTGCAGAGTTATGCTAAAAAATATACTTGTGCTCTTGGTAATAAATAAGGGATCTTTAATGCAGACTTTCTTGCATCTAAACAGGATGGAAAAACGCTAAACGATGAATTGGAAATCATTGAGGGTATGAAATTTGACAGAGGCTACATCTCTCCATATTTTATTAATACAACCAAAGGTGAGTTAACAGTAACACATGTCCGGTACCTCACAGTGGCTCTTTTAAGTTAGAAATAATGCTACCTGTTACAAAGGCTTCACAACCGGTTATACTACGTGCCATGGCAACAGGACAGCGGGGTCTTTCCCATCAGAAACTTCTAACTCTTGGTTAAAAAAATTGTAGTCTCTGGGGGTTTTTTTTCTTCTCTGTTAAGTATGGACAGTGTCTGTGTTAACATCAGGCTGGCCCTGAAATGCTCCAGAACAATGTAGAACTGAAAGTGGAGTCTTGGAGAAAACAATTTGTGTGTGTGTCTCCTTTTAATGCTGTTGAAAAGTGCCAATGGTCGCTCCAAAGCGGCTCCTTAAGTTTAAGAGAACGCTTGATATGTTCTTATAATCAGATTGTTCAGATAATGCACATTGTTTCTGCAGGGCAGAAATGTGAATTCCAGGATGCCTACGTTTTAATCAGTGAAAAGAAAATTTCTAGTGTACAGTCCATAGTTCCAGCTCTTGAAATTGCCAATTCCCACCGCAAACCTTTGGTCATTATTGCTGAAGATGTTGATGGAGAAGCCCTCAGCACTCTAGTCTTGAACAGGTGAGGCTTAAAATCTATACTTTTAGGCAAATACTGCTTTTTTTTTTTCTGCTTTGCATTTTCATCCTTTTAAAGGAATACGTACAAAAGCATGTATTTGAATTTGCTACAGTGTGGTACTGTTGTCTGTTCTGTTATCAGTACCAAAGAAAGAGCAACTTTCGTATGTAGCCATGCTCTGCATCAGTTTGGGCGGGATTTCAGATGTTTCCTTACTATGTTTTTGAGCAAAACCAGCTCAGTTCATGAAGGTTTTTTTGTTTGCTTGGTTGTTAGAACTGTACTGAAATAATTGCGTTTAGTAATTAGACTTGTTCTCTGAACACGTGTAATGTTGCCCTCTGAATTCTGTTTAGACTGAAGGTTGGTCTTCAGGTGGTTGCTGTAAAAGCACCGGGTTTTGGTGACAACAGGAAAAACCAGCTTAAGGATATGGCGATTGCTACCGGTGGTGCTGTAAGTAATGATGTTTTAACTGGCTTTTTGCTGTCAGAAATTCTAATGGTATTTAAGAAGGAAAAGAAAACGTATATTTTTAGGTCTGTGGCTTGTATTTGCTGTGTTGCAGGCTGTGTCCTGTTCTTTCAAAAACATAACTGTAAATCTAATGTTTGAAACTTCATGGTTTTTTGGGTTTTTTTTTTTTAATGTGGATATTGATCAGTGCTGCGTACTTCCAGCCCTGACCAACCACGGGTAACGCGTCCTTTTAACTGACTGAAGCTGCGCGCAGTTCCCTCGCGGCATTTAAGTTGTTAAGGGGAAGGAGGAATATCAAGGAAACTTTGTAGAAGTAGCGAAGCTTTCTGGCCACCTTACAGAACTGTCGCATGGTGGCCCAGACTTGAGTATGGCAAATATAATTCTTGTAAACGTTTGGAATAGACTGGGTGATTTTCTTCTGTACTCAACTTCTCAAACAGCCGATGTGCTGATTACTGTCCCTTTGTGCTGCTTGCTTTTTTTTTTGAACACACTTTAAAATCATAGCATGATACTGGGATCCAGAGGTGATTCTTGAAATAAAACTTAGTGTTTAACTGGAGCACAAAGTAACAAAACTTTATTCTGAAGTCAGTTTAGTGCCAATATTAATAACTTTTCAATATTCCAGGGAGGAGACTCTAGCACAGCTCTACTCTCCGGGCACTTTGCGTCCGTGAGGTACATTAGTCAGTCAGGAGTGAGAAGTTGGCAGCTCCCGATTCCGTGGGGGCCAGTTTGTGAGGGACCTGCGTGCCTGGACTCTGGCAGGAGAAGGGAAGAGTTTCCTTCAGCTTAGCTGCTCCAGTGTGCGTATTTGGCACTGTTAGCCTGCTGTATGTGTTCGTGTGTCTGTAAAAAAAAAAATCACGTACGGAGAAGCTGTGAGTTCCAACTTCTCATGTAATTTGTTTCAGGTGTTTGGAGAAGAAGGTCTGAGCCTAAACGTGGAAGATATTCAGCCTCATGACTTTGGTAAAGTTGGAGAGGTCATTGTGACAAAAGATGACACCATGCTTCTAAAGGGGAAGGGTGAAAAAGCTCAAATTGAAAAACGTATTCAAGAAATTATTGAGCAGCTAGAAGTTACCACAAGTGACTATGAAAAAGAGAAACTGAACGAGCGATTGGCCAAACTCTCTGATGGAGTAGCAGTATTGAAGGTGAGAAGTTGAGCTCCTTTAGGAAAGGGGTGGTATCAGTCCTTTATTGCTAATCTAAGCGACTGCTGTGTGGTTGTCTCATAATCACAGCCATTGATTTAGATAAGGGATTTGGCTTATTACAGGGCTACACACCTTGGTATTAAGAACTTGATGAACAATCAACTAAACCGGTGTGCTTAGGCTACTTGAGTGCTGGGGTACGAGGGAACGCTGCCAGTGTGGGAGAGGATGGGTTTGCTTTCTGGCGCTTCTCAGTTAACGACTGGAATTGGCTGTTGAGTTTTGCGGCAGCAGTTCCATAGCCAGCAGCGCTCTCCCACCCACGCTCCTCCTGCGGACCCTGACGTGTGGCTGGCTTGTCGTAGGTTGGTGGCACGAGTGACGTTGAAGTGAATGAGAAGAAGGACAGGGTTACTGATGCCCTGAACGCCACCCGTGCTGCTGTAGAGGAGGGCATCGTTCCAGGCGGTGGCTGTGCGTTGCTTCGCTGCATTCCAGCGTTGGATGCCTTAACTCCAGCCAATGAAGATCAGAAGATTGGTAAGTAAATTACTTGAATGCGTGCAGAAGTGTTAGGAATGGACTTTCTTCTGTCCTGAGGCTTCGTGGGATGAAACATGGATTGCTTTCAGTGAGCTTTTAATTCCCTGGCCTTTAGAAGCTCGCTCATATCCCCTGGGTATGGCAGCCTCTGCTTTACAGTGGGAGGGAGCTGTCACCGCCTCCCTAACTTGGATGTGAAAGAACCAGTAAGAAGCAGCAGCAGCACCCCTGTAGAGAGGGGAGAGCAGAGCTGGCTCTTGCAGCCCCTGCAGGCAGATGTAAAGTCCGAGAATGACGAAGAGATCGTGTGGCAGATCACATGGAAAAAGGGTTTGAGTCCTTCCTACCTTTCGCAGCAGTAAAACTAAAAAGCATGTGAATATCCTGCAATGATTTCACTTGTTGACAAACGTCAAGTAGCAGGGAACGTTTTTCCCCTGGAACCAACAGAGAGAGCTGATGTTCTTGCTCAGAGGCTTTTCTCTTTTTGAATGAGCTCCAGCATGCGCAGGCGTGCCCTGGCAGCAGCAGCAGCAGCGTACCTATTAAGTAACTCCAACCGCCCTTTTTCTTACAGGCATTGAAATCATAAAGAGAACAATGAAAATCCCAGCAATGACTATTGCAAAGAACGCAGGCGTTGAAGGATCGCTAATAGTTGAAAAAATCCTGCAGAGCCCCTCAGAAGTTGGCTATGATGCAATGCTTGGGGACTTTGTGAATATGGTAGAAAAAGGAATCATAGACCCCACGAAGGTAACAAAAACCAGTCCTAATTCTGAGCTTTCCTTCCTCCCAGCCCCCGTGATAGTCAGCAGGGACCAAGTTATTTCTTTCCTATTTTTAGGTCGTGAGGACTGCTCTGATGGACGCTGCGGGCGTTGCGTCTCTCTTATCAACAGCAGAAGCGGTGGTGACTGAAATTCCTAAAGAAGAAAAGGAGCCGGCCATGGGAGGGATGGGCGGGATGGGTGGAGGAATGGGAGGCGGGATGTTCTAATTCCCGGGACAGGGATGCGTCCCGAGCTGTGCTGTCTGGGACCGGCAGTTCTGACTTTAAATACCTGGGGTGTCAGCACGAGAGGGTGGATAGTGACTGAAGTGAGGCTGGTGTTTAAAAGAATCACTGTAACCATCAGTTACTGGATTTCATTTAACACACGTGTAATTGTTTACAGTCATTGTCCATGCCTACAGATAATTTATTTTGTATTTTTTGAATAAAGACATTTGTACATTCCTGATAACTGGGTGCAAGATCCATCCACCAAGGTCCTGATTTAAACTTAAATAAGGCACTCGATATTCTGTTTCAGAATCTATTGGTGCTTGCCAGTACTAGGAAGAACTTGGAAGCCACTGTGCGTGAGACTAGACAATTGTGTACAAAGTAGGCAAAGATACCGTTATGTGACCTTTACCTAATAAAACCAACTGCTCAAAAAGTTACAAAATGTATCACCTTATTCATCTGCACACAAAGCCAGAGTCCTGGAGAACCTTGGCAGCCTGCTGCTTCTAAGATTTACTAGAAATCTGACACTTGGGCTTGGAAAGTACAGGCCCTTTCCCTCCGGGAAGCGTTCCTTTGTCTAGAATGTTTCTCAGAAATACAAATGGCTTTGATTTTTGGTAAGAAATGCCTAAGCTGAACTGCTGCTACAGTTCTCTGAAACATTAAACGATGCTATGAAGATAAGGCATGTGCATTGACTTTGTTCTGCCTGGTCTGCGCTGCTGGTCTGAGGCGCTGGAGCAGGCCCAGCATGTCCTCTGAGGCGCTGGGGGAGGGAAGGTGCCCTGAGGGCGCAAAAGGGGGGAGGCCTTGCTAGGAAAGGCTGGGGGTGTGTTTAATGCTTCTCTTGTGTGGGTGTAGTGCGTGGCTACGTCCTTGCCTTGAGGCTTCCACCCTTGTCTTCCAGGATTTAGTTTGAATTATTCTGCATATGTTTTACCCTGAAAAATGACAGCGGCATTTGCCACCCACTGTGTTCTTTGACTGGATGCAGCTAACTGCTGATGCTTACTCGCTTCTGCTTTCCAAACTTGTGTACGTTTATCTCCAGTTGTTGCAAGAAACAAAACTGCTTTACAACTTCTCTGTGCTTTAAAGCAGCTCTGCCCTCTTAATCCAGCTGCCACCTTCCCCAGCTTCCCACCTTCAGTGACAACTGCCCTTCGCAGATGGTGCGTGAGGCTCTGCCGGCTCGGCATGGCCTGAAACTGCTGCAGGGCTGCCTTTGCCCTGGCACGTACCTTCCTGTGCTGCTCTGTCACTGTTCTGCAGTAACCACGTGGGTTATGGACACCGTGGAGAAAGGACCAGCTGCAACAGTCGGCCTGAAGCTCCACCTCATCTCAGTAAGTGAATTCGGTAAGGTAAGGCAGCGTGTTGGTAGGATTTAAAATCTGTTCAAACCTGCTACTTACATTCCTTCACAGACAGGAAAGAATATTAATGTAAGGACTAGAACTACTGAAAATTGACTTAATCAGGAGGGCTGGTACCATCATAATGGGCTGATAATTAAATAGTAGTATGGTACTGAAGAAAGCCCTGAGAACAAAGGTTTAGTGCTCTGTTGCGTGGTTTTTGATGACAACTGGCCTTGGGCGTGCTTGCCTGCACTAAGTGGAGGACACCTTGTTCCCTCCTTCAGGGAGGGCAGCACTGTGGTACAGAACCTTGTGCGTCCCTGCCCTCCCTCTCAGACGGGCAACACTTATTTACTTGGCTTAAAGCTGTGTTGGAACTGGGCACCGTTTGCTTGAGCTGAGCTGTGCCTCCCGCGACTGAAGCGCAGCGTGTGACAGTGGAAGAGTGGCAGGGGGGGGAGATCAGCCTGCCACGCCTCCCCATCATTCCCTGCTGGCTGGAGCCTGGAAGGCTAAGAACCACGGGCGACAGCTGAGCCCGCTGCGCTCAAACGACAGCACTCCTTACCCTACGCATGCCCCCTACGGTTCACTTCTGAAAAACTCGAGAGTTGTTTTTTCTGTTGCAGTTGCTGGTCAGAACTCCACAGCAGCTGGAGACTCCTGACTTGCCCTGGGCATTCATTTGGATTAAAAGTACCAGCTACTGGGTACGTGACAAACTGCTCCATATTCCCCGAAGCTAGAGTGTCCGTGTCCCTTCCCTCGGCCAGAGCTGGCCGGGTTGACGCTGTTAAGTTACATTCACACTACTACTAACTTCAACTTGAGTTAATATGTTACAATGCTGGGGGGGACGAAAACCACAAAACATAAGCTTGGATAAGGCAGAACTTACACTGTGACTACACAAACCCTTTGGCAAGTTAATAAATGGCAGCCTGAGACAACCTGCGTTACAGCAGCTGCCCATCGGTACCGGTAACACTTTAAGTTGTACTCGACTGCAGGCTGAACATCCTATATGCGTCTGGCTGAAGGGGTGTGTTTTGTACGGTGTGAAATTACACACGAAGCTCAGGTAGGAAATCGATGCCCCAAAGGAGGAGCACAGCACCTCTTGTACAAAAGAAGTGCACACACAAGTTTATAACGTTGTTAGAGTTTTCCCTTTTATGTGTGATGAACTTCATGAAGCATCAGCTCCCGAGGTATGCTTGTTTCTGGGCCATGAAGTTTGGATGCTCTTCTTTCAAAGGCAGCTACCATCTGCTTTACCACTTCATCAAAAAACAGCGTGGCCAGTTTTGAGTGTAGAAGTGAACGAAATTCAAAAGAAACCTGTTTAAGAAAACAGAGAAGAATTGTTTTTCCTCTGTCTACTGTTGTGGTAGAAGGCTGTTGCAAATAGACGACTTCACTAAAGAATTTCCAGTTAGTCTGCAAAAGTAGTCTGTGTGAGAAAGAGCCTTTAAAACAGAGCTATGGGTGAGTGCCCGTGAGGAAAAGTCCTATTTCTCGGTCAGAGGAGAGTCTCCCTGGGCTTTTCAATAAGAAGAATCATTCTGCTCAGTTCTCAGAAGTAATCATTTCCATTTATCTCAACTAACTGCATTTTCCTTAAGGGATGCATCACAAAACGGAAGTAAAATATTTGGGATAACGAAAATCTACTGACAAACCATAACTTGGTTGCTTTGCATGCAGAATTCACTGGGGGACAAAAGTTGTCTGAAGAAAATCCCGCGTGGCACGACAGCAGACTTGCAGGTAAGCTGGAGCAAACCCAAGAGGCATTTAAAAGCAACTGGGAGGAGTTACCTATTAAATACCAACATTTTAAACCAGTAGCTGTGGTTATGGGATGTTAAAGCAAGAGCAATTTACTGCCTAAAGCTACAAATTTGCTTGTGTGCCCCGTACCTCCTACCCGAACACCTCCTGCTCTCGAGCTTCGCTGTCCTGCCAGGGGATGGACATGCTGGTGAAGTCCTCTGCCGCGCACCCTCGGGCCTCCTACTGCAGCGATCGAACTTAACTTCTACCTTCTCTTCTAGCTGCTGAATCTTACTGTTAAACTGAAGCTACTGTAGCAGTTAACAGTTACGGCATGGGTGCAGGGGCATCCGCTTTCTCCTCCCTCAAAAGAAACGCTCAGTTACACTTTTGTGCTGTGCTGGCCTTTGGTCTAGTTAAATAACTTGCCCTGAAGGCTATGGAATCACATTGGTTTGGAATACACAGCTTCCCAAAATGATTACAGAAATCTCAGGAAAGGAAAGAGGTTGCTCTTCTGCAATTTTATCACTCCAGCTATAGCACATCTTTTGGATTGAGATTTAAGTATTTTTGTCGTTAATTGGCAGAAATTGGCAGATTTGCCAAAGGGAGCAAATACAGCTTCTCTCAAGTTGCTTATGCGTAATGCATATTAACTGCGAAGCAGTAGCACGGAAGTAATTAAACTCAGACTGTAAGCCTGGTGTAGCTTCATTTACATTTTCTTGACCTCAAGCACCAGTAAAATTAATGTGCCTTTTGAAAGTCTGAGAGCTGTCATCTAGAGCAGGTGGAGTTCTGCATCACATTCGGTAACTGTGTAAAACTTGAGGGATGGTACGCATTTGCAGATGGTAAAAATGGTGGTGTGCTTCAATCTACATAGCAAAGCATTTAAGAACTGAAACCAAACTAGAAAAGTTCCCTGCTGTATGTATATATGGACCCTGGCACCAGGCTGGCAAAACAGTGATGCAGTAGCTTGTAGGAACCAGCCTAACATAAAACTCAAATTACATTTTCTAAAGCAAATGAGCATTCTCAAAAATCAAAGTTTTCCCTCGTAAGTATTTGTAATTGCACAGTATGTTTCAAGAAGGTTGTTGTGAAACACTTATCGCCCCTATCTGCACGGGCCCAGAGGCAAGTAACCCAGCAGGTCAGTTAAGGACTTGCCTTTGTGGGGCAACCCCCTGCTTGGCTGCCTGCATTTGCCTCCACTACCTCGAAATGGGGTAAGCGGTACAAAGTATCCGTAGTGTTTCCCCAAGAAGGTGAGAACATCCATTTTAAGTCCAGTTTTGATGCCCTTTAACTGAAGTTCTTGACCCAAAATGTCAAAAGGTGGCTTTGGTGTGGGGCGGGGGAGGGGGGAGAGTTTTCCTCACAAACTCTGTATTTAGATTATAGGGTTTAAACATTTGCTCAATTCAAGTTTTCTCAGCTGATTTATGGCTTGGGTTAGAAGCTGGCTTACATACTGGGCAGTAGCAGGAACTGGCACTGGAGAAATTCAAATACCACGTGCAAATAACATGCAAACTTCATTGGCAAATCCCAAGAGAAATTTATTTTTTTGAGCACCTATAGATTCATTTTCACTGTTGAACTGCATGAAGTGCAATACAGCATAAGCTGGAACTTACTGACCCAAGGAGATTAATGTGCTAGTTTACAAATTCTCCAAAAGCTCTTTTTCCTGTTTACAGGAGATAATTTTTAAAACGGAGTATCCCAGTAGATGGCAGTAGGATCAACCCATTTCTGTGTACTTTTGTAGCCTCTTCTGAACCCCAGCTTAGTTACGTGCTCAATGCAACACCTACTCTTAACACTATAAAATGTAAGGGGAAAAAAAAGTGATGACAGACTAAATAGACAAAATGGAAAAGCAACAACTTGAGTGGAAAACAACTTGTCTAGGAGTCACAAGCTAAATCAGGTAGGGGATTTAAAGGGCAATAGTCTTGAGCTGCAGCAATAATCCCATCATAGAGCAGAAACAGCAAAAGTCTATTATACCTGTATTACAGAAGGAAGGAGTAAGATTTGAAATGCATGAAAGAGTAAAACTGGAAGCCAGGAAATTTAAATTGACCAAACTGCAGGCCAAAGAGGACAGATGGGAGAATGCCTGCTTTCTGGTACCAAGACCACTTATGTTGTAGAGTCATTAAAGGAATTAGCAAAGTATGTTTAGTATTTCTCCCTCTGTATTTGACTGTCTAAAAACATCAGCATGTTTAGAATTGTACAGTGAGAGATAGCAGTCCCTAGGCTGTTTTGTGACAGGCAGACACCTTGCAGAAGACTGATGACTCTAAAGAACACTGTAGTGGTTTCCGTGTGGTAAAGTTTGCAAAATTTTTTTTATAGTAGTGACTAACTTGTTTTCTGTGCACATATGTTTAAACAAAAAATCAGTACCAGCCAGTGTAAGAAAACCAACCAAACAAAAACAACACAACAAACAAACCCAAACCACAGTTGAAGATACTGTTTCTACGCCCGGTTCCCAGCATGTGTCAGTCTTAATTACAATACTTACTGAAAAATCCAATGTACATGTCCTTGGATAGCCAGGGATTCCTGGGCTGAAACGCCACACTGTTTCCAAGTGATTAAATAGTTTTCCATCTGTGCAGGATGCCTAAAAGGAAGTTGAAAAAGTCAAGCTACAATTAGACTTTACAGATGTGACAAATTGGTATTACTGAAGTTTGGATTTGCATTTTGTTCGACAGTGACAGTCACGGCATAGTTAAAACTATTCTTATAGTGCAGCCAGCACAAGATGCTATTTGCACAGTGTCATTTGCAAAGTAATTGAATCCCTTTTAAGGGAGAGGAAAAATTTCTGTATTGAGAGTGATAAAACAGATCTCTAGCACGATGCATAGAACACCAGGATAATGCTAATGCTATACACCGGGATTTTGAACAACACTGTTTTAAGCAAAGAATATGGATATTTACCTGGTGTGGGGTTTTTGGTTTTTTTTCATTACATGTATAGAATGTTTTACATACTGGTATATAGACTGGTAGTCTTGGGCTACAGGAATGCTTAGCATCAAAACAAACCTGACTGAAGACAAACTCCAAACATCATCTGTCACAAGATCTGTTGTCATCAACAGCTACCGTGAAGTCAGCAAGACCATACACTCAAGCTCATAATCAGCTTATAACTTGGCTTTTAGTTACCAGCAAGCCATGTTTAACTAACATTTCAGAAGTGCAAATGCTTGCATACAATCCTACTTTAAAACAATAAAGTATTTGCAATAGTTGGCTTTATAGTTTTCATGACACTAAGGTCCTCATTTTCACTCTTTTTGCTTTTAGCACACATAGCAAATCTTCTGTGGCTGTACTTAAAATAGAAAAAGATTGAAAGACACATACTGCAAAATACATAATCTCGGTTGTCTTGGAATTTCTAAAGAGAATTTCTGTAACTGTTTTTTAACTCCTTTTTTAAAATTTTTTTTTACAGGTCTTACTGTTACCAGAAGCAGCTCTGTGAGAAGCTCATTGATAAGGTAAACCATCTCAAAGTCTATAGTCGGCAGCACAGAAATACCTATATTTTTCTACCCAGGAATGAGATGCGGTGTCTTGCTACTTCTACAACAGAAAGGGGAGGAGTAGAGGGAAGGTTAGACACGAAGAGCTGGGCTTACTTTTCCTCCTGCTGCCAAAAGGGCAGGAAGAATGGGAAAATTGCCAGTGTGTCCGCCTTGCTCCCAACCTTATAAGTAGCAAATTCACTCCGTTCTTTCCTCTGCGGCAAGAGCTGCTGCTACCAGTCTGATTTTTCCATTGCTCAAGCACCGCTGCCGTAAGCAACAAAGCTGTGCTCATTTTTCCACCATCAGTAGCCCACTATGCTAGAGCAGCATGCCCAGAGTTATTTCTGAGGACAGTGAAGTAGTCCAAACACACAGTTGCTTCTCTAGAAATGTTCCTACAGTTACATGAACATAACATAAACTTCTAGGAAAAATAATCCCAGCAGAGAAAATGCTGATAAGTAGAGGAGGAGGAAATCTAAAGAAACTGTTCTCCTCATCACTTTCGTGATCTTTTCTGAGACAAGAAATCCTATTTCGAGTGAATTAGAGGTACAAAAACTTGGTAAGCCAATCTGACAGCTATGTGAAAGGAAAAAGGCAGTCTTGTCAGGGAAGAGTAGAATGGGAAAGCAGTCAGCATGTAAAACACAGATTTTCCATTGTAGCTGTTCAACTTTCTTAGTAAAGGGAGAAAGTTTTTTTTTTTCTTTCCAGAACCTGCATATTCCCTTTCCAATTCCAATTTCACCTGTATTTAAGAAGCCCAGTTTCTGTTTTGAACAGTGTCTCTTAGGAGGAAGCCTAGAAAAGAATAGTGAAATAGGATATCTAAACAGTTATCCTGAAGAGCAATCAACTGCTTTAATTCCACTAGTTATTCAAAAAAATAGTCAAGATCTGCCACGTGAAGGGAGAGGCAGTTTTGCTGTAAGGAGTCTATTCTGAGCTGTTCCAAACCAAAACAGATTTGAACATATAAAGCAAACTAGTTAGAAGATCCAGACGTCATTTAAAATTTCTCCTTTGACATTTTTCTTTTAATTGTTGCTCTTGAAAAGCTGAAAGGAGGAGAAATACAACTGCTTCTCTTCTGAACAAATTAATTCTAAAAAATTGACTTTAAACCCACTCTTCTGTCTTCTCATCAATACACTGAATAGCAAGCTCTACGCTTAAGTTTGAGACTTCTCATATTAGCTAGTTAAAACTATCAGAAGAAAAGTAATGACGGGTATCAATTTTGCTTAGGCATCAGAAGCTACAGTTGTCAAAGATAACTTTTAAGTCAGTATTAATTTTGCATTTAGAGAGGCTTGGACAAAATTATAATAAAACAAACAGAAATTGTAGACCTTCATTAGTGGCTGCTAGTTTCTCAAGCAAACAGAAATTAAAAGGCAGTTCCCCACCCGCCCCACTTGGCAGCTCGTGTTTTGAAAGCACATTCGAATTCTCTCCAGTTAACCTAAAAGTCTTTAAACAAAAGCAACCCAAGTTTTGAGCCACACAAAGCACTTCCAGCATCAATTTTGTTTTGAAGCAGCAGTGAGTTATTTGAATTTCAACATATAAAAGTCACAGAAAGTTACAGCTAAGAAAAAAAAAAGTTACCTTCACTAAGTGTGGTCTCACTAGGGTAACAACCGATGTATACCTCTCTACTACAGGAGGGAATCCTATTTCTAGCTGTGCTTTGCAGTATCCAGAGCGCTTCGATAAAATATCTGACTTTTTACACCAAGGAACAAATAGTTTGTAATTCTCCACAACAGCAACAACTTCATACATTTCCTGCATAGAATACCTGGAAACAGAAATAGGACCGTTAGTTACAGGGTATTTTAACTTCAAATTCAGTATTAAAAAGTTTCAAAGGTGGTGTATATGGCATAAGCAGTTTGGAAGGTGAACACACAGTCACCTGAAAACACTACTGCTGTTTTTTTGAAATTAAAAAGAGAAAAAAAAAAGTAATAAACTAGTAAAAGTCTTTGCATAAAAATGCAAAACACTACACAACATCCAGCAATAAAGTTAGTGGACAGTGAACTTCATGTCTGCTACTTTCTGCAATATCAGGTAAATATGCATACATTTCAAATGGAAAAATAGTTTTTCCAGCCACAGCTGTGTCTTCATTTAGGTAGATCTTAGACGTTCCACATAAAGAATCCACACCTCATGGCTACCAAGAAAAGGTGTATCAAAACTGAAGTACTTTATTTCATAAGGTTTAAATAAAGGAACACTACTTTCCTTATTTTAGCCCAAATAAAAAAAGCTTAATTAAAAAGTCCATGCAATGGAAAAACCTCACAGCACCACAGAATGGCTGAGGTCATTTGAAGTGACCTCTGGAGGTCATCTTGTCCAACCCCCCTGCTCAAGCAGGATATTGAAATCATATGAAAGGATATGACGGCAATGTCTTAGTTGATTCTACTGTAACGTGTCAAAGTATTACATAGCTCTGGGTTTTAATGTTTAGTTCTGACTCAAAGGAATCAAAGCACATGCTTAATTCCATCTGTGTTTAAAATGAAGCATATGTTCAACAGTACTCAACAGTGAGTACTATTGGACAAAGGCTCTTTCTCAGCGACTATGCAAAATCTGTTGCCATTCAAGAACTAACACATAAACGAATGTTAAGCATAGTAAAAAAAAAATCATGCTAATAATCAAATAGTTCATTCTATTGTGGGCCAGAGACTGGGGGCAGATCCCAGTCTCATTAAATAAACTGGAACTTTCCCCCTAGCTTTAAGGCAAACAGGATTTCAAAATCTTTTTCTGTGTGCCTAAGTTTCTTCATCCCACAACTATTTTCCCTCTTTCAAAGAAAGAAGAAAATCGTGAGAAGTACAACACAGTGTAAGTGCAAACATTAGCCTGTATTTGGGACAGAAGGGAACAAACTGAGAGTTTTCACACCTGTTGGTTTATTCCCATTTCACCACATGAAATTAACAGTGTTTTCTTCTCTTTCAAGGTTGTTTTTGTTTTGTCATGGAATAGAAAGGTTATTTCTACTGTTTCTTTCTATGAGGCAAAGGTTTTGGGTTCCTACATTCTTCATACTCAATTTCAGACTCGAAAAGCCTGATCTCCACAAATTTTGAAAGTCAAAACTCCTTCCTAAGTCTCCAGTTCGGCAGAGTCACAGGGGCACATGTGTCCAGGGATGCTCAGTCTTTGAACTTCTAGCGTTTCAGATTATTCACAGCAAACAAAAATCAATAAACACAGAAGCATGGAAAGAAACTTTATATACAAACCCTATAATTCTTCTTTCAGAATATTCTTTTCTTTTATTTACTAGTGGAGCAGCAATGTTGAAGAAAGTTCTTGCAAAGGTATGGCTCATTACAGGTACTTGCAAAGGAGAAATTCTGGTCATCAGAATACCGCAAGAAGCCAAGTGCCTGAAACAGTGAAAATGCTTTTAGATGTGTTTCTTATCAGCAAAATAAATAACAACACATTCAGGCCAGACAATCTGTTGTATAACACTCCAGACAATATCAGATTCAGATGGAAAAAACAAAGGCTTGTAACAGTATACAAACTGTTAAAAACACAAGGGGGACTTTCCCCCCCCCCCCCT
>NW_009260410.1:2231433-2234828 GCF_000687185.1 Egretta garzetta
CCCCCCCCATCCCCCCTTAGGGGAAACTAAAAATAGCTCCCAGTCACGAGAAAAGTAACTGGCAGAGTAAAATACAAAGGTCCTCATTAAGCATTGGCTTCATGGCAGCCTGAGTTCACCTACAAGCCTCATATGCACTTAATTTGAGGAACAGGCTTCCTTAATAGCTAAATCAATACATAGTCTGCAACATTTTTCCCTTCTGGAATACATAAAGAAGAGAAGGTTCCACCTGGAGATACAAAGTTGAACTCTGCTATAATCCCTCAGCTGCCGTCCTTCTCTTAAAAGGACAGTTTCATTTTGAAAGTCCTTTCAGAAAGCGCATTGTTTACCCAGCTTTCAAAATTTCCTTCAGAAAATACCATGCAAAATCTTGGACACAGTGCTTTCATAAATAAAACTTAACAAATTACCTTTTAAAATGTCAGTAACTCTAAGATTCCACCTCAGTGTTCTCTGTGAACATCTACACTGAAATCTAACAAATGTTCATTGTGGTTAATAGGTCTGTTCTGCTAAATTATTGATTTTGCCTAGATAAAGTCAGTTAAGATGCAAAATGTTACCTCAAAAGCTCTGATTTTTGGCACCAGGAAGTTAAAAATTTGGCACCATTATTTGCTGTCAGTGATTCTACAAACATAAGCTACTGAGCAACCTAGGTTTTTTACTGTCCCTTCTCTAAACAAGCAGGACTGTACCTCTGGATTCACATAGTCAAAAATGGAACCAACCTTCCCCACTTAGCATTAGGCTTGTTTGGTGGTTTGTTTTGTTGTTTTGATGGTTTTTTTAAACACAATGAACAGATGATGTGTTTTTTGCTAGCCACCAAAGTAGTCTAGCAAATTACAGTTACCAATTTTAAACAATTCAAATTATTATTAACATGTTCTTTAAAAATAAACATAACTGTGAATTCTAAAGAAACACAGTAATAACCTAGGACTGACCACACCAGCTTACATGGTCACTGTATCAGGAGGCAGGCAAATAATAAATTAGTATTGAGTTTAGAGGAAAATAATCATCAGCAGCAGCTGATTAGGAACAACCTGTACAGACTTTAAAAAAAAGAAATAAGCAACTGTGAT
Organism: Egretta garzetta; assembly: GCF_000687185.1. NCBI lineage: Eukaryota > Metazoa > Chordata > Aves > Pelecaniformes > Ardeidae > Egretta > Egretta garzetta. The sequence continues at coordinate 2,232,531 of NW_009260410.1, forward strand.
ACAAAGCAAGATGACAGACAACACAGATTGTAATCACTGCAGTTGAAAAGGAATTACTTCAGATGGGACGGAAGTATGGCGTCGAAATTAAGAAAGACTAGGTTGACCTTAGACGTCTTTAGACGACGAGCTCTGCAAATGTTTGCAACTGTATCTCAAGGGATGTGGACACAGTCTGTTTTTTCTTCCACAGAGCCAGGAACAAGACTGTTAAGGAAAAGCACTGCTTTGACAGAAACGCTGGAAGGGTGCCAATAACATTGTAGCTGCCTCAACCAGATTCATAGAAAGTGTTCAAAAGTTTGCACCAGGCCTTATTCTGGAGAGCAAATTTAAATTCCTTCCTCCATCTGGGGCTAGGTGTAGTACACAGTCCAAACGAGTTGCCAGGTTTCCTCTCTCTGTTTTTTACTGTAATGCTACGCCAGTACATTGTTTCATACAGTTTTATCTAGACTTGTTTCAGCTACAAGGCTGAAAAACAATCTCTACAAATAATCTTTCAGCTGCTGTAAGACAATGTCCTTTTCACAATTACATTGCCATTCAAGGAAGGCAAGGTTAAGAGAGGTTATAGTGCTAACAAACGTAGTGAGAATTCGCCTCCCTCCTGACTTTATCTGAAGAGAAACAGATGCTATGAGAATGTGCTGGGCTCAGTACCAGTTCAGGAAAGCAAACCTCTCCAAGAAATCACGAAAGCACAGATTTCCATTGGACTGTCACACATGTTTTTGTGAACCTGATCAAGGCCACAAAAGAAAAGCCAAGTCCATACCAGAATTCAGACACACCTACCACCTCTGTATTTATCCTCTGACGGTAATACAACCACATCCCCTCATACTGCTCTCACTGGCATCAGTCAACTCCTGCCACTCGCTGCTTTCTCTCTAAACACTTGGGCACCGATCACAGTAGCACCTGACTCCCATGACCTGAAAAGGAAGCATTTGCTGGTGTGTGGTACACATACGTAGGTGATCCAAATTCAGTGATTATTTTTAATAGCTACAATTTTTTCTAAGCCTAAAGATTAACATATTTTTGAAAAAAAGAATCTTGAACTCCTTACTGTAAAGACTGAAATTAGCAGTAAGGGCATGCCAGCGCGACTGTGTTTACTGTTACCCCAACTGTTACTTCTGTAAGGTTAATGATACCTGATGGCCATTTTATGGTCTGCAAGACATGAGTTGATCTCATTCAAATTCTTTGTCAACAGCTGTTCACGTCCCAAAAAACGAGCTCTGCAAACAAGTGTGGGCATTAGCATCTCAGTCTGAAAAAGCTCAAGAGACCAATTTGCCACCTGAGTCCTTGAAGTCTGCTACCCAGCACAGTAAGGGGTCCACCCAGTTGACAACAGGTACAGAATGTACACCGATGACAACTGCAAGATGTGAAAGCATACCCGGCTTCAAGGCTACAAATAATACAGCACCGTTCCGGAGTTGGCTCGTGCTCACTTAAAACCAGCAGCCAAGATTCTTACCGCTTATACTGGAAACAATTTTCAAACTTAGGTTGCAGCCAGTTACTTAACAAGTTTCCTTATGCTGAGCACCCTTCCCAATAATTGGGTTTGCCCCCAGTTCAGGGCTCTCACATATTATTTAAAAAATAGCAATTTTGTTTACCAGGATTGAACAATTTTAATATTGCAAACACATCCTGAAGATTAAAACACGAAGGATATACAGTAAGAAATGTGGTCCAAGTAAAATGACAGATTATACCACTGCACAGTAGCAATTATGTCAAACGACTGCTTGAAATTTGACATCATGAACCAATCCTTATTCCACTTTTTACTGGTTTTGAGAGCAAGGCTTTGAATTTAACAAAGAAACACAGCAACACTGCCGTAGCAGTAGTAACAGGTGAACTTTTTTTCCTCCTCTCTTAAGATTTTCAAATTACACTCTCTCTCATCTGCTTGTTCTTTTTCTTCCAGTTACAAGATCAGCTCTTCTCCCAAAGCATATTTTGTGTTTCGAGTTGTTCCAGCCAGCCTTACATGTGATCAGGGGGTAAGGAACTTGTTGCGTTATCTGAAGGGGAAAAGATCTGGGAGTTCTACTCAGTTTTCCTTTCTCTTACGGATTGCTCAAACTTATGCAACTGGCTCAAGCAGAGAAGAGGCGAGTTTATAATCTGAAAATTGCCTGTTCTTCCATCCGCACCTGTTGAAAGGAGCCAACAGCTACCGAAGCTGAGGGCACCTCAGCCGCCCCGGCGGAAGGCAGAGCCGGAGGGGAGCTGGGAGCACCTTCCCTCTCCCCTTCCCCAAAGCCA
>NW_009260410.1:2235452-2240975 GCF_000687185.1 Egretta garzetta
GCGCTGCCGGGGCAGCCGGTAAGAGCTCCCCGCGGTGGGGGCGGCCTAGAAGGGCCCCTCGGCACCCCGGCGGGGCCTTCCCGCTCCGTGCCGGGCACCCGTTTATCCGGCGCCTCGCCTTCCCCCGGGGGAGGGCTGCTCGTGCAGGTGTGAGCGATCTGGCGCTTAGCCTGCTTCTGCTCGATGCCGGCCAAAGTCTAGAATAATCAGCACCGTTAAAACTTACCCGCCCCTCCGTAGACCTGGCTGTAATCACAGAGCATGGCTTTACCGCAAACTGAAAGAAAAAGTTCGTGTTGGTACTCACGCTTTCTCGTAATTCACTCAGCAACGTCTCTTTGACTATGCGTTGGACCCATTCCCATTTAATTAAATGCAACTAAAATTTTACATCTGATGTAAATTAAAAGCTATTTTAGTTAAAGCAGTTGAATGCTGAATGCATAGGAAGTTAGATTTCTGGACAAAGTAACAGTTCAACTATGTAAATCTGCATATACTTACTCTTCAGAAGTGTCCTCCTTATAATTACCTTCATGTCCTTGCCATTAGCAAAACCACTCACTATTAAACAAGACAAACACCACCAATTTGCCTAACTGAAACTAATTGGAGCAGCTTTTCCTTTATCACATCCGGATATGTTGTTTTTCAGAGAGTCTGTCCTATAACATCTCCTTCAGATTGAACATGATTAAAAACAGAAATATGTAAAAACCCATGTTCTCCAATGCAGAAGAAAAACAGCAAAGCCAGAAATGCAAAAAAAAAAAAAAAAAGCCCAAATCCTTATTATTAATCTCATCCACATGTTTTGCTACTTCCATTAGAGCTGTTCTTATTTGTGGGCTTCTGCGTGTGCCCTGGGAGTGTGTCTGTATCTGCCGTTCCACCTTGATTCTGTGGATTGGGAATTACCTTTCTGATAGTTTGATGCCTTTTAACATTTAGAATAGCTGAAGGATCACGGGTTGAGAAGCACATGATGATGGACTTCTGAGGGAACTCTGAGGTTTTTTGCTTCAGTTTTTTTCCTCAGTAGGCTCAGAAATACAGAAATAACAGTCCTTACACGTTGCTTGATATCTGGTGTCAGAAAAGAAGATTTGCATTTACGAACTTTGTCAGAGAGAGTGGTCCAAATTAATATTTAACACCAGAGAGATGACAAACATTTCTGATATACCAGAAAGAACCACTCTGTATGACCAAAAAGAATTTTTTTTTCCTAAATGCTATTTTTGTAATACCACCATCATGAGAAAAGGTTCAGCTTAAATCTAATTACGAGTTTTACACTCTTTTAAAAACGTTTAAGAATTTTAAAGACCCTTTTAAGTGGACAGAGAGATGGAGCTGATCTTAGATGAGGCAAGCATATCCCTGTTTAAAAGCAGGCTATTTTTTACACAATACATTCCACTGTGCTCCCACAGGTGACTGAATAGGGCAGCTAGTTTAGTATGTTCCTTTGGCAGCCAAAGATATGCTGAGCAAAGCAAAAATAAAACCATTGTGTTCCTATTTATAAAGGAGTTTTGACTAATACTTGCCATTGAAAGATCTCAGAATTGTAAAGTGTCACAACCATACATTTAGGATACAAGCACAGGTGATGACCGAGTTGCTACTTACATGATCTGCAAAGAATGCAGCTAGGAATTAAGGGCAAATTTACTATTTCACACTTAAGTGGATTACTCAGGAGCTACAATATAAAATGAAGAGAATTTTCATATATTTCCTATAGCACCAGTGAACTGGGTGTTGCTGGCATAGCAATAATAAAAGCATTTGGCCGTAAACCTGTCGTGCAAAGGCTTAGACCTCTTACACCTTCGTAAGATTTTGGTGGGCCTGTAAATCCAAACAAGGTTGAAACCTCAGTCCATGCTCACTCACAGCCAGTTTTGAAATCCCGCTGCTCTTTTCATACCCTGTCCCACTTACAAAACAATACAGGCTGTGGTGATATAACTGCTAAGGAAGAACACGACCAGTGCTAGGCCTCCTAGACACTGCCCTTGGCCTCTCACGGGCAGGAGGAGGATTGCGGCTGGAGGAAGGCTGTGTCCTTTGCTTCTCCATGGGGCTGGCACCATCCTTACCCAGCCGCCCTCCCTCTGCCAGCCCTGGGTGCTGTGCCAGCTGTGGGACAGGCCTCTGGTTTGCTTGAAGCCTGGTCTGGTTCCCCTTTAGACAAAACCTACAGAAGGATCCTCAGACTCCCCCAGGGGAGCCCACAGCACTGTAGGAGCATGGACAACTGCCCCATCCTCTCTTTCATGTGTGTTTGTCAGCCTGTCCATTTTTACCCTTATCTTTAATAGACACATAAATGTCAGTAAACTCTCCCTGTCACATGAAGCTAAGCACAGACCTGAGGTAAATTGAAGAACTGGGTGTTTAGACCAGGTTTGTGGCTTTCTGCATAACGTCAGCTCATTGTACGATTCTTTATAGCATTGGGTGTGGGGAAACAAATGAACACAAATAAAAAGTTCTTTTTGGAAGAGTCAGTGGGAGGATGTAGTCAGAAGGATGGCTTATTTGAGTGAACCAGTGCCAGAAACTTCTACTGGCACAATAGACGGGGTCAGTCAAGGACAGGCAGGGTGGCTGGACACTTCTTTCGGCAGCAGTGCCAGCTACTGATCTCTTAAGCTGGACATGAAATTGGACCTGAACCTGTTACGTAAAGCAGGACCTCACAGGTCTGTCACTTAGGTATCATTCCAGATCCACGAAGCTTATGAGCTCTTAAATTCAATTTATTTCCAATCCACACAGGAATCTCTGAAGCGTATGTACGTGGCGGGGGGGGGGGGGAAAGGGATGGGAACTTGGGCAGGCAAAATAGGACTGGTAAACCACTAAGTCACTATCCTGTCCATATCCCATGGAAGCTATGCGATAGAGACACTCTTCAGGAGGCAAAAATACATACTCAGGGCTTTGACCAGCAGACACAAAGAACCTGGGGCAGCATACAGAATTTGGTGGGATGGGGTAAAAAAATACAAGCAGAAAGCAGTTCTCTCATTGCTTCATCACAGCACAATTCCGGTTTGCTCTCACAACACAGAACTCCCTTTCACGCGGGAAATGACATATTCCAAAACTACGATTTCAAAGTGTTCCTTGGGATCGCAACCCCCGAGCTCAATTCTGTTTAATAGCAGAGGAAATGCAATAGTGCAACTGTTCTGCCTAACATAAGTTGGTAGTCAGGCTGAAGAAACAAGAGAAAGTTACTGCAAATTGATCTTCACAGTGAACCCGAGCATGTGACATTTACTTAAAATAGTTACATGCATTAAATACTTGCAGTAGGGAATTACTGTCTGCCTTGACCTTACCCTCACATGTCCCTGGGCAGCTCAGTAAATATCTCTTTTGTGGCCTATGAGTATGTGCAAGCGTGTCTTTCTAGACATGCAGAACCTGAGTTTAATAACACTAAGAGGAGAACCAGAACACCCTCTGCACCTTCAGATGATGGTCACTCTAAGGAACATTTGAATACCTGTAGTTATTTAGTATATGACAAGCAGAAGCGTTCAACGAACCTCTGCAAGCTAAGCAATACAAAGCAGACAGATGTATAGATCAATTGCTCGATCAAACATACCTGTTCACACAAACAAACAAACAAACCTTGGCTTTATTTTCTTTAAGACAATCCTCAAAAAGCCGTAATGTGAACTACCAGCTTTCAGAAGGGGAATGGTTAGTGAGTAGTGAACAGGAGTTTTGCCATCAGGCATTTATTGCCCTTTTTGCAAATAATTTATACATTTTACTGTATTAGAAGTTCTCAGGTTGACTCAGCTTTGCTTGTTGCAAAGGCTTCTGAGGAGATTAGAAACTTAGCGGTTGTACAATAAAACTTCGTGGTAGTAAATAAGCTATATAAGATTATGTATTCCACCGTGTTATAAAATATCATTAATGTGTTGTATGATTAAGCAATTGTGGACTTTGAACTTGGGTTGTGTGACCGGCTTTGGTGTTTTACTCAGGTTTATGCTTACTACTACTAAAAGTTGAAAGAATAAAGAAATTAGCTCCTTCACAACACTTGACTATACAGGAGATTTTCCAGGGCTTTGCATATAGACAGAATCCTTCCTATTCTTGCGATGTGTACTGTAGGCAGTGATGTTGAAATAAGTATATATTACATCAACATAACTGGGGGGGAGGGGGGAGGGAAGTTCATAGTTTACAAACGAAATGCGGAAGCTGCGTAAGGACAGTTATTGCAGAATAGCTAAACAATTTCTGTTTACATTCCCACCTAGGTCGTGTTTCATAATCCTCCGATCGTTCCTCCTACCCTCTTCTAGAGTTTGTCCATGTCTTTGTTGAACAGCAGAGTCCCAAAATGAACCCCATCATCACATACTCCATCAGTGGCTTTGACGGTGCCAAGTGAAGTGAAACGATCCCTTTCCAGGTTTTATATGCAATGCCACTTTTAATGGCCTAGAATTCAGTTTGCTTCCTCTGCAGCAGCCTGTTGCTATTGATTAGACATTTAGCTTTGATTTGTGATCCACATGTGATCACTTTTTTTTGGCGATTTTGAATTCATGTGCTTGATTTCAAATTCCAACATGTAGTGTTTTTTGCTTTTTGTTATTAAAGTTCACCTCCTTGATTTTAGATTACTCCTTGTCTGGATCAATAGAAGCTGATTCCAAATTCCTTCTTCCACCTGCTAGTGGTTTTGGCCAGTTTGGTGTCATCTGCCAGTTTTAGAAACATAGCTTCCATTCCCTCCTTCAAGACCTTACTAAAATATTGAACAGACTTGATCTGCCTGAAGTGCTGCCATCCAGTTCTGCCCCCATCTTGCGGCAGGTATGCACACATATGCTTTATTCTGGTATCTAGCAATTCATCTGTGGGCACTGGGCCAGCTACCCTGCTAACATGAAACAAAGGCAAAGCAATGTGGCAAACATAGCAGAGCATCCAAATTCCAGCGGGATCAGCCCTCAGGAGGAGACCAGTATCTGCGAGAAGCAGGTTTTCAGCATGTTTGATGATCGCATTGTGACTGTCCGCACAGTATGAGGTGTCCCTGCTCACGGCAGGGGGGCTGGACTAGACGATCTCTAAAGGTCCCTTCCAACCCAAAACATCCTATGGTTCTATGCTGGAAGTGGCATCATCTTTTGGTGTCTCAAATGGGAAGAAGGCGGCTTGTAGCCAGATACTGGAAGAGCGCCATTAATTCTCTTCTCTAGCCTGACGGTAACAGAGAAGCAGTGACGTGCCTGTGCCTTCAGATACGTAACGGCTTCTTATTCTCGTGTGAAGGCCACTACAAGACACTGTCCCTTACGAACCAGCCCTGAAAAGCAGGGAGGGAGGGAGGGTACCACTACATTGACAGGTCCCGCGGCCCGTCCTCCCCTCAGCCCGCAGCGCTCCCCGAGCCCTGCCCAGCACGGACCGTTACCGTTCGCCCCGGCACCCGCCCCCCCCCACGCCCGCCTCCCTGGTGCTGGGCCG
>NW_009260410.1:2241567-2283668 GCF_000687185.1 Egretta garzetta
GCTCCCCATCACTGCGCGCACCTCCCCGGCCCGGGCCCCCTCCCGGCGCTCGGTACAAATCGCGCCGCACGCCTCCTCAGTTTTCGCATCATAAATGTCAGTAGCGCACGTTTATTCTCTTGACCCACCTGGGTCCGCAGTGAACAGGAGGCCTGAGAGAGGGAGGGTGAGCGGGTGTTACCCGCTGAAAGCCAGCATGGCCCAGGCGGTTGTTGCTAAGCATCGCGTCGACGTGGTGCTTACTGAGAAAAATGCCCCGAAGGAGAAAAAAACAGCGTGAGGTCTGAAGCGTTTCAACTGCTGTTTTAGCACGCAGGCTTCCTGCCGGCTGGGTGTTTACGTAGGGAAACTGGTCTATGAGCGGTTTAATGAGTGAGGGCTTTCATGGGCAGTGTGGTGGTGTTTTCGGAGGTGCTATGTGGCTGTGTTTGCTACTGCTTCCACCTCTTTACAGCATGAATCAAAGCTTTCTTCTTGGACAGTGTCTGTGGCTTACCCTGCTCTTAAATATCTTCAGGCGAGGAAGAATAATTTTTAGAATTGTACTGCTTCTGTGTTTTTGCTTTTGGGTTTTTACTCGTGTTGTGTGTATGATAGGGATCTGCTGTGCTTTATGTTAATTTGCACCTGTAATTCACTAATCAAAAACTACCTCTGGACAGTGGTTGTACACTGTGAGGTAGGCCGGGCGCCCAGGTATTCGTTACCTTTGGGGGAGGTAAGTTTTGCACTTTTGCAAAAACTTTACAAATGGAGAGGCATCATCTCCCGCGGAAGTGAGGTTAACATCTTTAACACTGCAAACCTAATTTGAGTTTATGGATGAAGAAAAGCGGAAACTGTTTTCCTCACTTTTTTTTTTTTAAATTTCATTTGATTTGATTTTTTTTAGCATTCTAGAACATTTTTATAGAATTGCAGAATTTCTTTTATTTATGGGCTGTGATATGCATAAGGCTTGTGTGAGATACTAGCCAGGCATTACCTGTCACAGTGCTCTGCCTAAAGAGCTTTTAATAATAAAATAGTAGAATTGCTGTTGTTTTTTAACTTAAATTTTTTATTTATTGAAGCAAATGGTGGTCCATTGAATTTAATGGAGACATTGACACGCTTCCAGTTGCATGTGCTTTGATTAGTGTTGTTTCAGAGCAGGTTTTCTGAGGGGCTGTAGATAGTTAAGTAAAAAAATGTTTAACTGGGTATGATCATGTAATGCTGCTTTTCCCAACATGGAAGTATTAGCTAAGCAGCTTGATTATTTTTCTTCTGAGTTCTATCCTATTTTACTTTTTTCCAAAATTTTTTTTTAGTTTGTTACTAAATTGCCTTAGAAGATTTTTCACATCTCTGTACTGTTAAATACTTGTTGATTGATGTGTTAAGACACAACTTGAAAGAGCTCTCAAACCAGTTTGAGATTGTTTCAGTTACACAGCTTAAGAGGGGAACTCTCTGTTTTAGTCTGAAAAGTAAAGTTTTAAATGGCAGCTTATAAAGCCTCAATAAATACTGTCGAGGGTAGGTTTTAATTTGCATCATTTTTTTCTCGCTCAGAAAAGAACAACGAGAACTCCAAATGTAATAGAGAGACCTAACATCTATGGGAGTGCTAAAGTAGCTAGAAATAAAGCTGCACAGGGCCAGCTAAATGTGCAAAAATGTGATAAGGCATGAAAACATAGAAACTATTTACGCTGTAAAATGCTTCTTCAAAACAGGGTCTGATTTATCTCTCTTTTTCATGCTGAATAATGTCTTATGCTCCAAATGTTGCACATAGTACAACATGTATGGTAATGGAGTATGTATTTTGAGAAAAGCTGTCATGATCTGGCTGTGAGCTAGATTTTCAGTGACTTTGAATTAAGATACATTGACTTTAATAATATTAAACATTTATGGTATGTTTCAAATCAACTGTGCATGTTAAAGTTACTTCTTTTAAAATACCAAAATATACTAAATAGAGTAAAATACAGAAAAAGAAATGATCAGTAGGATGTTATCCATCCCCCCCCCCCCCCCCTTTTTTTTTTTTCCAAATCCCACTCCCTTTGCTGTTTCTCTGTCTGAAGTTTCTTTCTGTTTATGTCCTGGTTGACTAAATTGTCAAACAAGTACTTTGCTTTACACAATGTGTTTTTAAGCTGTGGTTACTCTTTCTTAATTTTATTTGTATTCAAGTGCTTTGTTAAATAGGGTGTGAGCTTTTTCAGGAAAGTGCCAGTTAGATGGAGGAAGGTAAACACATCTGTAATGTCAAAATAGTCTTTTCCAGCTAAATGTGTGATGCTTTCTAAATGGGCAATCAGGTTCCCTCTGGCTGCAGGCCTTTTAGACCTTCTGGCTTCAAGGGGGTTTGTGGTGTGTCAACTGGGTGCTTCATTTAAACTAGCACTTAGGGACTGCATGACACTGGTTGAAAATTATGGTGACCGTAACTGGGGGTTTGCTAACCCTATAGACCCTATACAGACTTTCTTCTGTAGTATAGATAACCCAGTAGGTTTTGCCGTAAGAAAATGAGAATGCTCCTTAGTCTGCAAAGTTGTATTCATTGTAATTTAAAGGAGAAGTTGTACCCTATTCAGTAAATATAGCTATTTTAAAAATAAAATAAGAGAACAAGGCCTTAGTATGTAAAGCATTGGTAAGAACTATTAATAGGAAGATATTTTTGTATTAACGCTTTTGCTGCAGAAATCCCATAATTGTTTTAATAGACTCTGTTGATGCTAGTGGTGGTGGGAGCCCATCCTGCATGGCAGGGTGCTTACTGGTGCTTTATTTGCCTGAGCTATATGGTGAGGTTGATTCAGTGGACAGATGGTGGAAAGGCTTTTGCATTGTGGGCAAGATCTGTAGGCATTTTTGTGTTGAAGTTGGTTACAGAGATGGATGCACAATCAGGACTTAATATGCTACTAAAGAGGCAGTGTGTTCTAGTAACTGCTCTTCAGAAATAAGAAACAGTGTCATTGTACTGTAAAAGCACTCGGTGCCAGTAGTGTTGTCCTTGGTAGCAATGGAAGCTGCAGGTATTCCCTTTCACCACCCCAGCGCTGCATTGCACCAGGCTGCAAAAGGAATCAGAAACTTGATCTGCTCTTTGGAAGAAACAGAAATAACTAAAAAATCTGTGAGAAAAGTATTTGAGTTGTCGTAAGTTCCTTAACCATGTCGTAGGGCGATGTCACAAAAATGGAATACCTCAAGGTGACACTGTTAAACAGGATACATGTGGTATGCCTCTGAAGATGATCAGAGATCTCTGTGGGCAAGACAGGGATCCCTAATTCAGCAGTAGTTTCTTTCTGCTGTTTGTCCAGGAAGTAACGTATTGGGGAGCAACATGTCTCAAGTTCTGGACTCGCTGCAATCCCCTATGCTGTGCAGTATTTTAGGGGGATGTGGATGTACTCAGGGGCAGGAATCAGCCACTGATCATAGCCAGCGCTATAAGGCTTTTGTCAGGTTTCAGCTTCTCATGAGTTCAAGGCAGATACCATGAATTTCTGTAACACAGAGGTAACTGTCCAAATTACCCTGTTCTAGATACCTGCAAAAGTTTGATGGAAGCCCTTAACTGGCTGCAGCAAGATTCTCCTCATCAGCTACTGTGATGTATCTTCTGTGCATGGGACTCTCCATGAGTTTAGAAACTCTGCTGTTTCTTTCTTTCCCCACTAGACCACTGCAGGAATTGCAGATTTGCTGTCAGGTTTATTGTGCTTACAGTGAAGTCAGTGTTACTAACAGCTAGTCCTGCAGGCTGTACATGAACACTTAATCCTGCTGTTTTCACTCATAGCTATATAGCAAAGATTTGTCAGGTAAAACTACATATTCAGTCAGTTACTTCTAAAAAAACATGCCTTCGTACAGGAGGCATAATTTGGCTTACAGTGTTGGTTTGTTTTTGTTTTTTTTTTTTTTTTTTTTTTTTTTTTATTAGTGGCAGTTTGTGATAAGAAAAGGACCCAGCCTTGACTTTAAGTCTTGAAGTTTACAGGGCTGACAGTTTAAACTTTTAAACTAAGCAATTCTGATCTGCAGTCTTTCAATCGTAAAAAAACCAACCAAACAAACAAAAAAACCACCAACCACCAAAACCACCCTCCCGACGGGCCCATTTATGTCTCAGGTTCAATAATTTGGATTAACAGTGATCTTGCGGTTTTTTTGTTTTTTTTTTTTTTAAAGTATTCTAATCTTAATTTTTGCCAGCTTTGCTAGCAGACGTTGTAGTGTAGTGTCTTTTGCAAGGTACCTCAGTGGGAAAACCTTGTGAAATTTATTCATCCTGAAAAAGAGAAGTGAGCAACAACAGTAAAAAAACCTAGTGAATAGTCAAGATTATTTGTGAATAGAATTTCCTGTAGCTTTTTTAAATTGGCAAATTTCCCTCATCAAGTTAATGTGGCGGGCAATACCACTTCTGATGAGAGAGGACGAATCATGGATTCGCTGAGGTTGGAAGGGACTTCTGAGACAACTCATGCAGTAACTCTTTTGAACAGATTTGTTTAAATTAGCAAAATTAGTTTGTTAATTGATGATAACAGTTTGAAAGGCTTTTTTTAATGAGAGGATTACATTCATTGAGAAAGTGTTGTGATAGTGTAGTGTTGAGAAATATTACTGTCGCATAAATTACCTTCTCTGCGATCACTGTGGGAAGATGAGATACATTAACAGTGGGTATGAATACTTTGCTTTAGGCCATACGATTGAAGTAGGCTGTGCTGGATAATACAACTTAAGGAAAAGCTGCTTATAAACATCATGATTTTATAGTTTTATGTGTCATATTTATTTATTTATTTAGAGACAAGAATTGACATTGGGTGAAAAACTCAGTTTGCTGTACGTATTAACATGAGTATTACATGTTGTGTGTGTAAAAAGACCTGATTTTTTTGTGTGTGTGTCTTTACCCTAGATATTGAAGCACAAATTCGAGAAATTCAAGGAAAAAAGCCTGCTCTCGATGAAGCACAAGGAGTAGGCCTTGACTCCACAGGATATTATGATCAAGAAATCTATGGTGGCAGTGACAGCAGGTTTGCTGGCTATGTCACTTCTATTGCAGCAACTGAATTGGAAGATGTAAGTGATTTATGTATTTGTTCGGTTAGGGCATGCATTCTAACTATTTTTGAATTAATTTTGAGTAATTTTTAATAGCAGTTGCTGACGTAAAAGCAGTTATTGTCATTAAAGCTGTACTCGACCAAATATGTCTCATCTGGGAAGCTCATAAGTTCTAAATCTGGCTTATACTTCGTGAATTGTGCTTTGGAAGTCATGTAGGCTCAAGCAGAAGCTAAAAAGTTGTGGCCTGGTACTTAATCAGTGTTAGCCTTGACTGGAATAATGAACTTTGTTCTGCTGCCAAGATGAAAAATTATGGTGAAAAAAAAAAATCTAATAAAACTTGGGCCAACAAATTTAAGTGACTCTTTAAGATTTCTATTTCTACTTCATTTCAAATTTCAGAGCAATTTTTGAGAATTGTTTTTTTCACTGTAATACACTCTCTTTATGTATCCTGCTTGTAAGATTAGTTTAATTTCTAATGTTAAACATTTGACCATGTTTTCAGTTGCAGGAGCAGTCAGAAACTACAGTTCTGACCATTAATACGTAGGCAACTACGTATTGCACTGAAAGAATTACATTTTTAAGAGGAAGGAAGATTGTGATGTTCAGTTTAGCACTGGTTGATATATTTTTTTTTAGTGATGTACTATGTGTCGTTTGTAGACTTCTAAGGATTCCTTAATTAAAAATTTCCATTACAGGGTCTCACTGAAATCAGTTCATAGTTTTAACAGCAGTTTTTCTTTCAGATTGCTGTGAATTATTGCACAGAAACTGGCTACTAATATGATGAAACAGATAGCAAAAGCATCTTGCACATTCTGATTACTTGTTGTTGCCATTGTGATTGAGAAGATAGAGCTAAATTAACATTAATGTATTTCTGAATTTTCACTGTTTCTGAAGCTTTTTTAATGGAGTTATTTACTGAAGTTTTGTTCTATATCTACCTGGATTTTAAGAAAAAATGGTTTGAATTTCTGTGCACTAGTTTTCACATGCCAACTAGGGAACTATATCAATAGTGCTAATATGAAATACAGACTTTTTGTATAACTAGTGTAGACAGCATACCTGATTAAATGTAGCATATTGCAGAATACTTGAGTCTTGTAGAGGAGAAGTTATATTTTTCATGATGTGTGTAGGTTTATCCGATTCAGCAGTTTGGGAATAATAAAACCAACCTATATGAAAAAGCTTGCTAAAATTTGGAATTAACTATTCTAGTTGTCCATTTTCATATTTTCTATGACCACAGTATGTAAATTTGTCATTATTTTATCTAAATATAATATCAACATGACAATTTTGCCATGTCTTTTTACTGACAGGATGATGATGACTACCCTTCTACAAGTTTGCTTGGCCAGAAGAAGCCTGGGTACCATGCTCCAGTGGCATTGCTTAATGACATACCACAGTCTACTGAACAGGTACATCTTAATTGAAGGCATAATAAAATACTGTTGTAGGTATTAGCAGAAAGAAGTGTTAAAGTTTTTTGAGACCAGGTCTTATCTTCTGGAAATACAAGACGTATGTAAAAGGCTATGGTTATTTTAATTTTGTTGTAAGCTTGTTACTGCTTTAGTTTAGAATTCCACAGGGTGATAAAAACCGGCGCTTCTGCATGTAAAGGCAATGTGGGCATATACACTGAACTACTAAAAATGCTTTTGGGTAGGTCAGATACTTAAAAAATGAAAATAACTGGAAAACTTTATGTCCTTTATACTTCTGTTTTTGTAAAGAAAATGTAATCACTTAGGTTTTATGTTCCTGGAGTATTTTTCTCTGAAACTTAAAAGCATACGATGTAGCATTAAGTCCCCATGCAAAAAGAAAGGGAAAGGTTGACAGCATGAAATGCTTTGGTAACAGGTGAATAAACTTCCTAAAATGGCAATTTTTTGTCCAAAGTTATTTCATAAGAAATTCTGTGTTAAAAGAAAATAACATTCCAGCTACAGAAATAAAATTTGTATTAGCATAGTGTTTTGACATTCCTGCATAGTTGAGATGAAAAATAAGGTAGGCCTTTTTAGTAATACTGAAAATGAATACAAACTTGCTTATGGTCACCAGACACTTTTCATATTGTTCTTCATACATATGTGACTAACAAGTTTTTTTCGGTTTTTAGTATGATCCTTTTGCAGAACACCGTCCTCAAAAGATTGCAGATCGGGAAGATGAGTACAAAAAGCACAGGCGGATGATGATAATTTCCCCTGAGCGTCTTGATCCTTTTGCAGATGGTAATTTATTTTGACTTTTCTATACCCTTTATGAAATTCGTTGTCTTTAATTGTCTTTAGCCCTTTGATTTCTGTTGGCATGCTTATAAACTTAGTTTTGTTTTAAGCATCCCCTTTTCATAGATTTGGTTGAAACCTAGATGCCATATTCTTCATCTTTATAATACAAGTTTTCTTTCCAGGTAGAAGGACAAGAAAATAATGAGCCATTGCCATAGAAACACAAAGGGTTAAAGGTTTCTCTTTTCTTTTTGTTTTGGGTTGTGCATTATACTTTGAACAACTTGTGTATTGAGTGCTCAAATTCTTTCAGTACCGTGAAAGTTTTCATTCCAAGTCAGTAGATTTACAGGGATACTGCTTTTGAAATGCTAGTTCTCAAAATAGAGCACCTCATTCTTACCATCCTATGTAATCTTAGGTGGTATAGCTAAAAGAAACAAAAGCATATATAAGACTTTGATACTATTAGTAGTTCAAGTCTGTTCTGATAATTTTAGAATGCAAGTCAGGAAAAGGGGTATTTAGTGGGTCTGACAGAAATTTTCTTCAGGTGAGTGAGTTTCACGTGTGGCAATAAGGTGCCTGTTGGCTTAAAATTAGTAGCTATTTTGCAGGTTTTACAAATGAGAATTTCAGCCTGCATGAATTAATAGGGATATTAATTATTTTACTTGCTTAATTGTAATTGATATAAACATGTATTGTCAGAATTCACAGGCCCATACTAACTGTCCTTAATTTCTTTCCTACAGCAGTACTGCTATATGCCAGTCCTGTCTGCATTCTTAAGGGTGCAGTTCAACACATCCTGTGTAGATTATGGTGAAAAAGTATTCCAAAGGAAAGTCCTATCAAAGCTAGTGTCAGAATGACACAGCCAATTGGGCAATGATCTTCAGCATAGAAATGTTTAAGAAGTTTATTTTTTTCCCTAAATTATAATGCTATACCACTTGTATAGCAAATCTGCACATTTTTCTTAAAGAAAAGTGTTTTTCTTGACAAGTCTCATTTTTATAAAGTTGGGCTTCTTGTAAAGTATTTAA
This sequence comes from Egretta garzetta, assembly GCF_000687185.1. Classification (NCBI taxonomy): domain Eukaryota; kingdom Metazoa; phylum Chordata; class Aves; order Pelecaniformes; family Ardeidae; genus Egretta; species Egretta garzetta. The sequence goes on from NW_009260410.1 coordinate 2,249,984, forward strand.
ACGTTTAAATAACGCAAGATACACAGCATAAAACAGCATATGGTATACAAAACCCATTACCTGTGAGTATCGTTGTGGTGGTATATGTACTGTATTGCATTCAGCTCCCAATCACAATTGTACCTTGAGAAGAAAAGATGGGGTAGGTGTCAAATAGTGTTTTGGGGTTTTTTGTTTTGTTTTTTTTTAATGAAGCCCTTTTACAATATGACACTAGAAGATCTGGGAGATGTGTCCAGATTTGTCAAACTTATAAATGGGTCTTTATGATAAAACATTTTAAACATTACTTAGGTATGCAATAGTTATTTATAGTTAGATAACAAGTAGGATTTAACAGCTTACACAAGGTAATGTTTTGAATATAAATATCTTTCCAAAGTGTTACTAATGGTAAAGAGATAATTTTCTAGGCTTCTATTCTGCTGCTTGAAGTCAGAACTGCTGATGGAGACAAAGGCACGAAAGTGTACGTATTCCGGATTAGCAACCCAGGAACCCATCACTTCTGAAGACTCTTAACTGTGTTGTCATTTTATCATTTATATCGGCTTTAAAATATTTGCTTGAAACTGCAGTAGTTATGTTTGTGTTCAAACAGGTTAAATTGATCAGCAAACTGAATAAACGTAAGATACATGTAATTTTAAAGATTTTCAATCAAAAAGTAAAATTAAATGATCATGGAATAATGTAATGTTAGAGCAGGACAGTAGAAAAAGTCAATAGTTTCTGCTTATCCTGTACTCATTGTGCTCCATTCCTGTTGCTGTTCTCTTCCGCAGGAGGGAAGACACCAGATCCTAAAATGAATGCCAGAACATACATGGATGTTATGCGTGAACAGCATTTAACAAAAGAAGAGGTATGTGGAGGAGAGGCTTTTCCACTTGAACTTGGTTTCATTTTACAGCCTTTGAAAGCGTGTTAAGGAAGTGGGAATGGAAATTCTGTTGATGTTTTGTCTTGACTTAAGTTGTTTTCTTTGGAAAATCCTGTTCTTCACGTGGTGAAAGTCAGTAGAATTTAAAGATGAAAGTTTTGAAAAGCATCTGTTCTATATAATACCTAAACAATGGAGCGAGAAATAATCTCAGTATATTTTAATCTGGATTTTTGTATAGCACTTAGACTTTTTGTTGTTTATTTTCTTTCAGAGGATGAGAGACAAAAACTAACAGTCACTGAGGGGTATTCAGTGTCAGAGATGTTTGGTTTTGTGAGCTCTGTAAAGGAAATCCACAAAGGTTTTGAAAGGCTTTTGTTGAAGCACTTACAACAGATGTTGTAGTACTGAGAACTGGTGTAATGTTGATGTTTAGTTTTAAATATTAAAAAAAAAAATGAAAAGTACATGCTTTATTCATGGCTATTAAAAATTTTGTTTTAATAGGTAAGAAGATATTGGTAATACAACCAAATTTCTTGTGTAATACCTACAGTGTTATCTTGTTAATTGGAGGAAGATCTTATAGCTCCAGTGACCTCTGTTGATTTACCCTACTTGACTTACCTTAGTTGAGGAATTAGTTCATGATTTGGACAATCTTACTGTTCATGTAACCATTGATATGTGCAAAACAGTCTGGGTTACTGTGCTGTTTTTAACAATGTAATCTCAAAATTATAAATAAGAATTTCAGGGCTTTTTTATGCCATGGGATATATCTCACTTGAGCACGTTTTCTAAGCCATCCACCTTTAATTTACTGAAGTGGAACTTGGTTGAAACAGCTGTGTAATGACTTTAAGGTGTACATATAGGTGACAGAAACTGATAGGACTCCTAATTTTCCATGTGTTTGCATTTGTGGTAATAATGGCTTTTATAAGAAATCAATTTAAAAACAGCCCCTCCAAACACATAGCTGCTCCATCAGTGTAGAAGAATTTGAAAAGAGAATGAATTTAAAATTAAAACAGTACCTAGTAGCATGTTACTTTAGCAAAACCTCAAAAAACTGTAAAAAGCTATGACACAGGTGAAAATCTCTTTTAAAGATACAATCTGAAGAGGCCTTCTTAAGACATCTGTTTCTTTTATCTTATTGTGCCCTTGAACAGAGGGAAATTAGGCAACAACTAGCTGAAAAAGCTAAAGCTGGAGAGCTTAAAGTCGTCAATGGAGCTGCATCTCAGCCACCTTCAAAACGCAAACGGCGTTGGGATCAGACAGCCGATCAGACTCCTGGTGCTACACCTAAAAAATTATCCAGTTGGGATCAAGCAGAGGTGAGAATCCTAGTGTTCATCAGCTTATCTTCAGAAGACATTATTAACGTTAATCCTCTTGAATTTCAGAATTTCTTTACTAAAAAAGAGTAACTAGCAGTCTTTTACTGTATAGTATGAGGGATATTAATACTCGGTTTTTTGTTGTATAGACTCCTGGACATACACCATCTCTGCGCTGGGATGAAACTCCAGGCCGTGCAAAGGGTAGTGAAACTCCTGGTGCCACCCCAGGCTCAAAAATCTGGGATCCAACTCCCAGTCATACACCAGCAGGAGCTGCGACACCCGGACGGGACACACCTGGTCACGCAACACCAGGCCATGGAGGTGCCACTTCCAGTGCACGTAAAAATCGATGGGATGAAACACCTAAAACAGAAAGAGGTATTTATGGCAGACTGGAAAGCACATGTTTTGAATGGCTGTCTAGAATTTTTTCACCTTAAGTAAACAGATTTGGAAGTCAGGCAAGAAGTGACTATATTCTGACACCTAGTGGCTTATGTGAAGTGATGTGTTTGTCTGAGTTTGTAGCACTGAGTTCTGCCTGTTAGCTTAACTCGTGCTTGTGAAAGCACCTCAGCTCAAAAATGGAATCAAAGCTTGTGGTATATCTAATAACTGCTTCAGGTTGGGATTTTAATGTGTAAAGGACATAGTGAAGGAGCTCACATTGAACTGCTTTTTGTGATACATTTGTGTGTGGTTTTGAACTGTTTAAGTTTTTTGAAGAGGTTAGTGCTAAAACAAGTTTTGGAAGCATTTATCCCACCTGCCTAATTTGAGTTAGGCTCATGTGTCGGAGAACAGTGAAACACCGTTATTCCTTAATACTTTTATCAAGGGAGTACATGGAAACCTTTGTCCAATTTCTAGAATATCTGAGTTCTGTTGTATTTTCTAGAATTTTATCTATTTATGCTAAGATTCAGCAAGATGATGACATGCCTTTTTCATAAAAAGAAGTTCTTTGTTGGATGTTTTTAGTGTAATGCCTGTGTTTTTCAATATTCACCAAAGTAGTCTTTACTTTTTATCTAGTGTATTTCTTTATTTGAATCTTGATGATCTGTGTAGATGTGAGGACAAGATATTGAAAATGGGTTTGGATATTGATATGTACTTGGAGTACATACTGTTCATCTTTCTGCAAAAATTGTTTTGTTTTTCCTTAGATACTCCGGGACATGGCAGTGGGTGGGCTGAGACGCCTCGCACAGATAGAGGTGGTGACTCCATTGGTGAGACACCAACCCCAGGAGCAAGTAAAAGAAAGTCACGATGGGATGAAACACCTGCTAGCCAGATGGGTGGCAGCACTCCTGTTCTGACACCTGGCAAAACACCCATTGGTACACCAGCTATGAACATGGCAACTCCTACACCAGGTAAGCCCAGTCCATTCTCTAAGGCTTCGCTTTCTTTTGTGGAAATGAAGCATTTACCTTTATATTGTATTTTGAAATAGACTTCTGCCTAACATGTTCTCCTGCCTGTATGAAAGCAGTCAGTATATGCTCAATTTGCCATTTTTAATGCCCACAGAAACTCTGTTCTGGAGGGGAGTCACGAGTAAGGTTATATGTCTGTTCATGTTCAATTTAGTTGGTAAAAACTGATAAAAGGCTCTCTAAAATTTGTCGTCTTACTGGCTACCGTTTTCAAGTGGTATGGAAACTTTGGCTCAAGAGAGCATTTAATGGTTAAATAAATAAGTCATCTGCATACAGAAGACTTCTTTTTTATTTTTTTTTTCTTTTCTTTTTTTTAATTTAAACATAGGTCATATTATGAGCATGACTCCTGAACAGCTTCAGGCTTGGCGTTGGGAAAGGGAAATTGATGAGAGAAACAGACCACTTTCTGATGAAGAATTGGATGCTATGTTTCCAGAAGGGTATAAGGTAATTCATCTGGATTAAAATACAGCAGATCATGATGGTTTGGGTTTGGTTTTTTTGGGTTTTGTTTTGGTTTTTTAACAGAGTTGTCTCAGAAGTAGAACATTTCACAATTAAGTATTGATTATTGATTGTAGATATTTGTTCTGTTTGGTTACTGATTTATTGTAAATCCATTAGAAAGGGAGAACTAAAGGTGATCTCAAAGGCCAGTCATTATTCTGCTTCTCAATGTTGGGAAATGCCTGTCAAGGCCAGAATTGAGCTCTGAATGGACTGATTAGATGTAGAAAAATAGGAGAGAGTCACAAATTTGAAGTCGGTGAGTACGCTGTGTTGCTACAGATACTGAAGTGCTTCTTTAGTACTTCAGAGTATTATTCAGGAAAGAGACTTCAAAGTGTATTATGTAAGCTCTCAGTAGTGGAGGTGGGCTTTTTTCTGAAATACCGTCAATACAGGATAAGCACAAATAAAAACTCATGGTGAATTTGTTTGTATTGCTGTGAACGTGGGATCTAATAATGCAATAACACTTGCACAAATCCCCAGACAAATAAAAAGGAACATATAAGTTTAGTAATGTTTTGTATTTTATGCCTTCCTCTTTTTATATCTGTTGTGGTAAGATAAATTTTGTTCTTTCTTCTGTAGGTTCTTCCCCCACCAGCTGGTTATGTACCTATTCGCACTCCAGCTCGTAAGCTTACAGCAACTCCAACACCATTGGGTGGTATGACTGGATTCCACATGCAGACAGAAGACCGGACTATGAAAAGTGTTAATGATCAGCCATCTGGCAATCTTCCCTTCTTAAAACCAGATGATATCCAATACTTTGATAAACTGCTGGTAAATGAGATTTCACTCATGCTGATTAAAATTTCCTGATTTCTTTTGAATATGTAGCAATGCCTATTTATTTGTCTGGAATTATTTGTAGGTTGATGTTGATGAATCAACTCTGAGTCCAGAAGAACAGAAGGAGAGAAAAATAATGAAATTACTTCTGAAAATAAAGAATGGCACACCTCCCATGAGAAAGGTATTGCACTGTCAGATGCATTTATGCAATTTCATTTTTCAAAGATCTGCATTTGTTTTCAGGTTTAGTTTCAGTTGTCCACAGGATTCTCTTTAAGATAATCTTCTGAACTTTGGTATTGGTTTAGTGCTTTCTTCCTCTTCTATATCTGTGGGGCTTTTTGTTTGTCATTCAATGTAACTTAGTATTGCTGCTCTTTGTACAGTAATGTCAGCCAGTAAATAGTATCTGGCTTATAAAATATATTAATTTGATATTTTTTTTTTAACAATTATTAGAAACTAGATTTAAAATGCTTTTTGCTTACAGGGCTTTGTAATTTTCTGGATTTTGCTTTTTACATTTAAATTAGTAGTGTAGCTCTTAAATTAAGTTTCCGCCTTACACGTTATGCAATATGTCAGCAGTCTTTTCTGCACAGTTTTGCTCTAAATTGGCCGTAGCATCAAGCTGCCTAGATGCAAGTAACTGCTGTATAAGCTACTTTTCAGATGGAGCCATTCTTGGTATTAGACCAGGAGCTTGCTTTTCCTGAAAATTGAACATCTGGGAGCTGACATAAGGGTGTTTCTCTTCACGCATTCATTTTTAAACAGATCAGCATAAAATTGTTTGAAGTAGAGTTTTGCAGTGGTAGAAGCAAGTATTTTGAAGCCTGTGGTTACAGTGAACTATGTTTTAACTTGGTTAATATCTACCCGTTTTGTAATTGTTCAGTGTTGTTTCCTTAGTTTAACTGATAGGCTGTTTGGTTTTGTTTAGGCTGCATTGCGACAAATTACTGATAAAGCTCGAGAATTTGGAGCAGGGCCATTGTTTAATCAGATTCTGCCTCTGCTGATGTCACCAACACTTGAAGATCAGGAGCGTCACTTGCTTGTCAAAGTCATCGACAGAATTCTTTACAAACTGGATGACTTGGTCCGACCATATGTACACAAGGTCTGTTGCAGTTTACTATTTCATCTTTCATTTCCTTTCTCTGATCACTGCTGGGAGAAGTGTGTATTTTGTTTGCATATCAGAAGAGGATGATGATTTTTTTTTTAAACAGAATTGTTTTTCATATTTCTTCTTAAGCCACACTTAAGTTCTTGTTGTGTGATTGAAATGTGGGCTTTATAGTATTAAGGCATGATGTGAAAATAATATGTGCACACTTGTGGGGGTGGGAAGAGGATCTTGTTTGATCTAGGTATTATCGCCAGACCTTTTAGAGACAATGGGCTGTAAAAAAGTGTAATAGATTTAAATTTTTTCTGGTTATCATAAAGGTTTAGGCTTGGGTACATGGAATCATCTTCGTTTCATGGAATCTAGTAGGGCCAGAAATACTACTAAAAGTATTAATGAAAAGAAATATTAATTTGTTCATCTTTTTCAGATCCTTGTTGTCATTGAGCCACTGCTGATTGATGAAGACTACTATGCTAGAGTGGAAGGCAGAGAAATTATTTCAAACTTGGCTAAGGTAAAGTTCCATCCTTCATTAAGACACCAAGTTTGCTTACATATAACTGCATGTCTAGAGGCATAGCAGAAGAATTAACTGTGCTGTTCATAAATCCACTTGGTATGTTTTCTATGTTTTCCCTTTAGGCTGCTGGTTTGGCAACAATGATCTCCACGATGCGACCTGATATTGATAATATGGATGAATATGTCCGAAATACAACAGCTCGAGCCTTTGCTGTCGTTGCCTCTGCTTTGGGCATTCCTTCTCTGTTACCCTTCTTGAAAGCTGTCTGTAAAAGCAAAAAATCCTGGCAGGCTAGGCATACTGGCATCAAGATTGTACAGCAGATTGCTATTCTTATGGGTTGTGCTATCTTGCCTCATCTCAGGAGCTTGGTTGAAATTATTGAACATGGTAAGTTCTGCTTTCGCAGGCAAAGATTTTTTTATTTACTTTACATTTGGAAAACTTTTCATACGGCAGTGAGACACAGTGATAGTAAGGTCCTTGTTTTGTGTGTTCTTTTGACACTGAGAAACAGTTCAGCTAACTCTGAAAGAGGAATAGTGGTTCAGCTTTCCTGAGAATGTTAATCCCTGTTATGCTGCCCCTCTATTTTTGCTATTTTGAACTGAAGTCACAAGTAGTACAAGAAGTGGTAATAAACACCGTTCTCTTGCAGGTCTGGTGGATGAGCAGCAGAAAGTTCGCACCATCAGTGCTTTGGCTATTGCTGCTTTGGCTGAGGCAGCTACTCCCTATGGTATTGAGTCATTTGATTCTGTTCTGAAGCCTTTATGGAAGGGTATACGTCAACACAGAGGAAAGGTATATCTAAAATACTTTCTTTAGTTTGAATGCAAATGGATATGTGTCTTTTGTAACTCATTAGAAATTTATTTCTGCATTTAAATAGGGTTTGGCTGCGTTTTTGAAGGCTATTGGTTACCTGATTCCACTCATGGATGCTGAGTACGCAAACTATTATACCAGAGAAGTCATGCTAATCCTTATCAGAGAGTTCCAGTCTCCTGATGAAGAGATGAAAAAAATTGTGTTGAAGGTATGTCAGAATTTAGCATTAATATTGAATATGTATGGTTTTATTTTTCTTAAAAAAACCCAAACAAACAAAACAAATCCAAATCAAAACAAAAAACCCCACCTTGAAACCCCAAACTCTACACAGAATTAAAATTGTTGGATTTTTATTTCCTGCCAGGTGGTAAAGCAGTGTTGTGGTACGGATGGTGTTGAAGCAAACTACATTAAAACAGAAATCTTGCCGCCTTTTTTCAAACACTTCTGGCAGCACAGAATGGCATTGGACAGAAGAAATTACAGACAGGTATTTTGGGTTTTTTAGTTGGAAAATTATTTACAGTAGAACAAAATTCATGTTAGATGCTTAACTGTGTCTTTTATGCCCTGAAACTGAATTTTGTTTGGACTAATGATTTAGAAGTTGCATAGCTGCAAGTTTCACAGGTTCCTAGGAGGCTATCAAGACATTTTACTTCTCTGAAAATGAGTCTACGTCAGTTGTAAGGTGGGGTAGTGCACCCCATTTGTGTTACTTAAAACATTAAATGATTTCTAAAGGTAGAAGAGTTGTTTGTAGTGGGCTTAACATGCATGATGGTGTTTCTCCTCTTCAGACCAGGGAAATTTATTTTCAGGGTGTAGAAAGTAGATTTTAACAATGCTTGCTTACTTAATGTTTGTATATTTCAGTTGGTTGATACAACTGTGGAGCTGGCAAATAAAGTTGGAGCAGCAGAAATTATTTCAAGAATTGTGGATGATCTGAAAGATGAGGCTGAGCAGTACAGAAAAATGGTCATGGAAACAATTGAGAAGATAATGGGAAATCTGGGGGCAGCAGACATTGATCATAAACTGGAAGAACAACTTATTGATGGTATCCTGTACGCCTTTCAGGAACAGACTACAGAGGTATGGCTAAGGGTTTTTAGTATTTGGTTCACTTTAATTGTAAGCTAGCTCAGTGTTAGCTATACAGAAATGTATGCTTCTAAGTTAGATTTTTAGAATCCTTTTTTTAGATGTCAGTGCTCTAGTCAATGAAATCTGGAAACAAGCTCTAGAATGTTAGCATTCTAATAGCAATTTTAGATTGTGTCAAGTTTAATTAAAATGTAGTGCTGCTGTTGATCTGATTTTTTTCCTTTGTTTCTACACCCAGGATTCTGTGATGCTAAATGGTTTTGGCACAGTGGTTAATGCTCTAGGCAAAAGAGTTAAACCCTACTTGCCACAGATCTGTGGTACAGTTTTGTGGCGTTTGAACAACAAATCAGCTAAAGTTAGGCAGCAGGCTGCTGACCTGATCTCTCGTACTGCGGTTGTCATGAAGACTTGTCAAGAGGTACTGTATTGACTTCTCCTACCAAATTTGCTGTCATATGTCATAGTACTGAGAAAAAGTAACTTCTAAATCTTTTTACTTGGTTGTAGGAAAAACTGATGGGACACTTGGGTGTTGTGTTGTATGAGTACCTGGGTGAAGAATATCCCGAAGTACTGGGCAGCATACTTGGAGCGCTTAAGGCTATTGTGAATGTTATAGGTATGTTTGTGTATTGATGATGTGCCTGTTCAAGAGCAAAATAAAAAATCATTATAAAACTAAATGCACCTCTTTGAATTCAATAGGTATGCACAAGATGACACCACCAATCAAAGATTTGCTGCCACGGCTTACACCTATTTTGAAGAACAGACATGAGAAAGTACAGGAAAATTGTATTGATCTTGTTGGGCGTATTGCAGACCGGTAAGCTGACTCATGATAAAATATTTGATCGTCTGTGTGGGCACTTACTGTAGCAAAAGCTAAAGTTGAGTATCAGGTTTGGCGCCTGGGTAATTATTATCCTATCTCTTGATGTTCATAAAGCTTAAGGTGAGATACTTAGCAGATGGTGTGTTGAATTACATTATTTTGCAAATGCTTTGTAAGAAGTGTGTCCATTTATGCAAACTTAAAATGCACACAGTATAGTTAATTGAGTACACTGTTAACCAGTGAAGGTCTAATGTTAACAGATACCTAATTAAGGAAATTGCTTAAGCAGTATCCCTCTGATAGCAAATGAATAGGTGCTGTAATTTATGTGGTTTTATTTAAAAACTTCCAACATCACTGAAGAGGTGACTCTTTTTATTCTCTTTCAGAGGTGCAGAATATGTTTCTGCAAGAGAATGGATGAGGATCTGCTTTGAACTGCTTGAATTATTAAAAGCTCACAAGAAAGCTATCCGAAGAGCCACAGTGAACACCTTTGGTTATATTGCGAAAGCTATTGGGTAAGTTGGCTTAATGCTTACCCGCTTCTACACACAGCTACCTAACATGGTGATGATTGTGAGTTTTCTGGCGAGAAATATTCAAACTTCTCTGTTTAACATGTTAAATGTGTAGAACTTGACTTTACTCATTTTGTAGAAGGCGAATACTATTCTTCATTAACATGGGGTGCTGCACTTATGAAATAAATTTGTAGACTAGCAAGGTTAGAGTCTTAGTTTGGTAGTAAGAGCTGTTTGTGTCATGTTTTTCTGATACTGTGATATACATTCAGACCCTCTCTGTATTCTTTGCTGACCTCTCCTTTAAATACTAGATCTTTCTTCTCTTACTTTTCCCCAAATCAATACTTTTATTGATTTGCAAAGGATTTTTTCCCACTAAGGTGGCGCTGCAAGTCAGCAATTGTAGAACGAAGCACAATTCCTATCTTTATGCATATTCTTAAATAAGTGACCCATTACTGACTTAATGCAGATATAGCAAGCAGTCAAGGAATGCCATAATTGTGCTTATCTATACGGGACGTTGCCTGTCTCTGTCAATGTGTATGGTTTTGTACAAGTTTGTAATTACCTGTGGGATCAGAGTATTGGGGGGTGGAGGGGGGCTACTGCTATCCTCCAGATTTTACAAGAGGCAGAACAGAAGGCAGGGAAAAAGCTAAGTAGTAAAAATGTTGGTTATGAAATTAAGATCGTGCAGTTGCTTAAGCTGTTTTACAGTTTCATGGTTTATGTTGTTTCCCAGTTATCTAAACTTTTTTTAAGGGCTAAAGCCATGCTTTTCTGCCACTTGCTGTTTGAAACTCAACTAATTTTATCCAAATCCTCACTGAATCTATTGACATGGATGCCTGTGTTATCTCTTCCAGACCTCACGATGTATTGGCTACACTGCTAAATAACTTGAAAGTACAGGAAAGGCAGAACAGAGTATGTACTACAGTAGCAATTGCTATCGTGGCTGAAACATGCTCACCTTTCACAGTGCTGCCTGCACTCATGAATGAATACAGAGTTCCAGAACTGAATGTCCAGAATGGTGTGTTAAAATCTCTTTCTTTCCTGTTTGAATACATTGGAGAGATGGGAAAAGATTACATTTATGCTGTTACACCATTGCTTGAAGATGCTTTAATGGATAGGTGAGTGCACTTCTTTCTATCTGTGGTACAGTTAGCCATAGTCATATAGCTTAAGTATATAGCTGGGTCTTAACGATAGCGAATACACATAGTATCCTTGTTTGCTAAAGATGTTAAGTGACCAGGGTAATCTGGAAGCCATTTTCTGCAAATAAACCAGATTATATACTCCTATTTTACTGATACTTTTGAAGATTAAAATGATACAAACATTGTGAGTCAAGACTTTTATATTCAAACTGCTTTGGATAATTTCTATTGTTAATACTTTTGCTATGGAATTAGAGTGGAGTAATTTATGAGAAAACTCCGTCTTTTTTAATTTACTTATTTTTTTTTTTTTATTTGTTACTCTGCCTCTTGCTGTCAGTAAATATGGGTTAAAAGTGTGTATTAGTGCTTTCAAAAAAGTGTTATTGAAAAGAAATACTATGCTTGTCCAATCATGTCACTTCTAAGTATGATTTATTAACAGACCATTGTTCTCTTTGCAGGGATCTTGTACACAGACAAACAGCCAGCGCCGTGGTGCAACACATGTCTCTTGGTGTTTATGGATTTGGCTGTGAAGATTCTCTGAATCATTTGTTAAATTACGTATGGCCTAATGTGTTTGAAACCTCTCCTCACGTCATTCAGGCAGTTATGGGGGCTCTGGAGGGCCTCAGAGTTGCTATTGGTCCCTGCAGAATGTTGCAGTATTGTTTACAGGTATGTCCTCATGCTGGGATAGCAGAGACAGCAATTATCAGGCAGGACTTCTCTCCAGGAGACAAAAAAAGTCAACTGAAGATGATTTCCAGCAAAGGAGAACAGTGTGGCTTTTTGTCTCTTTAAAGTGTTCTTTAAACATGGCATTCTGTACCCAGGATTTCAGTAATTGAAATAAGCAGTAAACGGCGATTTTGGTATCATAAGATAGCTGATTACACTAAGGAACTTGAGTAGAATTAGCAGGTAACTTAGAATATAAATTGGCTAACATAGCCTGGCATTCTGACTTGTAAAATGGAAGCATCTCACAAATTTTGAGGACACTAATGACTGGGGAATATATTAATAGTGCAAGAGGTTATGAGAATAAGTATCAAGTGAGATAAATAAACGAGAGGATAGGCTTAATATTATATCACCATTATTTGTCGTTAGCCAAGAACAACAGTAAGACACAGAAAACTGTGTAAGAATGAAGCACTAGAAACTGTGCTTTGATCAGAATTTATGCCATTACCTCAACACTAGTCAGTTCAGTTTCTGTAAATGTGTATGTGGTGGTAAAATGTGAAGGCTCCTTTTCCGTGTAATTGCACATAACCGTTCTTGCTGCATTGGCTATAGAATCTAAACTCACGTAACAGGTGGGAAGCAAGGATGAATGTAATGCAGATCAATGTAGAGAAGATGTGACAGCATTTTATTAATTATTTGCCGATACAGAATTTCACTGTGTGGCTTTTTTTTTTTTATGAGGGGGTCTCAGCATAAAGGTACTGACATCAATGGGAGGGTGAAAAAAGTCTCATACAGTGTATTTTTTTGCAAATACTACTTTACATATTCTTACTATATAGAAACTTTTTTTCTAGAGCTTTCACATCTGCTCATTTTTTTAGGTTTAATAATAGTTTATCTTGTGTATTCCTATCTAGCGCTCTGCACAAATCACAATTAGCAGAGCCAAAGATAAGACTCAGTTCCAACCAATAGACTGAAGCAGCTTTTAATTTTTACTTTAAAAGAATACAAAACTAAAAATACATTCAGTGGAATTTCTCCCTGCAGAAAAAAATATTAGAAAATCTGTCTCTAAATAATACTTTGTTACTACCTGCTAGTTTAGATAGTCACAAAAATTGGGAATGACACATTCAGTGTACCTTCTTTGTTACCAGTGGTGTTAGTTACTATAATTGCTTTTTTAAACGCTTATTGGGCAAAACTTGATTAAATTCAATAACAGACATTTAGACCGTAAGCTTTTAATAAATTTTGTTCTGGTCTGTTTTCTAGGGTTTGTTTCACCCTGCCAGGAAAGTCAGAGATGTTTATTGGAAGATCTATAATTCAATCTACATTGGATCGCAGGATGCTCTGATAGCACATTATCCAAGAATCTATAACGATGAAAAGAACACGTATATTCGTTACGAACTTGATTACATCTTATAATCTTCTTGTTCAGTTGTTTGTGTTTAATGCACAGCTGTTCTTCAATTAAACGCTTCAGATTTGATGATGTAAAATTTTAAAATAATGGAGATCAGTATAGAGCTGGTCAGAGGCAGAGCTAGGAATCGAGTAGCATGATTTTTTAAATATGTCCTTGTTTTTTGATGTTAAACAGTTAAAACCAGTAGTGACCAAGAAAACAGTGATTACAATGTACTGGAGGGATTTCAGTTTGGATTCATCTTTATGAAGATTTAGATTTCATTCCTTGTGTTTAAAGGGGAAGTTTATTTGAGAAATAAACATTTGTGTATAAAAACTAATTTGTGTGTGGTTTTTGGACAGAGAGGCTTGTAAAATGAGTCCCTTTGGATTAAGTATTTGTTCATGTAATAAATAGGTGGCATAAAACATTTTAACCCTTTTTGTCATCCCCTAGCTTTTGAATAAATAAGAAAAACATACAAACTGTAGTTAATGTGTGTATCTTTGTCATGCAATAATGTAGCTGTAGTCTGGCTGATGGTTGTAGTAGTGGCAGCTTGTTTTCACGGAAAAAGTAGTATTTAATTGCTGCTTTTTACTGCTTCTGGTTGTGGGGATGGATTAGCTTGTTAAATTTTCAGAAGCTAAACAGTTTATTGTAAATGGTACCTGTAAAACAGTTGTGCAAATTGTGCATATTGATCCCATTTTAGCATGTTTTTAGTATGTTCTTTAGCGTGTATGACTGTATAAAAAGCCAAATAATATTTGTAGGCTGTGCTATAATTCCTATAAAGAGCTAGGAAAGTAATGTCCTCAGCACCTGAGATGAGGCAATTTTGAAGTGTGTGTGTGACATAGGAAATGCTTCAGCTTGAGATAAGAAAAGCATTTTATTTCCTTACTTGTTTTTTCCTCCTGTGCGTGAACACAAGGTTAAATCATTCTGTTAGTACTGTGAATTATCATGTGTTTGTAAGATAACAAAAGTGGGCTATTGGGCATGTCGCTCTGAGAGTCCTTGATTCAAGTTGAGTGATTAGGTTCCATCTTACCAAGTTCAATGCAATGTGGTTAGCTGACTTCTCTCTGCTGTTTTACGTGCATGTGTGATTCTTTAGCTGTTCAGCATATAAGAAAATCCAACCCTTCCTTTCAGGGCCAAAGTTTTTGTTAGGGGCTTGGGGTGGTACAACAACTTGGGACCCTTTTGTTTGCAACAGTACTGGTTAATGTTGGGAACTTTTTCGACAGTGTGCTTTATTCTGAAATTCTTCAGGTGAAAACAGCTGGAACTTCTTGAAGTCTTTATTGCTGAACTGCTCCCTTGCAGAGTAACATGTTCATTCTAGCCTGTTTCTAGTGCTTTCTCATGTAATGGTATTGTTTGTATTACAGATGGCCTGCCATCTTCATTTCTTCAGTAGTTCTGCAAGATAGGACCAAGCAAGTGCCAATAGAGAGGGTGGAGGGCTGAAAAAAACCACTTGAGTTTTGAGAAACTAGCCAAAAGAGAGCTCTGAAACAGGTAGGAACAGATGATGGCTCATGACTTCTAGAGGCACCTTAGCAAAAAAGTTGTTTTATAAACAAGTCAAATTGTAAAAATTTTCTAGTAAGGTGGAGGGAGCAACTTCCGCTTATTCTCATTTTGTATCTTTCAAGCTCATCACTGTAATGCTCAGAAGTCTTTTCATAAAGCTTTTTGGGGAAGATACAAACAGTTTTTCTTCTTTCCTGAGAAAAGGGGGGAAGGGGAAGGAGGTCTGTTGGATGAAGCAGAATTGTACATAAAATGGTGGTGTTTGCCGTTAGGTTTTTTGCTATCCCAAGTATTTGGTATGAAATCTGGTTTGAAACAGCAGTACTGAAGTGCAATTCTTTGTATGCGGTGTCATCAGTAGGGCTTTTTTTCCTTTCTGAGGCTTTTGTGCATCTGTGGAGCTCTTACCTAGAAAGGCTATCTCTGGGTCATACGCTGTTTGATGTGACTTCGTAGGAGCCTACAGCAGCTCTTAAAGAATTTTGCCTATGTTCTTTACCAACCATACCAAGCTTGATTTAGCACGGGGAGATTAAGGGGATGCTACCTAAGAATACCGACATCCATTTTTGTTCTGCCCAAGGGCAGACAGTTTTGGAGAAGGAAGTGAAGTTACTATCTAGATAAAGTGCTATGGCACCCGTCCATCTGTAGGCAAACATGTTTCTTTTTCAGTACAAATTAAAACCAATAATGAATGGGAAAGTTTTAATCTGAGGCTGTGGCTGATGCTCACCTGCAGATTTCTGATTCTGGACAACAAAGGGCAATGTTAAAATGTATGGAAGGGTTGGGTCACTGCTATTTAAATTCCATTAATGAATAATAGTTGTGCCATTAATATAGAAAAATAGACTAGGCTAAGCGAACAGAAGATCTACTTCTGCTGTTTTGCTGCTTGTTTATAAAATGGGAGACATGCTGTGGCTTGGCAACAGGTAAGTTTACCTTGCTACAGAATTACTGTGTGGTGTTTGCTAAAAACAGGTGAAAGCCTGTAAGTCTGAATGTCCGTGGAGTCTCTCATCTTCCTTACTCTGGTTTCTTTGTAAAGGGAACAGTCTTCCTTCCCAGCTTCCCCCTCACCTCTGGATTTACATATAACTCCTAATTTTATTAGCGAATTGCAAAGGAAACTGGACAAAAGCCTCACTGACAGCCCCGATTCTTCTGAACAGGCTCCTCCAGTATGTGGTGATGCATTTGGGAAGGGGCAGTGAATTAAGAGAGTGTAAGCCGTACTGCAGTAAGCAATACTGCCTTGGGCTTTTCCTACTGTAAAATATTTTATTTCACAACTTAATGTGCTTCTTGATTGTTAACTGGTTTGTTTGTTTGTCCTTTCTAATGGAAAAAAAGGATGCAACAGTTGTATAAACTGACATTTCCTTACAGTCTAGACTTTTCCATCAAAGCATACCCCTTTACAGCCTGAGCTGATGGGACTAAAATTAGCCAAGGCTAGCAGTTATCCTTAAGGTATGCTAATCTTAAGATGGGGAGAAATTTTTTTGTGTGTTTTGTCTGAAATACTTTGAGAGCAGCAAAAGATAATCTAATGTTTCCTTGATTTTTATATTCACCGGTAGTTGGATTCTCTTACTTCTATACCTCTCTATTCTGATACAATTTCAGACACATACACCTGCTTCACTCCTACTGTTCTGATTCAGTTGTACCCACTTCTCTTAGACCTCATCTTTCCATGGCATTTATCTGATCTGCATTTCTCCCCTTATTCTCTGCACCAAACCCTGTACACTCACCCCTGTATCTGTATCAGACTTCTTTTCCCCGCTGCATGTCTTGGCACAGTAGCTGTGGTGGCAAGGAGGGTGCTGAAGAGAGATTCTCCTTGCCTCTGTTTGTTGCACTTGCAACCACAGTGGTTCTGGGATGCATGAATAATCAGTCACTGCTGGAAAATTCTGACTGCTTCTGCTGCTCAGGCTGGAGCATGCCAGGTATGGGGCAGGGAGGTCTTGAAGAATACAGTTACCAAACTCTAAATTGTTTGGGAAAAGACTAAGGGGTGCAGTGTGCACTTGTATCTATACCAGTAAGGTTGATACCAGGCTTCCTTGCCCAGCCTGAGCTACCTGGGCTGTTCCTCTGCCAAGTAAAGTGGAGATGGAGCCTGTTCAGTGGCTTTTTACATTCAATTTCTTGATCCTATAGTAGAGTCATTGTAGGAGTCAGATGGAGCTTGTCAAGGTGTTCCTGTTGAGACAAGGAAACAGGATGCCAGAAGGTTACTGTAATGGCTGGATTTTCTGTGATGCTGGTTTTGTGTGTACCTCCAGAGGGAACACTGGAAAGCTTATTCCAAAGCACAGCAGAACTTCAAGCCTGAGTTCCTGCTTGAAGCAGAGTTGAAGAGTTTAAGTAAATAAAGGTTTGCAAATAATCCTGAAATGCATTGGCAATTGTTGTCACAGACGTGAGGTAAATTTTAATTTAATTTTTTTTTTTCAGATACCCTGAGATTGCTAAAGTACTAGCATTCTTTTCACGAGGAGTTTGATGCTTAGGATAAGGTTTTGGGGTTTTTTGACAGAATTTCTAAGAATTCTGCAGCAAAGTATGGATGTGGTGATTTTAAGTGAAATTACGTGTAAAAGTCCTTAAAAACTAGCAAAACAGACTTCCAACACTTTGGGTTTGTTAGTGAAGGAATTCTGCTCTCCAAAAAATGGTTCATTGTGAAGTAGCTTCTAACACGTTGAGAAAGGTTGGAGGTTGGTATAGTTGTAACAAACAGAATGATCTTAACAATAAATGCTAGGCAGCCTTAAGAATGTTTGTCATCACTGTGGCATACATTCTGTTCACTAGCTTTACAGACAAACCAAAGCGTTTTCCTTATCACTTTTACATCCATGTGACTCCCAGAGATTACATGGTACAAACTTTTTCTCAGTTACTTTTCATAAGTTTGTCTCTTCAGGCCACTTTCTTAAACCTTTTGGTGTGATGAAGGTTGTGAAGTTTCAGACAGTGTTGCATCACACTTATTATTCTCCTACACACTTCTCTCCAAGCTAAGCAACATATTTTCCCTCCATTTAAGCTGCTGTAATGAATACCCTCGTTACTAATAGGCTAGGGTGGGACGGGAAACAGCTTTCAAATTTGTGGTTCTTCAGTAAATGTGGGAAGTGTTGATGTGTGAGTAAAGTGATTGCCTGTTATTAATGTGCATCTGTGAACCAACTGCAGAATCTCGCTCTTTGCCAGTGGATTAGAAAGGGAAGAGGTAAATGTGACACTCTGTGATCCAGAGTATAAATCTGTACGTCGGCATGATGCTGCATGCTGGAGAGCCCTGAGTCTCACCAGTAGTAGCTGAAAGAGATTGCTGCTGCCCCTGGTCTCCAGTGCTGGCTTTCCCCCTGGTCCATGTGGTTTAAACTGCAACCTTCCCTGTGCTCCCCTCCCAGCTCTACCCCTTGAAATTGTTGTGGGCTGATCTGGGGCTTGTTAAGGCCTCCCAGAAGCCTGGTTAAGAGATCCAGTGCACCACTGAGTGAGGAGTGACTCTTCCTTATCCAATTACATGCAGTCACACCTAATGCAAGCCCCAGACCAAATGTTCTGGAAGTTATTGAGTAAGTGGTTTCATTTGCAAGCAAAACAGCAACAAATATCTTAAGAATTGTGAATAAATGGGGGAGCAAATTAATGGATTTGATCTGCTTACCCCAAGACTGTATCTGATGGGTCTCAGGTCAGTTACTGTGTCCCCTCTTGGTATTGGTCATAATTAGATTTTCAGGTTTTCTGAAAGCTTGCTTTCTTGGTGAAAAGAGAGATTTTTTTTTTGTTTGTTTGTTCATTTGCTTGTTTTAAGATCTTCCCCAGGGTCTGCATGCCTTGTTTATTTACTGTGAACCTCCTTTTCCTTTCACAAGTAGGAGACAGTTTGGTCACCTTGATACCTAAGTGTTCCTTTCCATTGATAGATAAATCTGTCTTTGCTTTATTTGCAATCATCTTCTGCACTGAGCTGGCTAATAAACCAGTTCAATGAGCTGTACATGTCGTTTCCCCTCCCGCCCCATTTCCTCTCATGGCTTGCATTTCTCACTGAAGAATGCCATCTTTCACTGGTCCTAATGCTCTGTACCAGTTTTTTGTGTTAAACCCACACATGATAGAAGCCTTTTGCATAGGCTAGCTGCCATTTGTTACTGGCCCTTGATTGAGACCAGATGTGATGGCTGTTAACCACTGCAGGGTGACAAGGGTCTGGGGTGACTTATTTTCAGCCTTTTCTTAAGTAATTTCAGAAATGGTGACCTTCAATCCCTGCCTGTTAACCAAAAGAGTAGAACAGAACTGTGTTCAAATACAGTGATTTTGCTTTGAAAGCTACACGTTTTTCTCTCTGTCGAAGTCTAAGTCTCCAGGGATCTGTGGATCTTGAGCCCAGCTGATAAAAGGAATGGAACTGGCCATTTATTATTTTAGCTAATAAAAGAGGATATTGTGTATTAGCTTTTTCACATTCCAAGGCACCAGCAACAGAATGAAGGTTAAAGGCGTCTGATATTCACAATTAAAGAATGGAGCCTTTGTTTTTAGCACAGTATGCAGCTGAGACAGAAGGAATAGGCCAGGAAATGAAAGCCAGGTGGCTTGGGTTTGAGTTTTTAAGACCAAAGAAATGACCTTCAAAAAAAGGCTATTTCCTCATTTAATAAAAATATGTTAAATACACACAAACCCATTTAATTATTTTCTGCATTGGTTTGCAGATGTTTCCGTACATGTATCTTGTATTTCCACAGACCAAACATGACTATGAACAGATTTGTCTTAAAAACCCTGCTGAGATACAGCTTAAGGTTTCTGTAGCACTAGATGCTGAGTTAATTTTTACAAGATTGGAAGGTACACAATAAGTAGTGAGAGCAGGTAGAAATTTTTGTCTCACTGCAGTATCTATTAGACACTCAGCTGCATACAAATGTTACTGTTAATATTGCAGTAATAATGCTACCAGTTACATGATACTACCAATCTTGTGTCAGTACCTTAAAAAAAAACAAAACCCCCTGTCATTTAAAAAAAATCAAGCAAAATCAAGGGTGTAACTGTTTCTTATTCCCTCTCTCCTGTTTATTACGATTTTTGTTGTAAAAGATGTAACCATGGTAACTTAAACTTAGTGTAAGGCATCTGTAAAATAAAATGACAAGTTATCATTTAACACAATTACAATTTTTTTTTTTTCAGACACAGCTTTCACTTAAACCTTAGAAAACTAGAGACAACACACTTTGCAAATCAGCTTGGTAGTGTTCTCTTGAAAATGGTGAACGCGACTCCATAGTGACAAGCCATAGGGTTGTTTTTTTACCCACACAGCGGTACAATTGTAACTGCCATTAGAGCTCCCAAAACTCTGTATTGCAGCTGTCGTTTCCTGCAGCAGCAGGCTTTATCCTAAGCTCTGCTGTTTGTCCAGATGATGCTAGGGAAGTGTCTTGGGCTGCAGGTGTAACACTCCTTCTCCAGCTGACTGGGGTCTGCAGCACAGGCTCTCTTGCCACGTGCTTTTCAGTGGCAAGAGATTCAGTCACACGTTGTGACTTGAGAAGCGCTTGCAGGTGGTGGCCGAGAAGCTTCTCTTGGGGTGTTCTCCTCCCTAGAAACTGGGCTTCCTGCTTAGTACCTGAATTAGCGCTAGAGGTGCTTGTTGGTATGGGCGTTTTTGCCTGTGTGAGCTAACACATTTTGTTAAACGTGTTCTACAACTTGTTAAGGCAAAGTATACTTTTTTTCAAATAGTTGATTCAAAGCCTGGTTTATCTTAATTAGGTCGCGTATTTCCAAGAGCAGTTTTTCTTGTCTGTCCTTACACTGTGCTGCAGGACATTGTTTGAAATTTTCTGCCACCTGCACACAGAGTATGATAGGCCTAGGACAGCAGCTGACCAAGACTTGTACAAGAAACTCAACCTTACTTTCCCTGAGCTTCTTGTTGACTCCCATCTGGTATTCTACTGAAGATGCAAATGGGCCTCTTGACTTGCTAAGTTTAATGAAGAAGTCCACCTTTGTCCAAAATGCTTCCCTGCTAGTTGTCACCACCCTATGTTTTTTTGATTTTGTTGTGATGTGTGTAAGATTTTAGTGGAACAGTCCTGCAGGCTTGACAGGAGCAAAGATGTTGAACCACCAAATGCCATCATATGCATGTCATTTGCTCACCATTTGTAGGAAGTTCCAATTAGTTATTGCATTAGCCTTTGCATGGCTTATATATCTTATATTCAGATCTTTCTCTGAATCACTGTCTGAAGATGGGAGAACAACTTTCCAGTATTAACATACATACTTTCCAGTGTTAATATACATTTACTTGCCCATGTGCAAGTAAAAAATGCATATGTGCTGCTGGGTGCAGCTTGCTTTTTCTTTTATGGCCAGTTACAGTTTCTTTCTATACTACTTTGTATTGAGGTAGCTCTTGGGCGTTTCAGTTGCTGGAGATGGGCCTGCAGTACAAACTTCTCGGAGTTATTACATTTTCATACGTTGGTTATTTTCTTGGTGTTAGAAATGCGAGTCTGCTGTTCGTGACAGCTTGTCAGCTGCCGGCTCTACATCCTTCATGCTGATGTAATGCCATGTACCACAGTTGTCCACCCTTCAAAAATCTTATTTCCCATGTAGTATAGGATATACAGCAATTAAAAAAAAAAAAAAAGGCAACAAACAAAAAAACCCCCACCACAAACAAAATCCAACCACCACCACATTTACATTTTAGGTTGTATCAATAGTTGCTTGGATTGCATCTGTTTTCATTGGGTTATTTTTTAATCACTTTCCAAGCGAGGCTTATAAAGCTTTCTGCAGTGTCAGAGAAGAGGCCTCCAGTAAGGGTCTTTGCCAGCACTGCTGTGAGGGATGCCTATGTGATATAGATACTGCCATTTGGGAGATGTTTTGAGACTTCCTGTGCAGTTCAGCTATCAAAGAACTTCCTGACACATCTGTTAAAGGTTTTACCTCTGTTCTTGCTTCCTTTGGATTTCTGGGGGCCTCCTTGTTACCTGCCTCTGGAGTTTTGCTGCTATAGATTGTAATCTTTCCCCCCAAAGGAATTAACATGCATCTGACTGTGATACTTCTGTTACCACTGCTTGCAAATCATCTCTCTGTAAACACATGTGGTCCTTTTATTCTCCTGTTTCAGGAATGTGTGCTCTTTCCACTGATAAACAAAAGTTGTAACTCTTGACCCCACTCTTTTAACACCCCAATTGATGAGCAATTGTTTTTAACTCTTTATTTCAAACATGTTTAATCTGCTCAATGTTTATATTGTTTTACTCCTATGGTTTTCCTCTTTAACTGGATCATTTTATTGTTATATCATATCCGTTTTATATGGCTTGAAGTCAAAACAAAACTTGGGTATCCTAATAAAGCTGGTAATCCTGGACTTTACCTAAAGTACCTGCTACCACTATGTTTAGCTCAAGTGCTTTCTTGTTTATACCAGAATGTATTTCCCGAGAATGGAGAGTTAAGGTCTGGGTCCTTGGTCCAGTGTTACACAGAATAAGGGTCTTAACGAGCAAACAAGGTTTACTTTGCTGTTTTAATTTAAGGTTAAAATGTGGAACTGTCTAGCACACCCTCGTGTGTTGTCAAAAGTTTGATTTATGTGCTTGAAATCAGACAAGTGTGGGTGTAAAGAAGGAGCGGTGCATAGTGATT
The DNA here is from genome assembly GCF_000687185.1 of Egretta garzetta. Lineage (NCBI taxonomy): Eukaryota > Metazoa > Chordata > Aves > Pelecaniformes > Ardeidae > Egretta > Egretta garzetta. Next base: position 2,272,530 of record NW_009260410.1, read on the forward strand.
AAAGGATAGTGGTGGATACTGGGACTTCCTTCTCTGCCAAAGGATTTGCTCAGCGACTCCATTGCTAAACTTTTCTGGAAAACAGAAATTGTGACACTTAGTTCATGGAAACCAGTCTGAGGGGAGTCAAAGGGATCTTATAATAAATTAGTTGTTGTCTTCTTCCAAGAGGTGTTGGCAGAATAGAAGAGACACTGGCTAAAGCATTGGTCCCAGAAAGAGAAGAGGAGGAAGATGTATTTAGTATGCAAATTATTAATTTTATCTGCTGTTCTCTCACACTTTACCTGCATGTACATTGTACGTAGTTACTTTGTGAAGTTCTCTGTTTCATTTTAACTACGATGTCTCCCTGAAAGTTTACAACTTTTAACCCCAGTTTCTACAAGGATGTATCTGTTAGAAGACAGCATTTATACTGGGGAAACAGTGGGCTTAGTGATAGTTTTAGGGCCTGCAGGAATGAGTGCCAGGGTCTGACCTCTGAGGGGACCAGAAAACATATGTCTGCAACCCACGGCTGAGCTGGTAAATGCAATCTAAATCCTGTGAGAGTTGCTTGAGGCCACCCAGCTGCCTGGGCTCAAGCTACTGAGCTGCGTGCAGTGAAAGCAGTGCTGTGCCAGCGACACTTGCAATCCCCTCCCCTTCCTTCTTCCAGTGATCTTGAAGTGGATCAATCTGTTTTATTCTCTCTCATATTCAAACAGTCTAAGAAATATTGCAATTTAGTAGCTGTTGAAAATTTAAATATTTACTTGAATCTGGGGTAAATTATTGCAAGGCATGTTCAGAGTGTGGATTCTCCCCAGCAGTCCGCCCACAGGAAGGCATCCGAGAGCCCAGGGGGTGCTATTTACTATGGCAAAACAATGCTTTCCACCCTTCAGGAGGCAGGTTCCCTTCCCTTTCCAGGACTTGGCTGTGTCTCGTTGCTGTGATAAGAATGCTTCTTACTGTTTCTTTTTTCATATCAGCTAAACTGAGTTGCTGGAGTGAACTCGGACCATCTGTCCTGATGCTGGAAAAGAAGCTGCTTAAGCTGCTAGCAAATCAGCAGTGTGACATGGAGGACTTAGTAAGGAGTCTCACGCTGAATTGCAGACCGTCGTGATTAAAACCAGTCTGCCCTACTTGGCATACTGGTTCAAGATGTTGCTGTTTAGTGGGGAGCATTCTAGTAATACAGGCATAGCTTTTCCTGCTTCTCTGACTGTGTCCTTCTCCCCACTTCCACATAAGTGGGTTTGAATCCATAACCTACTGTTTGGGAAATTACAGTTTCCTGCACAGTCAACACAGAAAGTCGTGGCATCGCTGAAATGCTGTGCTGAAAAATGTTGTTTCCTGCGCTAAAGGAACTGGAAAACCTGCCAGGAAGTGCTGCATGATAGGGGTGTGATTTGTAACGTGTTATTTACTGTAAGTACTAGTTACTTCTGCTGCGGCTGGACAGCAGAGTTAAGATGCTAATGGATTATTAAGTCATTAGTACTAGCATACAAGCACAAATTTTTTCTTAATGTGAAGTAAACAATAAGTTACATCCTGATGCATTCATGCAGTTTTGAGAGATGAAGGAATGAGCTCAGGCCTTGCCGTTGCCCAAAGCTGTTTGACATTTCTGAACTCTCGATGTTCATCTCCCATACTTGAACACTGCTTCATGGCGCTGTTTTTTTTTCTCCCAGGAAGGTGGTTTTTTCATTCTCACTGTGCTCTGGGATTTAGGGAATTAGAGGGCAGTAAGGCAGCTGTACCATAAGCTTAGAAGCTCATTTCTGACCCGCTTTATTCTTGTAGCTATATCTGTGATTATGTCTGGAGATGTTAATGGTGACATTATCTGGATCACAGCCATCGACCCAATCATCTGATCTTGCAAGAGGATCAGGGAAGACACCTGCACTCATGCAGAATCTTACAAATGTCCTTGAGGCATCATGTAAGTGCAGGACCCATCTGTATGGGCTGATACATAGATTTTTATTGTGGGACCAGGCATGTGTGCTGAGCATTATTTATTCCATTCTCTGAGTCATAATGTTGTGCAAAATGCATATTTAAGAACTTTAACTATTGTGTTCTGCATATGTAAAGGGTATTTCACATCATTTTAAAAAAACATATAGCAGATATTCACATTGTATGAACTCTGAAAGGCTTCTGCAGTGAAAGACAAAACCATTTAAAAGGGATTTGAACAGACTGCAACAGAGTTACTCAATCCTGGAGTCATGACTTTCCTCTCAGATACCTTGTTCCAATTCACCTAAATGGAGGGCAGGTTCCTCATTTCTTAGAGGGAAAGTAGGGTTTACTTGGAAGAGCTTCATATTTTAGTCTGTTGGATATTTTTCATTTGCTTATTGAAGACTTTCAGCAGTTCTGACCAACAGAGGCTGGGTTGTGGTAAATGTGCAAGACGAACTGATGTTGATGCTGTGTTTTTAAGTCAGAGCAAGGTCGTGTGCTATCCAAAAATCCAGTACAAATAAAACCAGTCAGCCACAGGATCTTCCTATTCATGGCACGTTCTTCATGGGCTCCACCAGTGTCAGTATGTCCTGTGGATTTTCCTAGGGTGCATTGTGCAGGCCATCAGGTGGGTTGTTATAATTTCACTAACTTCATTGCAATTAGGGACAGATTCCTGCCTCTCTGCCCTGCTTCTCTCCAGTCACTATAGGGCTTTAAGAGACACTCCTGATCTAAAGAATTTTTTCCCCCTCCCAGGAACCAATAAGCCCCTGTCAAAACAATCAGTTGTTTGTTCTGATGAATGTATGGAATTATTAAAAACAGAACAACCTCTTGGAGAAATGGAACTTCCAGCAAAATCTTACAAAATTCTCCTTCCATTACCTTGTTTGGAAATGAAAAGGGGTTGGGGTAGAGAATGCTTTGTTTTCTTTTTCTTTGGAAACATCCTTATTTGGCATCTGTAAAGCATTTACATTCCCTAGTTCTGGATCAAAGTCCTTTCATGGCTCATGTTACTTATTTCCTTCTTTAACCAAAGCACAGAAAGAAAAATGGATTTTTCCTCCCTCAGGCTTACAGTATAAACCATTGCAAAAAGAAGTCCCAGTTCTTAGCAAGGAAGTAGTGAGAATGAGGAATAAAACATTTCAAAATGTATAATCTGAGGAACAACCACCACCCACTTCAGAATGAAAGCTGTCAGTAAATGCAATTCTCTATGGCAGTCGTGAAACACGTAAGGTAAAATTTAGTAAAACTAAACTAAGATAACTGTGCTGCTGGATTTCCTTTGCTCCTCGTATTCCAAAGGTTTGTGCTCTTCAGGGGAGGAACTTTGTCCTCTTCAGCCTGTGTAGCAGCTAGTACAGTTGGCCAAGTATTGGGATACAAACCGCAGTTGGACCAGGCACTAGGAATGTTAGAAGCAAAACACTGCTTTCTTTTATTGCATGAGTGGCAGGATGAAATTTGGGGTTGGCGGAATTATCTTCTGATAGAAGAACAAGAAACTCCTGTCAATCAGCTGTGACGTGTGATCTTGTTTTAAATTTGCAGGAAGGTGTAGATAGTCTTGCTTCTGAATGCAGAACAGACTCTTTCCAAGTCTGCCCCTCCCATTGATTCTGTGCCCCGAAGAGGCTGGTGTTTCTGCTTATTTTCAGAGCTGTGCTGGCTATTCCTCTGGCTTTCTGCCTTCTGTACACACATAGAGCTGAGCCCAGTCACCCCCTTCAGTTTGCAGACAAGCTTCTAGGCTGTGGCCTGTGGCCCTGAATATTGGCTCCCTGCTGTTTCCAAGTATCACTACAGCAAAAGGCTAGATAACGGCTGTTTCCAATTTATCTTCTAGGAAGAACTTGGATGTCTATCACTTCTAGCATGGTCTGTGATGATCCAGCTAGCTTGGGGTAAGCCAGTACTGTAACATATGTACCCTTTGTTCTCTCAGCTTTGTTCTCCTGGAAACAAATCATAAATTCTCATCTATATTTTAGTGTATTCAGATATTTTAATTGGTTTACATCACAGACCTTCATTCTTCAAAGTTCTAGTTTAGTGTTCCCTCTTTGTAAGGGAATACATATAGTATTGCATGGCATGTTTTATATTTAACCATAAAGCAACATGGACTTACAGTCCGTAAGGCCAATTTGTTCCCATTAGTTTTCATGCAGCAGATCTGAACTTAATCCAGACTTCCAGCATTCCTCCAGAAATAACGTTACTGATGCCCTCTGTCACATTGTTCTCCCCACAGAGCTCTTGGCCACACAACTTCTCTGATGGAAGGGAAAAAACCTCCTTTTGGATTATGAGCTAAACCCTAACATCAGAGAGAAAACTACCACAGGGCTGCTCCCTCCTTGGTAGCAACTTCACGTTAGTCACTGTGTGCTTCCACACCCCTTCTAATTAAATGCAACTTCAGGGATGGGATTTCTTTCTTTGTATGACTTGAAAAATTAATTCTCTTGCTGGCTTTTTGGGCACTGTAAAAAATATGGTTGAGTTTGGAGAAGACACTTGCTAGCAGAACAGTCCCGAATCTTTTACCTAGGTCTTGGAGCTGGTGTTGGACTTGTTAGGTCCTGGCAAAGGCTCGGGTATAGGCCCTTTCTTCCTCTCTGCACACTGAGAATAGATTGATATGCACACCTAATTTAGCTTGTGCAATGCTCCTCACTTCCAAGACTGTGACATTGGACAACTGGCCTAGTTGTTTCTTTCCAAAATTATTCTGTTTTGGCTGATAGATTTCAGCATTGCTGGCAGGCATCCATCGGTGTCTCATCGGCTGTACCTAGTACCAGACAGAAGTGAAGATTACGCATCTACTGAGAAGCAGAAAGAACAAGGACATGAAATCTTTTTCTGTTAAAATAATAATGATGTCCTGATGCAACTGAGATTAAAATTTGGTATTTTATGTTAGTGCAACAGTTCAATGAATTTGATCTTGAGGATGAAAGTAAAAAAGAGACTTCGAAGTGAGGGATTACAAATGCCTACTTGCCGTAGGTTATTTAGGTGAAGCGAGTCTATAAAGAGAGGTTGGCGTAGTGTCCATTTGAACTATTGATGATACCTTTCTAATGAGTGTGACTCATTAGATAAATACAACTTGTACACTCATCTGATATTGCACTCAGAGGGTACACAGGATGTTTCAGCATAACAGGAATCCTACCCCCTGCAGACCATTTGCTGAGTTCTTTAAAGGTCAGGCATACCTCAAAATCTAAGTCAGTGGAAAATGAGGATTTAGATTAAAAAAGAATACTTCAACGCTGGTGCATCGCTTCAGACCACGAGTACTGGAAGATTCTGCTTTTAAAGTCCAAAGACTCTTGTCCTGAGTTGGGGCAGAGAGGGGGGTAGCATTTCAGTACTTTAAACTCATATATATACTTACACAAGTAAGCCCTAAAAGTACTTTTTCTATGTCTTTTATTTTCTCTCCATGTTTCCCCTAGAAGATTAATGACACAGGAGATTTAAGATATTGCATATACCCATAAATGGAATAGGGCTGAGAACAGAAAATTTAAATACTCTCCTTCCTAGCTGGTTTAGAGTGTCTGTTTTGGTAAAGAGTCCAGACTCCACAGCCAGGCCAGCAGCTCCGTAGTGTGGTGAAGTGTCCAATGTGTGTGGGGGTTTGTTGTGTGTTGGGTTTTTTTCTGGGATTTTGGGGGAGGAGTGTGTTTGGTTTGGGGATTTTTTTTGTCTGTTGGAAAATTTTAAGCAGAATCAGTTGACTTGGTATTTTCCAGGAAAGAAGGACAGGAGATAAGATTAAAAACCCCAAACAAACAGGACACTAACCCAGATCTCTCCTGGCCCTCTTTATGCGATAAAAGACAGCAAAAAGCATAGGCTTTTTCTTCCCCCTTGTCCTGTCCTCACTGCATCATCATGTGAAACCTTGTCCAAAGCCTCTGGAAATCAATGTGTCTTTCTGCTGACTCACCTGGTTTCTAGATCAAGTGCTGCGTTTTGTGACAAATACCTGAAAATTTTGCTGCTGTTTCTTGTCAGGGATGGTAAAGATAGACACATATCTGCACAGGCCATTAACACATCACTTCAAGAACTGGGGTGAGCCTCATGATACCACTGCCAGTGAAATCCTCTTTTGCAGAGATGCATTTCTAGACTGGTGTGACCAGAAAGTAGTTGCCCCAGCATAACCTATCTAGTTGTCACCTGCCTTAATTCCTCCCCTGTTTTCTGTCCCTAGTACTGGTTACATGGACGTCTGGCAGAGATGTGCTAAGCTAAGGCTGACTATAAGAACACCTTAACACATTGGGGGGTGGGGGTGGGTTTCTTCCTTTTTGGTTAACGTAGCAGAAGGCTGCAATAGTTGATTTCAGCTTCAAATTCACAGTTTCCAATTGTATCATACGCCTAAGCCTCTCTGTGTGTTAACTACGTGGCTGCAGAAGTATAATCAGAAAGTATTTGAAATGAGAGGAAGCCTGCGTCTGGATAAGAGGAGGTGTTGCTAAGGTCTCCTCTTCTCCCCTCTCTGCCCTTATCAGTGGATTGATTATTTTTGTTTGATTTCCCTCCCCCTCCCATGTAAATATTAAACAAGCAGATCTAGGAGGAAAAATAACTTAATGAGATAGAAAGAATCTCCCTTGGGGGAAAAAATAGTAAAATAAATTCCACCTTGTGAAAATAAATCATACTAGAACAGAATGGAGAAGACTTAGAAAGGGCAATGACAGGCAGCTTGAAGCATCTGTGACCACCCCCCAATCACCCTGTGTGCTGCAGCAGCGCAGGAGGGGGAGATGGTGACAGCGATAATTAGTTATCGTCTCTGGTGTTTCGCTTGCCCAGTCTCCCGCTGTGGCCTGTTTGCCCTTCTATTTCAAATTCACACAGCTCTGGAAGTTTTTCCTCATTTCCACCACTGCAGTCTCATAATGATGCTTATACATCATCACTCTAATCTGACTCCTGCCGGGGTCTGTAAGCGGGAAGAAAGCAGAGTCGGATGTTTATGTGCTGCTGTTAAAGGTTAGGCAACAGGTAGAGACCAGAGGTATGCCAGACATCTGAAGTCATCAGAAATGGTTAGAGATAATGAAGGTACCTTCTTTCGTCTGTGCTCAACAGTGGCAAATAAACACTGCTAAGGAATATGCTGACTGTATTTACTTTAGCTTTCTTCATGAGGCAGGAGCCAAACATGCGTCCAGGAGCAATTGCACCCTCCATCTGTGAGACATCATCCTGCTTAAATACAGCAGCAGACCTGACTTTGGAGAGAAAAACAGAGCCGAGCCCTCTCCCTGCCTCTGCTGCTCAGCTGTGCAGGCAGAGCAGGAGCAGGGAGGAGGGTGGCAGTGCAGACTTTTGGCTGCCTTAAATTGACCACATCCTGTTAGGCTGCAGAAACATCAGACTAATGCAGAGATCTGCCTGTCTGAGATGTAGGAGCGCTTGTGGGGATCCAGCAGATAATTTGCAGACACGTTTGTATTGCTGCCGGAGGAACAGTGGTGCAGGGAGAGCTCCTGACCTTGCTCCTGCGGCTCAGTCTGTTCACCCGCTGTCCCGGTTCTCTGTAGCATTTAAGTACAGTTCCAATGTACAGTTCCAATGGATCTGTTTCAATGAGGTTGCTTTCTTCTCCTCTGGTGCAGCTCCCAGATGTTGTTTTCCTGATGCTGCCTGGTAAGACTACCTCTGAGCCTGCTGACGGCAGAGTAATGCTCAGAGCAGCAGCCGGTGGTCTTTACCTGCGATCCATCCCCAGCCGTGTCAGAGCACCACACCTCAAAAGGTGGGAGAATTTCCATGTACAGGCAGGAAGCCAGGCACCACGAGACCGGGTAGCTCACCCAGGACTGCACAGGAACATTGTGGCACCAGAGAGAACTGATAGTGAGTCTCTCGAGTCCTAAGTCAGTGCCCAAACCAAGACTTGCAATTATTACACCACGTTGAAGTGGCATGTCAAATCTTAACGAAGAGCAGATCGTTTATGATGATGCTTAAGTTCTGTTGAAGTCACATGCTTAAATCTAAGCGTGCCTGGGAGTTTTGCTGAGCCCAAGTGGGTATAAGAATGCTAAGTGCTTTCCTGACACAAAATCTGAATGAGGAAGTGGCTCATGAATGTAGGACTGCTGATAGCAAATGGCATTCATCCCGTTTCAGATGGAACTGGGGGAGCTTTGGTTTTGCTGGGGATAAAAGAAAAAGGAGAGGGGGAAAAAAAATAGGGCAGGCACCTGTTACAGTGGGCCAGTATCCTATGGAGCCGTGTTGTGTTGTGGCCAGAAGATCAAGAAATCTCAGTATAGGCAACTGCAAAATATTTGGGGTGGTTCTGTTCTTCCTTGCTGCTGGCCAGAAATTGTTTGGGTGTTAAAGTTCTAGGCTTCATATTCCTATTTTTCTTTTTAAAATATGTAATGGGTGGGTATTTGTGTTTCATAAAAGAGCTCAACTGGATGCACAGAATCCTCTTAGGATCGGGTGCAGGTTAGTAAGGAACAAATGCACCAGCCATCCTTAGAGGGTTTCTTTCCACTTCCCTGTCAGAGGCCCGGTGTAGCCCTAGGGCTTTTTCCTTTCCAAATACAGTTTTAATCCGAGATGACAATATCTGGCAAGCTCAAGCGTATTCTCATTAAGGCTGTTGCGCACCGGTTTTGATGATAGTTGTCAATGGCTCGGTCAACATAATGCTACAGGTTTGAGCGTTGCGGGTATGACCATTACTTGAAAAGTTAGCTCTGGATACTAATGTCTTTGTGCCTCTTCTTCCCAAGAAAGACAGTTGAGCATACTGCATCATTTCACATGAAAATGTGCTATGAAATGACTTTTCTGTACCAGCCAGGGCTAAGAAGTTGAGTAAAATAGCACAGAAAAGAGAGCTGATTCTGCACGGTAGGTCAGGAGCCTGTAATGTAGTTGTTTGTGCTATTTTGTGAACAGGAGAGGAGGACATTGTACTTCCAGAGAAATCTTGGACTCCTTTCCTGTGATGGTAATGACTGTAGCACTGTGACTAATCTTGGCAGTCCCGGCAAACGACACTTTAAATGGATGGTGTAAATGTAATTGTAAGGACCTCTCTAAACTGAGTTTACTGAGACAACTTTCTGTTGTCCTGCGTACCCCAGGGGGACCTTCCCAAGGACTGGCTTCGTAGCTGGTTGGTCCTCCCAGACACCATCCTCTGGGGCCTGGAAAAGAGGAGCTAGCACGAGACCATGCTTGTTGGGAACGAAGAACTTCAGAAAAATGTTTTGATACTGGCTCGCATCTAGCCCAACTGTTTACTCCCAAGGACCTTGGCTCCTACTGCATCAGCAGATTTCCATTCAGATGGCATCTCATCAGCTTAGCTCCCTGACTGGAGATTGCTGGCGGTCCCAAAGAAGGTTCAAGGGTTTGTACAAGATTCTTAGATTGGAAAGTGAGGGCAGCACAGAGCAAATCTGAAAAATAATTTTCCTTAATGTATCGATCAAGTTTTAAGTGCAGGGAAAACGCCGTGGTCAATCCTAAGTCCTTGGAAATAGGCCTTTACAATGGAAAATAACAAAACAGACCTTTCATTGTAATGCTGAAAGTTCCCTCCATTTTCCCTCTTCCTTTTTTTGCTTGCTCTCAGCTGGAAGCTAACTTCTGCTTACTTCTGACCTCTATGCAGTGAGCGTGTGTTTCGACAGAGGCTGGGAGCGGAGTGCCAAAGCAGGATTTCTGGATTCAGATTTTGAATCAGTGGGATGCAGAGAGGCTCCAGTCCATGGTGCATGGCAGCGTGGCGCTGCCAACTGCCCTTCTTAGCGCCTGGTTTGACACAGAGCAAATCTGCTGATGCAAGTGCGATGCTTCTAGGTGTTCTGGCATGGTGAAGACCATAAGGGGTGAAGGTAGTTAAAAACCAAAATAAAACAGAAAAACAGCTGCCTGAGTTCATACACTCTTAACAGGTACTGGGATCTCTCTTGCTGCTGCTTTTTTATTTTTTTTCTTTCAAAGGCTTATTTACATTAACACTGTTTTTCCTTTAAGAGCCCTTTTAAATAGATGGAGTCAAAATGTGTTGTAACTTCTGTGTTATTTTTAATCCCCATTTATAATGATGCCTCAGAAGCCCGAAACTAACATCTGTTTCCTTCTTGGATTGGTTTTCTTCCATAGAAGACACTTCTCTTTTTCTTTTTAACTACTTAAAGTCACCCCATTCTGTAATCAAGGGTTGAAAAGTCATAAATCACAGTCGTATCGGATGTGTTGTGGGGTAGGGGAGCTCGTTACTGCAGAATCTAACTTGTGGGGAAATACCTGGCCTCTTTGTGCAACGCAGAGGAGGGGAAGAGAGAATCCTCAATCCTTTGCTCATCAGCTATGTGTCCTTGGAAAAATGTAATTACCCTCATTACCTTCAGCGTGTTTGCAACTCCTGTTGCTGTGCATTGTGCCAATGATTTTAATCAAATGACACACTCCGGGGATTCAGCTCATCAACTCTAAGGGGCAGGAAAGGATTTTCACCCCTTCATGCTTTTTCTTCTTCCCCTTCCTTCTGTGCTGGGCTCTGCAGCCTTGGTCTGGTGCTCGAGTCGCACAGCCAGCCCCATCTGAGGGTGGAACTGGTTTTCCCCCCAGGTCATCTCGACAGGGACATGGAGGACGATGCTCATTTTCCTCTGCAGCATGGGACAGGGACCGCATGGCTTCCTTGTGTGCTTGTTTAAAAAGAAAAGTGAGTCCTTGAAAAGTGAGATAATGTATTGAGTATGAAAAGACTTGGACCTGTCAGGAGTTACTAGATTCTTGCAAGGCAGCGGTTAAACCCGTATAATGCAAAAAGAGGTAAAAAAAAACCAACCAAAAGACTTGATGTCAGGTCTGACCTTCCCTCTAATAGGGATTTGACAAGCACTTAGTTCCTCTGCAGATGCAGACACACACGTGGAAAAACGGGAAAGGTAAAGGCCTCCGCTTCCCCTTTTACACGGGTTTGGAATAGCACCTTCCCCGCTTTCCCTCAGCGTGGTGGGAACCGAAGTGGGCCTGGAGACCCCGGTCCTTGGGAGAGGGAAGCCAAGCACGTGCTGCAAGCCTGGAGCTCAGTCGGGGCCTCACCGCGCCCCGCCAGGCCCCTCACCCTGC
>NW_009260410.1:2284800-2286938 GCF_000687185.1 Egretta garzetta
TCGGGATTTCTCCCTCGCTTCGTTGCCGTGGCGTTACGTGCGAATGATTTTTGCTGTTGCCTTTTTACTTAGGAAGTGCCTGTTCGGTTTAGCTGTTGCCGTTGTTCGCAGGCTGCTAGGAAAAGCATGGTATTAAACCCTTAGATCGTGTTAAATTTAGCAGCGGGCAGACAGCTGTAACCAGTATTAAAGTATTTCTTAATTGCTGGTAGTAAAAAGCATTTAAAAATATTTAGTAAATCGATATGATGGCTCCCACACCCTGATTTATCCACATGCTCTACCAACTGTTACACGTTTTGTGTGCTTTAATCCGCTATTTTTAATTTAACACGGTCTGCCTGTGATCTGCAGCGTGGGTGTCCTGCAAGCCTCAGACCTTCCTGCTGGGTTCGGAAGGACGGTTTGCAGCCAGCCCCTCTCCACATACCCCTTCCGTATAAATCACAAGCCTCGCTCGCGGACTATTTGTGCTTTTCTAAGAAAATCTTCCATGTGCACAAAGCTGCTACATAGCACATTGAAAAGAGTTTTGAACGGAAAAAAGGATGAAGCCACTCCTAAGGTAGAAGTGGCACTGTGTGACCAAGCACAGTTTATAATGTTTTTTTCGAGTAACAGAAGGCAGTATTTACAGGCTGTCTCCTGACACGGCCCTCGAACATCCTCATCTTTAGATGTGGTGCTTGTGACTGGCAAAGAAAATGTTTCACACCATGAGGCTTCACTACCCTGTGGTGCACCGACGGAGTCTCATAAATAAGGAGATTCAGGTAGGATCTATGTATTAAAAATCCAAACAGCAAACATTAATATTAAAAATACATATGTTACAGGGGACACAAATTGTACCGTTTCAATGCTTTTCACATATTCAATGAAGCCTTGGAATTTCCTGCCTTTAGAGTTTTTAAACCTTTGCAGCAATCTTGCAGCAAGGATTTTGCTTCAGCAGCAGCAGAAGTCAAAACAGATTTAAGTCAAGTGGATCACATCTTGATGAAGTCTGTATTGCTGTAAAAACCGATGATAGGCTGTTGTCTTGGCGTTCTCCTTTTGACTCTCTTCTGAGAACCCTCAAACCTGAGGGACGGGGCTCCTGAGAGCTGCCATTATGCCCCTGCAGCGCGCCTGCTTTGGGGACACTCAGGATATCAGGGGATGCTCATGGTGGTTCCTGGTCAGGCTGTGGCCTGGGACAGGATATGAGGAGCTGATGGTTTTTCTTTGTGGCCATGTGTCTCCTGTCATTTATGAAGGGGTATGTTGGTCCACCTGTGCTCGTCCTACTGGATCTCTTTTGGTGTTCTTCGGTTTCTTCACCAGGCCTTTTTCTTTCGCTTCTGAGAGACTGGAGGAGGGGGAGGATATGTTCAAAGCCAGCTGTGGTGCTTCCTCTTAAACCAAGTGCAGAAGTTTGCGTGTGCCTGTTTCTGTGTATTCGGAGCCCTTGCTGGCAGAGCCTCTCCAACGGGCAGCCGGAGCCCTCGTAACCAAGGCACTGGGGCTGAGCAGCCTGCAGCAGCAGCTCTCTGTGCATCAGACCAAGCTGTACTTTTCATCTACATCAGGTTTGAAGAGCGTTGTCCCCAGGCTGGCCCACCTCTAACTAAAAGACGCATGGTAGCAGCAGTCCCACATGTTTATAGACAGACCCAGGCAAAACAGAGGTAAAGCTGGGAGGAAGAATGATGTGCCTGGGAAGATTTACATTCCTGTAACAATTCCTGCCCGTGCTCAGACTCGCTGAGGCTGCAGGAGCATGCTGCTTCTGTGTTTCTTCCTGCGCTTGAGGATTGAGGCAATTGTGGCAGTGATAACTTGCAGCGATTTGGGAAACTGTTTCCTTTTGCTTAAACGGCAGAGGCTGTGTGCTTGCAGCCTCCTGCAGTGAGAATTACGGTACGTAGGACACTGTGTAGCACGTGTGCCTGCAGCGGTCGGGACCTGAGCTGCTGTGAGTGTGGGCTGCTTTTTGTGCACCAAGTGTGAAGTCTGGTTCAGGTCTTAGTTGCAATGCTCAGGGGAAGTTGACTCTGAAATTGAGAGCTCTCTCCTCTGCTTGTCGTTGTGTTTTCTGTAGCACATGCTTTCCTCTGGATCCATGACTTTCTTGAGCAGTGAGGAGAGCTTCGTGT
>NW_009260410.1:2286957-2287398 GCF_000687185.1 Egretta garzetta
ATTTAAACACGCATTTCTCTAAGTAACCTGTTTCCTCCTTGCCTCCATTCTTGGCTTCTCTTACCAACCGCATCCAACAGCACATGGAGCGTTCAGACAGATGAGAAATTAATCCCACCGTTTCTCATACAGGCTTTGAAGACAGACAGACTTTCATTATTGCTGCTTTTTTGATATAGCTGAAAGGTGCTAAGGTATTGCTGTGCTTAATCCTCCAGAGAGATTATCAGTACTTTTGGCTGCATTCACTCCTTAGGCAGGAGAGCTTAGTTTAAGAGTTTAGCTTTAGCATAGGTTACTTGAATTTGCTTCCAGTGTCGGTAATTACTAGCTCATCAGTCGAGCCACCAGAAGCCCTCACATCGTTTAAGCACAGGAAGTGTATTCTCCCATTTCTGTGTGGATTTTCTCCAGACCTTTCTTTCTTCAGTAACACACACA
>NW_009260410.1:2287409-2310531 GCF_000687185.1 Egretta garzetta
CCCCCCCCCCCCGGAGCCGTTTTTGAATGACTAAATGTTAAGCTGAAAACAACCTAAGGTAATTCATAAAACTTAAATTGAATGCCTAGGATTGTAATCTTTGTCTGTAGCGGTGTGTCTGTGCAGTTGTAAACGTTCTGAAGTTGTATTTCAGTTGTCATAAACAAATATTGCAAAATCTGAAAACTTTTAACCATTCCTTTTTTTTTTTTTTACCATCTCTACAGTGAACGTTGACCACAGCGAGCATGCAGTTTGCTTTAAGGACTGAAAGAAAAAAATTTCTTTCAATACGAAGAGTTATTGCTGTGTTGTTCCCCATCCAGTTTATTGGTTGTACCTTTTCCATTTTGATAAGTGTTAGTATTTTATATTATGCGAGGGTGCAGTTATATGTGATAAAGGCCTTTGCATTTAAGCTGGTGTTCAGAAGGAGCAGAGGACAAGTGCTTCAACAAGCGGGTGACCAGAGGCTTTCGGGTGTGAGTTGCACTGACGCAGCTCGAGCCTGGCTCTGCACGTATGATGGGGCATCAAAACCCTCGCTGTGCCCCTCGGGTGCTGGCTGAGGAAACCTGATTGCTACAGCTCTTCCTTCTTTCCTGTATTCTGAGTTGCCGTGCCCTCCTTCTCATGAGCCTCCTTTCCCCTTCACCAAAGCTCTCTAAGGGTGAAAGTATCGATTGGTTTTTGACTTTTGTGGCTGCGTTTTGAGCACTAGTCATCACCTGGACCCACCTCTCTCCCGTCCTCTGAGGAACCAGCAGATGCAGGGTGCTCTTGCTGCCTGCAGTTCTTTGCACGGCTTATCCTTCATACTTGCACTGAGTAACTTGGTTTCTTGAGAACTGTTTGTTTGCCACTTGCAAACTTTTCAAGAGAAACCCTGTTAGTCCAAGTCCTGCTGAGTGTGCTTTTAATCTTCAGGGTTTCCACTGATGGTTCTGGGCAGCAAACGCAGACAATTGCTCCTGTCAGCGCTCTGTTGATAGGGTAAAATATCTTAAAATATTCCTCTGTGTGTAAACTCCTGTGAGTTAGCTCTTGGAAAATTATTTTGGATGAAACTTAAGTTTCTGTAGTGTCTCCATCTCATTTCCAGGCTTGCCTTGCCAGCTGAGCCCTCCCTGCAGGACTGCCAGCCATGCCCTCAGGCCTGCGGGTTGTCTCTCTCCTGAACTCCGTCCTCTTCTTCCTGTTTAAAGCCAACGAAGTTGCTCCGTGCGTGGCCATGTCTGATTTGGGGTGCCAGCGCTCTGCCTGCACAGACTGGGTTGCCTTCACGTGCTTCGGTACAAATGCACCCATCGTGCCGCGTTGGAGGCAGCGATGGGCGACAGTCGGAGCAGCTCCTTGTGTGGGGATGTCCTGCGCGTTGGTGTCTGTCAGAGGCTGATGCAAGCTCTCCCCTGCCTAGTGGTTGATTATAGTTCTGCATGTTTACAGGGGAAATGTATCATCCTGTCTTTGAAAGAACGTTTTCTATAAACAAAAATAAAATGGGAAGCTACCTAGAGGTGAAGCCTGCGTAGCTACTTTTAAGAGATGTAGTGCTTAGTGGTTTATGCCTGCACCACCAAATTTGGTGGGAAGCTTGCTGTAGATCTGAGGCAGACGCGGGCTCTGTCTAGCCTTGAGCCGGTGCACCTGGGGGGTCAAAAATTTACCCTGACTTCAGTGTCACCAGCTCAGGAACAGCAGAACTATTTTTAGGCTACCCTTACAAGCATGCATATGCATACATAAGGGTAATGAAGCCCAGATAAATGGTTAGTGTGTGCACTTAGGCTGCTATTAACTGCAAAACCTCATCCTGTCTCCTGGTATTTTGCCTGTTGTCCTTGATTGCCGAGAGTAATGCAGTGAGACTAGAACTGAAAGAGCCATTTCTCTCCCTCCCTTTCCCAAATGTTTTCCTGTGTTTGACAGTTCTCCGCTGACCATCAGGATCCTTTTTATTATGGTCACAGAGAAACAGCATTAAACAGATGTTTAAATAATTTAAAACAGATGTCAAAGATCATACAAATCGGCTGGGCAAAGGCTGGACTTGTGTCTGAATACACTTAAAACCAAAATGAATACAACAGTAACAAATGATCTCCTAACAAACCCAATTAAATTTCCAAATGATGGTGTGTCTTTTAACTTATTTCAGAACAGTTCAATTGACAAGACTGTCTTTCTTTGTATCCTTTCTCTCTGACAAGTAAAAGCGCCTGAGAAGGTGCCCCTGAATCTGCTGTATAAAATAGGAGCAATGAACCTTTGCCCCATGGCCACGCCAGCCTGTGGGTTGATTTTGCATGGCGTGAGGTCCCACAATTCCTCCCCTCCTCATATTATTGCTAGATAATACTAAGGTGTAGTATATTAATATTAATTTGCAGGCTACCAAGTGGTTTTGAAAGGGCTCACAGCAAGGAAGAGATAATCTGGTTTAGTACAAAATACTCAGGTAACCACAAAACAAAAGTAACTGTGGGGAAGGAAGGAGGAATTACCTGCAATAGTGTTTCTCTCTTATTTCTTGTGAAATGAAAATGCGGTTGGACCAAAGTAACTCCACCGTGGCAGCCATTGGCTTTCAAGAGCCGTGATGTTCCTAGGGGTGCCGTACATACTGCAAGACGTGGCTCCGTGCGTTTTAAAATAAAATAAAAACTTTGGAAAAAATGGGGCGTACCAGCATCCCTGCCCTTGTTCAGACCTGTAGGTATGGTGGTCGCTGCCGTCTGCTGTAGATGGCACCTGAGCTCTGACGCATAGTGTCATAGACTTATAGAATCATTTAGGTTGGAACAGACCTTTAAGATCATCGAGTCCAACCATAAAACTAACTCTGCCAAGTCCACCACTAAACCATGTTCCCGCATGTCTTTTAAATGCTTCCAGGGATGGTCCTGTTCAGAGGAAGGGAGGTGGGGGAAGAGCTTTGAGTCAGCAGAGAGAGCAAGACACAGGCTTGAAAAGGAAGCTGCTTGCTTTTTTTGGTCATGGCTTCTGCAATAAGTATCGCTTTCTGATAGTTCTGTAGCTTGTTTCAAGGTAAACAAGAAGTGCTTTAATCAGGAGAATTTCTGGAGTGCTGTCATGTGCTCAAGTCCACCATAGGTATTTCTTTAGCAGAGGAATCCTCCCGAAGTTTGCTGTTTGGTGATACTGTAAGGGTCTTGCAGTGATTGCACCTAGATGCCTGGGCTGTTTTGAAGGGGTGTGTGCCAGTCATGTTAGGATGTTAGTTTTCTTGAATTGCAGATGGCCTCCAGCAAAACTTACCCTCCTGTGCGTGCTTGAGGTGTGGTATTTTATCCCCGCATGACGAGTGCCTTGTGACCTCTTCCTGCTCGTCTCTTAAATGAAGATGTGGTTGTCATGGCTACGTTTAGTAGAGAAATAAATGTTCCTCCCAGCTTGGGCGCTTGTGTAATGGCTTGGTTTGGGCAAGGTGGTATTTTTATCTGGATCCTTGCTCGAGGATGGGCAGATGATTTCTGTGACCCAGGAATAAAAGTGCCCGAGCTGGAGCGAGCTGGTTGCTGAAGGCGGCGGCTGCTCACGCTGCAGCTCTCCTGGGCACGGTTTTGAGCCAGTGCCGCTCCATCGACGGCACCATGGCCGTGCTGTCAGTCGCACGCTGGTCTCAGGGGCAAATCCCTGAAAGCCAGCAAAGAAAACTTTCAAGGGTTGTTTCTAGGGGTCTGGGTATAGCTGATCCTGCTTGTTCGTTGGCCGGAGAGGGAGAGGCTCTGGGATGTGGTGCTGACGGGAAGGGTTTCCCCACGCTGGCCTGGGCGCTCCGGGGTGTGTTCACCCGGAGGAGCTGGGCCAAGCGCCTTCTCTTCTTCCTAAAGCTGTCCCCCCGATCAGCAGATCTCTGACTTGAGCAACAAACAGCTTGCTCTTTAGGAGCTATCATTTTGGGATGTCTGCTGGCTTGGGCAACATTTATACAAAATAATCAGTGCTTCAGCCTGTTATGTTTTAGGCTGCCTTTTAATCTCTCTTGTCTAGAATTCTTTTTCCTTTCAGTGCTACTAATACAGGTTCTACTGTCATTGGATGCCTACAGGAGCCAGACATTATAGGTACAGGCCTATTAGGCAAATGTTTAAAAGTATATTCTGATAACGTTGACCATTTCTTCTGTTTTTTATTCCTGCTTTTCTGCTTGAATGTCCTGCTTCACATATGTATGTTGCAGAGCATACAGGTGAGCTAAACTTGCTGGCAGAATACCTCTGTATTTTAACCATTTAGTTTGAACGCTCATTAGCTGAAAAAAATTGCATTTTCAGCTGTTTCCATTTTTAAATTAACAGTTTTTTTCCCAGAAGTACATATCTAACATTTGTCACTTTTTTTGTTAGCTGGAAAGCTTGGGCTGGAAAGTTCCCACAGCTGCTGTTTGTGGCCTCAGCTTTGTTTTAATTGCTGCACCAGAAACATGTAGCAGCACGCTGTTAGAGCCCTTCAGCCTGGCGATGGGTGGGAATCAAAGCATTACAAAATTACATTTAAAGGGGGGAAAATTATTTTGCAGTTTTATCCAAGGGTTTGAGGTCATTACTGAAGTTTGCAAGGACTTGATCAACAAATTACAGCTTTTAGTTGTGGCTAGGTAATTGTGATATTCTGAAAACGTATGTGCTTTTTGATAACAGGCATTTGCATGTGTTTTGCTTTTGGGGGAAGAAAAAGTCTTTCCTGGCTGCAGACGTACAACCAAAAACGGAGGCTGTTGAACGCGTTTCTGCCATGCGGTGCTGAACCTCCTAGCCTAACATAGGCTCGTGTGGTTGATGTTTGTACTTCGTGTTACGAGCTGGTTTTATGTACGGACATGCATTTTTGTGCTGGAATTATTTGCAATGGCTTGCTTTCTTATTTTAAAAAGAGTACTTGGGGAGAATGCCCTTGCAAAGCACCCGCTTCCTCCTCGCAGCTGCAATGCTACCGCCTCTTTATGAGGAAGTAAGCAAACCCATAATGGTTGACTTCTGCACACAGGTCCTAACAGATGTACCTGATGACATCTATTTTCTGAGCCAAGGCTTTAGCTTTCTTGCATGAAGGAGTTGGTTTCTCACAAAAAAACCTTGTACTGTTGAATTATGTATGTGTAGGATTGCTCCAAGGGCCACATGTTGATATCCTTAATGACAGAGAGAGTCTGCAAATAATCACTAGTGATGAATAATTTGCTGTTTAAGCATTACCATTTCTATTCTGGCATGTTTTGTGATCTCATTATATGACCTGTTTTTTCCCCATTTTGCAGCCTTTGTAATTTTGCAGACTTGTTGCTTGATCAAATGGTTTTGGTGCATGCAAAAGCTTTTAGCCAAATAGTTGTTCGGTACCTACTGACTTGCATACCTCTAACTTGTGTCTCTGTAAACAAAGTATTACCAGCAGTAGTGAGCATGCAACTTGAAGGAATTTAATAGTAAAAATGTAAAAATCAAGTATTGCTATCCGCAGTGTATAAACTGAAGACAGCAGTCAACTGCACCGTTAGAGGCACAAGCTTTCGCATTCTAAGTATGATCAAATAATTTCTGGGAAAGGAAACTAGTGTGAACATTAATAAGCTTTTAAATGCATTTCGTCATTAATAATGTAGGCAGTACCATTCAGATGGGGAACATGACCCATTTTATCATAGCATCATTTTAACATGATAGGCTCCTTGCCTTTCCAAGGCGAAAGGGCCGCAGATTGCCTTCTGCAGTCTCATCCTCAGATGAAGTTTTGCTTTTGGCTGCAGTGAATCTAGACCAGCTTTGCAGGAATATGGGGAAGCCGCTTCGTATTTATAGTAATACAGCGGTAGCAGCACCTGTCTTTCTGTGTTTCTATGTATAAAGTTAATTTTTTCCATACTTAAAATTGACAAAGGTGGACAACATGCCCTTTTCAACAGTGTTTTCGTTCTCGTCTTCCTAGTGTAGCTTTTTTTTTTTTTTTTTTTTTAAATAAAGGTTTTTTTCTTTTGTCTTCTGTGCAATAAGGCAGCCCAGCGAAGCCGTGCCTGTGCTGCTGGGCCTTGCAGGCAGTAGGAGGCTGGGTCCGCAGGGCACCGCGTTGGGCTGGCGGCTCGCTTGCCGTGTGAGCTGGTGCTGGAGGGGAGCCTGGGATTTCGAAGCTAGAAGCCTGCAGTATTATCTGGTAAAACACAGATTTGCTCAGTGTGTTCTTTAGTTGTTTAACATGCCAAGGGTAAAAATGAGAGAACAAAGGCCTGAAATACCCCGTATTGTCTCTGTGCTTCCAGCCGCTTTAATGTGCTTGCCAATGTGACACGCAGCATTTATCTCCAATTTAAAATCAAGAGAGGGACTTATTTAGTCATTGACTCCAGGAACATTTCCAAAGTGCTCTACCAACCAAGTAAACGTGGTGTGCCAGATCCTGCAACCACTGCCTCTGTTTGGGAGGAGCGTGCTTAGGTGAGTGATCCTGCTGCATCCCACTTTGTGTGAATCAAGCCCTGTATAAAGAAATTTCTTTCTTTTACTGTGAACAAGCCCTGATCCTTTAGGTATATATGTAATCCTGCTCCTCTGCTAGGAGATGTGGCCCTGCTTCTGGTGGGGTTTTCTGCAGATGGAGCCTGTGGCGCAGACAGCCTTGGCTGGAGTTAAATCTGAGATTTTTTTAAGAAGCTGCCAAGGTGGCTTTAGAGGTGGGAGAGAGGGAGAAGGAGTGGGAAGAGCTGCCCTGCGGAGCCAAGGTAGAGACGGAGAGGGATACTAGGAGGAGGCAGAGGAGGAGGCAGGCAGTGAGTTGCCAGAGGTGCAGAGCTGCTGCCTGTTGGCACTGTCAAGAGAAGGTGGTGGTTACCCTGGTTTGCAGTGGGAGAACTGGGGTGCAGAGAAACTCCGTGACCGAGGTCAGGCTGAGAAGGGAGTGGGTGACAGAGCAAGAGCCGAATCCTGATTTACCTCTTTCAGCGGCTGATTGACAGCGGTGCTCTTCCTCCCTGCAAGTTGTTTTAACACTGTTTACTGTGTGAGCTGATGTCAATCTTGCGATGTTGCAAGATGAGAAACGAACAGTGGCATGCAGTTCCGTAGTGCAGTGTTAAATTCAATGAACATATAGTTCATTTAGATATGTGTTCCATAAGGCGTAAAATTGGCATTGGTGCCGCTTAAGAGAAACTGCTCTGTTGGGAAATGGTTTCTAGGTCACCTGGTAGGTAAAGGTTTACTCTGGCTGACTGCAGTGGGTGGCTGTCTTTGGTCGCTAATCCTGTGTCATAGGCTTAGCGTTGTATTCTGGCAGTGCAAACAGTAAAAGTGGGATCAGCCTGGTGTGTATCAATGCCACTAAATGTCCTAATAATCCAGGACTGCGTGACTCTCGGCCACAGAGCACACACACAAAGCTGGGTGGGTTCAGAAAAATGGAGATAACCTCTCAAATACGAAAACTTACTGCCAGTGGATCAAACGGTGCCCTTTCAGTATGTTCACGTAAGGTCCATTTCATGTCAGGCTGAAACTGAGCGGTTGTCTCACTAAGTTTTGTTCATTACATGTAAATATTTGTAGACGTATAATCTAGTTTCTAATTAGAAGAGGGTGCTCCTTTTAGAAGCATTTTCATGAAGACTGATGAATTTGTGCATCACCCTTGCTACCTAGAGGAGTGTTATTTCTTCTCTGCAAAGGTGAGCAAATGGAGCTGAACAGATTTGTCCTCCTCCACGGAGAAGGGTAAGAGTAGCTCGCACAGCCGCGTAGCCTGTATCTCCAGGTAGCTCAGAGAGCAAACTGCCCGGACCCGAGTCTCTGAGGATGCGCCCGCTCTTGGTGGGGAGATGGCACAGCCCAGGAACGCCTGCGTGCCCCAGCTTCGCAGGTGCGGTTACCTGGGGTAGCTGGTTACAGCCAGCCTTGCTGTTAGCCTCTTCCTACAGGCATAGGCGCAGCTTTCACATTAATCAGGGATTGCATTTAGGATCTCCTGGTTACTGTTCCTGGGTAGCCTTTGCATATCTTTAATGTTTTTTTTATGACTGCTTCATGCCCTCCAAGGCAGGTATATGATTTACCAGAGAGCTGCCTGGAAAAGGAGACACAAATGATGGCAAACCACGGAGCAGTCACATGATCTTCAGCACTTCTTGCTCCCGCAGGGCTGGCTGAAGACAGCTCCAGACAACTGTCTGCAAACCCTTGTGTGACTCCTTATAGATGACTCTGTGCAGACACATGGTCTCCAGCACTTTAAAAGAGATCTTTAAAGACCTGCAGACTTTCAGACAGTTGTCTGGAGAGTTCTTCAGTGCCCTCTGTTATAGGGACAAAAATTAAAAGGGAGTGGACAAGCAGGTGTAATTCAGTGCCATTAAGCTTTACTCCCTTATATTCTGCCTCCAAAATGCTCTAGCATAGAACAAGCTTTCACCTGGTGCCTGTTTACAGCTGTCTGTCTAGCACCCAGCAAAAAGGGAAGGTTCTGACCCACAGAAGCAACAAAATCTCTTCATGTATCATCTGCCCCTGTGAGATTATTGAACTGTTCAGAGTCTGCTGGATTGAATTGCACGGCTGCTTGCTGGGATATTGGAGCATCAAAAATAAGTGCTGTGTAAGTAACTGTGCCTCAGCTATGTGGATGCAATCCCAGGAATAACGTTGCATTTGAGAAAGAGTGATTGTTTCATTCCTGACACTGCTTCTGTTGGTGTATTTTGTTTGCTTTCAAGCAGTAGGCTTGGAGAGAAAACAGGCCAGATTTTTACGTATTTTTAACAAAGCGTTCAGCTAATACGTTAATTGAACCTTGAGCACACGCAGTAATAATTTTAAGCTGCGGTGGATGTTTCGCCAATAAGGGAGTTCTCTCTACAGAGGGATAAACAATGTGCTCAGCCGGAGGAGAGCTTGGTTACTTGTGCCTTACCGCATGCGTTCATGCGCGTTCTATTCCCCGTAGAGTTGTGCTGATCCCCGGTCTTCGTAGCATGACAAGTGGAATCAATGCAAAAGCCCTCTCTCTGCAGAGGTCTGCTGTAAACGAGTTTAAAAACCAGGCGGACCTAGTTTATGCTGCTCATGCCCCCCTTTAGGAAACACACGTGGTTGAAGAAAAGGGCTGAGTTACTGACAGGCCCGTAGAAGGTAGTTAAAACCGCCTGTGCGGTAACTCGCCTTGAGATGGGGGCAGACCGCCACGGGTGGTTAAAACTGGTGTAGCTTTATTGGCAGTGACTGCCCAGGTCTGTGCTGCTGGGAAGGGGGCGCGTCTGTGCAAAGCATTTGCTTCTCCATCCTTAGGATTAGGGATCCAACCTGTGGGCTTCTTTTTTTCACAGTGGGGATCTGCTCTGTTACGCTGCCAGCCCTTTCCCTAAATAGAGGCTAACCTTGGATTTAAAGATCCCAGAAGGAACAAAGGAGTTCCAAGTGTCTTTTTGATCTCTGTTGCTACCCTGAGGCAGTTAGATCATTTGCTGTGAGCTGATCTCAGTTGTGCTTGGAAATTTACTGAAACAGCTACTCCAAAATAATTATTCTGAATAGATATTTTGGTGTGGGTGCTCATAGTCTTGCTTAAGAATGCCTTTTGCTAGTCTGTCTTAGTGCACCGTAGAAGTAGAATAACTGCTGACGTATTATTCAAGAATAGCTCTTTTGGTAATTGCCTGAGCGCCAGAAAAGCCCCACTACAAAGAACGAAGACACCCCCCATCCTACCCTGATTCAGAAGAGGAGGTTCTTCCCAAGGTTCTGTTCATTCATGGCTGTTTAGAAAAGAGCATACCAGTGGTAAGTTTTGTGGTGCATGACTTAAAATATTTCATATTAATTAACAAACAAGTACCAATTAATTTACATTGTGATGCTTAAGGAGTAGACTGCAAGGAATGGTATTTAGCTGTGACTGTTTGGCAATTATGACCTTGTATATAATAACAGACTCAATAAATTCTTGATGTGAGAGAACACCATTAATCAAACACAGAGTTAATTAACTGTGCTGCTTACACAGGAAGCGCCGCGCAGAACTGTCTGGATCTCTGTAGTGCTACAGGCTGAAAATGTTTGATTTGTCTGATACCTGGCTCCTTCCCACAGAATTTTCCCTCAAAACTGATGCTGAAGAGGGAGCAACGTTTCCCCTAGGTGAGTGGGCTCCGCACACTGGTAACACAGGTCGTTTCCTTTTGCGGCGGTGACGCTCTGGCAGACCTTAGCCATGTCACTGTGTCACTGAGGCTTTCTGTCGCCTTCACGGGAAAGGTGGAAGCAAGCCCGTGGAGGAGCGCTGAAGTACTGGAAATATAAAGGGCTCTTGCAACAATGATTTTGATCAGGTTAATCCTATAGGACCTTCCAGGAAACTAGGAATCCATGTGATAATTAAGAGTTATACTCATCAGCTCTCATTTAGACTTTATACAGGATTTTTTTTTCTTGAGGTTTTTTTTTTAATAATTTAAAGGTAGTCCAAAAGGGGTAAGATGAACAAGATTCAGCACACCTGCAGAGAGAAAAGCATTCCATCTCTGTACCACTCACCCCTCCACACTTCTAACAGGTCTTGTCATTTTCCTGAATATGCGGTGCTTAGAAGTAAGAAATTGGCCCAGCCTTTCAGAGTGACACTGGACATCATTTTGTTGGTTTGTTTTATTGTGGGGTCAGTGTGCACGTTAACGTGGAGGACGGATTTCTAACCTGGGATTGCACATTTTTAATCATCTGGTGTACCTGCTTTTTGATGGCCTTTGAATCGCTTCTGTATCTGCGGTCGCTGTAGACTGTGTCATGGAAGAATTCAAAGGCCTGAGCCATGGGAGTGCTTCAAGGCCGGCAGCAGCAGTGCCCAGTAACAGACAGTTTTGAGAGTATGAGAGAAGTGAGAGAAAGCAACTGGGTCTTGTTTTCTTACTGCTGGGATGTACAGCCTCGTGAGTTAGAAGACTTCACGTGCCCTGTTTTTATTCTTGAGGTTAATTTAACCTAGAGGTGTAGTATGAACACTCTTCTTTCTTTCTTTTTTTTTTTTTTAAATAAGCGCAGTTAAGTGTAATCCTTCCTCTTCTTCCCTCTTTCTGCCACCTGGGCTGTTCGTCTTAATTACAGAGTCCCATTTAGTAAATTATTAATACAAGAATAGCTTCATGCACTGCCACAAGATATGGTGACCAAATAGGGCCAGAAATAGATGAGCAAAAAATGTATAGTCTGAATCTTACTCTTCCTTCTGCCTTGCTGTGGCTGAAAATGTACTGCCTATTAATGCCTACTTTTATTGGTATAACATTTTTCGGGCTAGGAGACTTCAAAGATTTTAACTGCTCTTTACATTTTTATGCAATGATCTCTTGCTTTGAGTAGCGAAGGAGGTGTTTTACTTGCTTCCTCCGTCTACCGAGGCAAATGGTTTCCCCATATTCACCCTCACTTATAAAGTGTAATGGAATGCTCTTAAGAGTTTATAACGATGCACTAATTTTGGGGGCCTGGCAGTGGGGAAGGGAAGGAAGAAAGAGAGAGAGAAAGAATAAGAACAGATGATTCAGCTAATCTCTCTTCTGCAAATGAGATTTTTCTGCCTCAGCCACACAGCTTCTGTATTTGATACAAAGGGAGGCAATAGTTCTTAAATGATGGAAAAACAACTGTTCTTGGTTTTTTTCCTCCCCAGTCTGGGAAACAGCAGTCAACTGACACCTCTTCTTATTAACCCCAAAGTGTAGCTAGTGGTTATGGCCTGGCGTTCCTACTTTTCCGCTCTCCCATCCAGCTACCTCTTTAACCGGCTGGCGTGACTCTTACTGACTCTGGTGGCTCATCCCATACTCCGGCTGCCGTCCAGGCAGTGCAGTCAGAAATGCTGCTTCAATTAGGTACGTAACGCTTTCTCAGATTCAGACTTGTGCTTAGTTTGTCATGAGCCGTAGGGGATTAAATCCAATGAATGGGGAATACTGTATTAAGCTAATATTAATGACGGCTGTTCTGTTTTAGTACTGTGGCCAATGGTCCAACGTATGTGTGTTTAAACATATGCACTACATGGTGCAGGTATAGACCCTTAACGTAGAGTTTGTTTGGATTTCTGAGTTGCTTCAACCATGGTTTTCTTTAGACCCATGTTTATTATTTCTTGTTTTGAGAAGCCCTTTCTCTCCTGCCCATATGCCAGCACAATTTGTCCTTCCTCACACCTCTTGTGTTTTCAGAGCCTGACGGAGATGGTCTGTGCTTTCCCCTGTCCCCAGCTTGTGTCACACAGGGCTTTTAAATGTTGGACTCCTCCATTTGTCCCCCTTTTATGTTTTCAGCACAGTCTCGCTTTTCCTTTCTTGACACTGGCGCAGTATCTGCAGTGCTCTGGAGTCAGATGGAAGGTAAATGGTTAACGCTCCTTTTGCAGCAGTCCTTCCCCTGGGTGTGCTGGTCAAAATCCCTTGGCTTTCTGATGAAGTTTCATCATCCCCTTCATTCTTAGCTTCAGAAGAACTAGGATCATTTTCTCCTAATACCACCAGAAAAAACGGAGCTGGTGGCAATACAGGCAAGAGTCATTAGTTCTCAAATAGTTTTAGGTATCATACGTCATTTGTGGCTCATCGTTTCATACATTTCTGAAGTGACTTTTCCCCATTCTTTTTGGCCTTACAAACAGCCCATATTTTTTCTCTTTAAACCAAATGGAAATTTTTTTTATATATATTAGATATGTGTTGAAGACAATGATAAATGCTGGTAAAGATTGTTACATGATGTGGAAGGTGTGCAAATAATGGATGCAATCCGAAAAGACTGAAAAATTAAAATGTAAAATAGCCATAGCAATGTGGAATCTTAAAAGATTATTTTTGAGTCTGTGAAGGATGGGGAAAAAAACAGGACTGGAGATAGACAAATGTTATGCTGTTTTTAAAAGGAGGGAAGTGAGGAGCCAGGGAATTAGTCAATGTAACGCCAACATTGTGAAGTATACAAAGCAAACTGTTGGACAGCAGATTTATAGGCATCTAGAGGATATTAAAGTAATTAAAAAAAGAAAACCACAGAAAAGCATGGAAACAAATGTTTGTCCTAATGAAGGGCCCATATCTTTACTTTTTACTTGCAAAGATTCAGAGGGATGGGAAGACCAGCATTACTTCGGGTTTTGAAACTGCAGTACTATTTTGTTACAGTCAGTTTGTGTTTTAAAGCTGTAGGTACAGTGGGCTGCATCCTGGTCCCCCAAATTTCAGCAACATTTGAACTTCCCTGCATTTAATGGCAGCCAGCCTTTTTGATAGTATAAGAGGAGGAGGAGTGTAACGTTGAGAAGTCATAAAACGTTTTGTTCCCAGAAGTCCCTGGATGGCAGAGGTCAGGATTTCTCAGAAGTGAAGTCTCCGCTGTTGATTTTTCAACTCTGTTCAGGGAAATGGGACTTTGTGAGCTCTTATTGAAACTTATGTTCACAACACCAGCAGAAACAACCCTGTAAAGGCCTTGGACTTTTGCTAACTGCTCTAGCCACAAGGGGAATAATAAGGAACAGTAACTGCTGGGCTTGTTCCTCATACGACTGTGATGAGACAGGCTGACACCTGGGCAATTTTGGGCTGTTTCTAAATTAGGAAGCCTATAAAAGAATCCACTCTCTCTTTACCACTTGCTTGCCATGATGCTTTACTTCGTAGACCCTCGGAAGGGTGCTCTTCACTTTTTGCCAGTAATAGAGCTTTCTGATCAAGCTCTTGCCATAGCTGCAGCAAACAGGAAGAAAGATGCTTTTGGCATGAATAGAAATTACAGGATTTTGTTGCCAAGGCAAGCAATTCCAGTTTCAGCATGCAAAGGGGGAAAAAAATATGCCATTGTCTAGTTTAATGAAAGCTGTAAAACTGAGGGAAAATAAATGTACTCTAAAGTATCCTTTTAAATATGTAAGGAATTTAACAGCGTCTGAATCTACCCAGCATTATAAGGTAGAAATGGCTTGTAGATACTGACTCCTCTATTCAGAAGCATTTTTAATCCTTAAATGGTGCACTATAGTTGCTTTCTTGCATGCCAGTACAAATATTTCTAGCATTGTAACAAGACAGATGAATGAATGGAAGGGAGAGAGATAAAGTGATGTTTTCTGATCAGAAGTTTTCTTTTTAATAGGTCTAGAAGAGCTGTCTGTTCAGGGCATTTTGGTTGTATTGGAATAGCTGAAGGATGACTGAACGGAAATTCTAATGTTATGAGGGTGACATGAGTCTGTTAGTATTAGAACGCTTGCTTGAAAAAGGCTTTTTTGCTTAATGGCTTGCCAGATGCACAAGTTAATGTCTTATGATATTTGTTAAATATTCAGAATTTTGAATATTTTGTTCTTCTGGCTGCCACTGGACAAACCAGAATTTCTGCTGCTGTATGGATTTTAGAGGTTTGATACATTTGGCTTCTTTTTATATTCATAATAAATTCCAGCTGAAAGGAATAGTGACTTAAGAGACTTAAGAGCAGATATCTACACACAGCAGATCTGAGAGTACATTTAACTGTTTCTCATGATTGCAGAACATACACTGTAATTGCTTGAGAGGCCTTCAAGGTGAAACAAATTAAATCAAATCTTGAAAACATACAGACAAGTTAGATGAGGAGAGTAACAGTAGGGAACGTGATTTCCGCATGCCTTAAATACCTGGGACAGGTTGTTTTGTGATGATAAGACAGGAGCTCTCCATGGCTGCTGCTAGTTCTTTCTTTGAAGTCCGTGCTCTCAAACCACATCGTAAACATTACTTTTACCATAGCAGGTTGGCTGGGTCTCACAGCTATATTTAATGTATTCTTGAAAGCATTTGCACTTGTTGATCTCTTTCCCATTCCAGTGAATTCCTAATGAAACCACTGCAGGTGCTTGTTCCAAACAGAGGAAGCCCTCAGGGGGGACCGGAGTGGAGAACGGGAATGATGCACTGCTGTGTTTCCATTGGGAAGGAGCAATACGGACATCACGCTTACAGCACTTCCTTTTGCAAATATTAAGAATTGTCTTTTAAGCGACTATGCTGCCCCAACGTGGAGTCTTCAGCATTCCTTATTCCTTGTGAATATAGAAGGAACATCCCATCTGGTTTTGTCAAGGTCTAAGTCTGCATATAACCATGCTTACCTAATGTTCAGAGAGGTGCTGGCCTCTCTGCAAGCTTACGTTGCAACCGAGGACCCCTGCGTCTGTAATTCTGCTACTGGATAGCTTAGGTGAACCTGGTGTTCAAAAAAGAATGATGCTGTTTTTTTCTTTTTTTACCGTACTCCTCCAGACCTCGTGAAAGTCAGTATACGCCACTTGGAGTTATTGTCTTTCTGTTGCCAAAGCTTGCATCTTTCATAAAAACTTAATGCCTTCTTTCCCACCTCATCCTGGCTCCAAACAGTTATTAAATTCAGCGTGCTGATCCCCTGTGACATTTCTCTCCTTGTTATCAGAATAGTTGAGACCCTTTGGCTGTCTCTGCTTTTCCCTTCCTGAACTTTGTCTTGCTTCCTTTTAAGCCACCCAAATTCTGTCTCTGAAACTGTCTTATAATTACTTTCATCTGTTCAGTCTCTTTGAATTTTTCTCCTGCTTTATTCTTGTCTTCTGAGCTTATTTTATGCTATGTGTTCTGCCAGCTGTGATTTTACTTGACTTATGCTCTTGGCAACATTGCTGCCTTGCGGGGTTTCTGTAGACAGAGGAGGCCTCTGCAGACGGCCAGTGGGCAAGCTGCGGTGGCCGTGGGGATCGGCTCAACCTGTGTCCTTAAAACTAGCACCCAGCTGGGAGGCCTGGTGAGGCAAACTCAGGTATTTCTTGTTAACTGAAGAATACTTTGTGTGACTGCACACGCACCGGTAATGATTTTACACCAATGTACCCTGTGAACATTGGACCTTCCAGACTGGTTTACCTCTTTCCTAGTTGAAACCATTTCAGTCAAAAATTCCCCTTTGAAAGTCATTCTGTATCATAGGGCTATAAAATACTGTGCCTTCTATTTTGTATTCTGTCTGGTTTTGGACTATTTGGTGCTAAAATACGTGTGTGAAGCGCTCTGTCATGGTATTAGAAGGCACCTGCTTTTGTAGCTGCAGTTGGGTTTCTGAAAATGTTGACTTTTTTATTAAAAACAATTTCTACTGGTGTGTGGCTCCACATGGCTTCATGCTTAAAACAGCAATAAAGCCATATCCTGTCTCTAAAAGGTAAGAAGTGTTGCTGAATGTTCAGGAATGTGTTCAATATACAGCTATAAATTAAAAATTCAGTCCCTGAATACTGTAATAAAAAAAATCAGGGCTAAAATAGCAATAGGCCTGTGGGGTTTATTATGTCATGGCAGGATTTTCTGTGAGCAGTGCATAAAAGACCTGGATTCCCTGAAACTGGCTGCCCAAAACCAGCCAGGGCCTCTGCTCTCTAGGAGCCGGGGCAGTGGCTGTCAGTTCCCTCTACTGGCCCAAGCACTGGCTGCCAAAGGAGCTCCCAAAACTGAGCGATGGTCCAATATAGCTGAGGAAGTGAAGTAAATTTATTATTCCAAAATAAGAAAAGTGTGCTGTAACTTAGCCTTACGAAGTCTTCCTTAAAAATACAAAAAAACCAACCAACCCCCCTGCCAAAAAAAGCCCAACAAAACAACCCCACGGTCTCTAGCCACTTCTTTTTGAAGGCTCGGTAGAGTGAGGATGTGGCGGCACATCACAGCGTTACACCCAGTAACCCACTGATTTCTCTCCTCTGTACTTATGCTGCTTTAGCAAGATGCCTTGCAGCTGTGTAATTTCGCCTTTATTGGTCCTATCTATCTGATTTATTTCTGATGCCTGTCTTCCCTCTCCTTTAAATCACAATTATTTTCCCCCTGAAGACTGTGTGAAAGGGGTGACGGTATTTTAGTTTGCACGGTATCTCTTGCAGCCTTTGGGCGCTTGCACGTAAAACATAAGCTTGATCGTGAACCTGACAGCAAGCAAAGAAAACACGCTAAGACACAACTTGGAGAGCAGCATGGGTCCCTTGCTGCCAGCCCTCTCCCCAGGCTGTGCCCCCTGAGCCGTGGTGCTGTGTCCTGTATTGCTTATGAGCACCTTGGTCTAAATTACTCCACGGAATAATTTGTGCCTTAACATGTGCCGTTCTGGTACTGGCCTGGGATTTCCGAGACCAGCCAGCCTGGCACGCTATCAGAGGATGCTCCTTTATTCGGAGGACCAAGTATGGGGAATAGTGATCTAGGAGTCGTTTGGAGGGTTGTCTGTGGCTTGTGGGGCCATCTGTTTCGCAGGCCTGGTATAAACTCCCTGCATATGCGTTGTTACTCCACAATATGTTTATACAGTATGCGCAGGTTCAGGCTAGCAGAAGAAATGCATTTATCTTCTGCTGGCAGAGGCAGCAGCCCTGTAGCACTAACATAAAAGATAGTTGTTTGCTTGTGGGATAAATAGAAATCTCTCTGAGTGTTAACCAATTTCTTCAAGTGTCACTTTTTACAATTAACCTCACATAAAATACCCTAGTGAAACCTTTCTGGCATTTCCCCCATCCCCCCCCCAGCACAGCTTTCTGGGTTTACATTAGTGGTCTATAACAATAATGGTAAATATTATTGCCGTTCAGGAACTACCTTTCAGATGTGCAGACATAAAAGCTTGGCTCCACCAGAATTTATGGGCGTGTTGCCATTACTTTGAGCGGGACTAGCGTTTCCCCCTTGGCTGTTGACTCCCGAGTGCTGGAGAGGCAGTCTTGTTTGCATTTCTTCCACGTCCATTGGCATGAGCTCCTTGGGCTGGGGTTGCAGTGCTTGTGGGGCACCTGCTGGAGCTTTCGTACCAAAGTATTCATCCAAAGATGAGTAATTGGGGCTAAGGTAATAGGAAGTCCCAGACTGTATTTAGAATTTTGGAAGATCATCCCTAATTTCTAGTTCTTGTTGTTAATTAGGTGTTAATGTTCGAATTATTGAAATGGACTATTGAAAACTGACTCTTCAGCCCTTGAGCCTGCTTGGTAACAGCACAGACAGGTCTTGCTTTTAACTTACCCCTCATAATTTGCTGACGTTAACAAAGTGTGGTGGAAGAAGCACCCTGATGCTGGCAGCTGGCCATGCGGGGCACCTTGGAGGAGTTGATGGAGGTTTGACAACGGGTGGGCTTTCAGATTTCACCCCCTGAAAAAGACTGGGGTGCCTTTCAGGATAGGCATCAGTAAATCTTTTGCTTAGTGGGTAATATTGAAAACGGATACAGAAGCGAGTTGGGTAGAAGGTAAGTACTGCAGTGGCACGTATACACTTCTCAAGTCCTTCGGTCGCAGTGGTTGTGCTTGGCCTCCACCTGTCAGTGGGCACATGGTGCTGGACGTGGGGTGGCCAAGTAGCCCGAGCCCCTGTCCTGGCTCCGGCACATCGTGGGACCCTCGGGAGAGTCCCCTCCTCTTGGAGGTGACCAGCACCTGCTGTGCGGCTCTTGGCTACAGGCAAGTTTTGGTGTGACACTCGCAGGTATTGCCTTCACATGTTCCCCCGTGCTTATGTACTGATCGGGTATCTCTCCTTCCCAAGCCACAGGCGTTTTTCTGCCTGTGCGCTAGGTATTTCCACTGTGGTGCCACAGCTATAATCAAGGTGTCCTCCATCTCTGTGCCAAACATCTCCTGCTGAGCCGTTGCACCAGCTTTTTCCCTTGCCAGAAGGAGGAAATAAAGTCTGAACATGATCTTTCACTTGTGGTTGAGTCTGTCTTTCTTGTGGCTGGGGAAACAGCCTGCAACCAGAGTGGTTTTTGGGATGTTGTTGGAAGGAATGGAATGGAAAATCGTGGGGGGGTGTGTCAGATGGCACGGGCTCAGGAATTCTGACATCTCGTGCTTTAAAGTGATGAGCTTTGCTGTGTTCATCATCCTTCTGGGGACTTGATGCATCGGGTGATGGGCACTTGGGAGGGCACGAGGAAAGGGTGTTATTTTGGTAAATGCTCTGTGTGTGAAATATATTCCTTTTTTGGTCTAGTCTTTTGTGGGGATGGTGGTGCTGTTAGTTGCTGAGTAATTACTTTGGATTTTCTTGGTTCACCATTACTTGCTTTCTGTCCTAACCTCTTCAATGGTGTTTTCAACTGTTACACAGCTGTCTTTTTGCACCTGGCCATGTATATAATCATTTTTATCCCTTTAAAATCCCTGTGAATAACTTTATTTTGCTACTGGTATATTTGACAGTCATCACAAACAATGCCGGTCATTCCTGAGGTTAAAGAAGACAGGACTGGAACTGCCATATATTGTCCTTTCCCTCCTGTTCACCTGCTTAAAAGCTAGGAAATGTTCCTTTTCGTATATGATAATAAGCTTTAGTTTAATTTGTTGTTAATGACTAAATTGAGGGATCTCTTTTCCTCCCAGCAAGGCTTGAACCTTCAAGAATCTGCTCCGGTTATTTGAGGATGAAATTATTTATGCTTTACCATTATAAGAAAGGGGGAAACATGATGTAGCTGCCAAGTAGTTATTTGTTAACCGTATTATTTTAGACACTAAAGAGTGTTTTACTGAATTTTTAATTGGTAAAAATACAATTTCTGCATGTCTTGTTGTTCATGATATTAACTGCAAGTTTAAATGAATCTCTGCTGTCTTCGATTACTTGTAAGCTATATATCAATTTGCTGCAGTAACAGCATCACCATTCTGTAATTGCAGTATTCTGCATTGTGACAGACAATTTTATATGCATAGTTTTTTCTGCCATCATTTCTAGTGTCCAAGAATCAGTGGTCCATGAAATCAGATCTATGTGACTGTTCCTGGTGTATTAGCATTACCTAATTTTCTGTGACAAACTTTAGTAATGCAATATGCTGGAGGTTTTTGGTTGCCTTTGCTCAGCTGGAAATGACCTCGGTTATATGTTAACCTGACATGCTGCACGGCATTCTGGCCTAGTTGCCTAGATACACAAATAAACTTGCCTGATGAAGTGACAGCCGCCTGTTTTGCTAGATGGACAGGTACTGACTAATTCAGTCGGGGTAGATCTAGAGAAGGGGGGTTAAGATGACAGTGTGAGGAAACAGACTGAATCACAAAATCTATCTCTTGGCCTGACGACTTCCTTTTTGTATAGGCTTTACAATATTATAACACGGATGCATGTGTTTGTGCTGGTGTATTTGTGATTTGGGTAGCTGACTTGGGGCTCTTAGCTTCTTGTATACACAAACCGCAATGAAGGCAAGGCCAGATGAAGACAGAGGAGCAGAAATGAAGGAAAAGAAGGGTCTAATTTTTGACGCCTTCTCTGATGTCATCCTGCTCTGCAAGTCACAGCTTCACTTTTTGTGATTGCAGCAGATGTAAGGATACTGTATGGGAGTACAGCTGAGAACTGAGGTTCAGCCTGGAAATCATCATGCATTGAAAAATGAAAAAAGAGTCCTAGAATCTGTAGATGCAAAGGAAGACTCAGTGGATAAACCTTTGCAGCCCAGCATGGCAGAGATGGTAATGATTAAGGGAGATTTTGGAACATCCCAAAGCTTTTGGTGTTTGGATCAGTGGTGATTTATGCCCATCCTCTACAGCTCCTCACTTGCTTGGAGCTGCAATTCTGCTCAAAACTCTTGGAGCTTTTGGAAAAATGCAACTTTTGTTTTGTTTCTTTAAATGGGAGGACCCACCTCTTGTGCATACTTAATAAATACATTAATTGCCTTTTAAAATAAAAGCAGGTTGCTTTTTAAAAGAAAATCCATAATTAGATCTTTAAAATACAGTTAATTGCATGTTTATCTCTCATAATATTCAGGAGATAACAATGTTTGTATATGGGAGGGCATTTGCTATGTGATGCTGATACCCTGTATTGAAGAAAGAGAAGCCCAGGGTTTAGCAGGAACAGTGAAAATTCATGTCTACTTACTTCCACGTTATATAAATAAAAAGGTATGTGTTTAGATTGTGTTGGCAAGGTAGTTTTAAAAGAACTGGAGGCTTTCTGCCTCCAGTAGTGGGCTTGTGTATATACTGACCAATATAATTTTACTTTTAGTAGTACTCTATGCAAAATTAAAATATAGCACATGAACACGAGTACCTGATGTAACAGCTAATGTTAGAATCGTAGAATCATAGAATGTTTTGGGTTGGAAGGGACCCCTAGAGGTCATCTAGTCCAACCCCCCAGCAGTGAGCAGGGACACCGCTAACTAGATCAGGTTGCTCAGAGCCCCATCCAACCTGGCCTTGAATGCTTCCAGGGATGGGGCCGCCACTACCTCTCTGGGCAACCTGTTCCAGTGTTTCACCACCCTCATTGAAAAGAATTTCTTCCTTATATCTAGCTTTAAGAACGGGCAATATTGCAACCAGCATGTGCACCTCCATGAAATATTGAGCTGGGGGTAAACTTTTTCCATAGAGGTCCAGTTTGTGAGGCACAAAAGCGTAATGTTGTTTTGTGCTTCTGTTGGGAATGGAAAGCTTTTGAAGCTGTTCTCAGAATGCAACATTTAATATGACACTGAACTGTATGTCAAAATACAGCTGGAGTCATGCCAGGACTAGTACAACAAAAGACAGAACAGAAGCAGAGGCTGGAAATTTTATACAGAGAACAATAGCATGAGCAAGTTGTCACATATCAAAGTATGTATAGAAGCTTAAGCTTGCCTTCTTTCAAAGGTTGGATTGTATTTCTGAGTTAGAAGACAAAATTACAATGTCTTAAATCAACTCTCATCTGATCTGTCTTGCTAGTTCTTGTTGCTTCTGTGCCTGTTGGTATAACCTCTCTGTTTCTTCCTTAAACCACTGCAATGGAAAGGTTTTGCTGCTTTCTTTACATCCCAGCAAAACTCAATGGAAAGTCTTACAGTGACTTGGTGGAACATGTTCATCACTAAGCCGGTGATCAGGAGCGAGTTGGGGCCCTGCTTCCCTACCCACTGCCACCAATTCTCCCTGCCCTCTCTTGTGAAGAAGTATCCCATTATTTCTGGTCAGTGGGACATTCCCACCAGAAGTCCAAGAAGCTCAGGGGTGGAGCAGACCTCGCTGGTCACACGCTGAAATAACTACATGTGATGAAAAGAGCTGAAAGCGCTTAATCTCAAATATGCCACATGTTCAAAGTAAGCTTGCAGAGCTGAGAAGGCAGAAAAGGGGCTGTGTTCATGGCACGGGGCTGACTCCTGTGCTTTCTCACAAGATAGCTAATGTGGGTAGGTTTTGGAAATTTTCCGTGCAAAGGCAAACAAACCACATGGGCAGCAGTCAGGGCCCCAAAGATAAGGCGCTGTAGCAATGTTTGTGTTAAAACACTGGTCTCTGCTCCAGCAAGTTCACACCGAGAGGCACTTTTTGTTTAAAATCCGTGTTAGTCGAATGTAGACCTAGTGTTGCCATGATTTCTTGTGCTGTGCCTCATTAGTAATGAAAGAAGTGAATAATATATTGTGGGCTAATGTCTGGCAGTAGAAGCAGTGGCCTGGATTTGACGTGTAGGTGGTAAAAGTGAGCGAGACTCTCTCCTTCCCCCACCCCCATTCGTTATTTCAGTTGGCTTGAAAACCACTTTTACTGTCTCCTGCTGTCTCCTCTTCCGTCAGTCAGATGGGAGGCTCAAACTAAGCTGCATGAGTTGAGACTTTTTATCTGGAAAATACTCACTGGTTCAGAGAAATTCATGAATGCCCCATTGAGCATTGAGCTTTTTTGTTGTGTCCTTCTCTCTTCCCTGTGCTTAAGTGTTGTGAGATCCCGCCTTTGAGCTGAGTGATCTCTGACAGGTAGACTCACCTTGACAGGTAGGAGCTGACCTCCATCTTCTGGATGGAGGGTAGGAATCATTCTAGGTTTCAGGCAGTTACAGAATTGAGATGATATAGCATAGCTTTCAAATGCTTCAGTTGTTTTCTGCTGAGATAAATTCTTGAAACTACTTCTTTAGCCCATAACAAATTTCAGATGTGTTCAGACTGTCCGTTTTCTCTCCTGAAACTTCCCAGCTTTCTCTTTTTTTTTTTTTTTTTTTTTTTTCCCCTTTTTTTTTTTCCTTTTTTTTTTTTTTTTTTTTTTTTTTTTTTAGTGGTGCGTTTGTGGTTTG
>NW_009260410.1:2310898-2312988 GCF_000687185.1 Egretta garzetta
CCTCTTTCCGTAGCATGTTCAGAGGATGCTTACGATATGGGGTTTGGAAAATGGGTGTTGGCTTTTCTCTGTGCGGATACAGTTCAGCCATAGTGTCCTGCTCATCAAGTCTGTATTTTCTGTATGCACCTTCAGTTCAGCTGGATTATTCAAGGTTTGCAAAGTGATGAAGTCTGTAAGCTCAGGTAGAATGAATTGGATGCTATAAACATCCTACTTCCCTCCTTCCGTGCCTTAGTGATGATCTCATTCCCTTGTGCAGTGAAATTTAGGATTGTTATAAACAGGAAACATTATCAAAACAAATCGGTTGCACCCACCCTTAGAGCTTCAATTATATTTCAAGAACTTGCTTGAACAAAATAGACTATATTTGTGCAAAAGTGTAGACCTCTGATTATATCACTATATTAAAAAAAGGAATTGTAATAACATGGGAGAAAATCACAAGTTTCACAAGAAAAACTGGAAGAGATCCAGTTCTAAACTTGGCAGGGTTAGTTATATAATTGAAGGTCTGGGAGGTCAATCTGTTCCATGCTTCAGTCTAACTTAATTTATATAATTAAAGCTGCTTCCGCCTCCTTTCCCCCAAATAAATTTGGCAAAATACTGTTCTCTCTTTAGCATGGCGAATAATGAAAGTTATTGACTGTGACTATGAATTACCTGGTGAGCTCTGCAGAAGTAAGGGAGATACCATCTCCATAAGTCTCTTATCCAGGTTTATTAAGGCTCATTAAAATAACAATGATACTGCCCAATCATTGTTTCTACTGAAGTGTGCTTGTGGCTTCGTTTCTAGGAGGAACAGAGATTAAAAAAACAGCACAAAAAACAACTACAGAAAAGTCCCCAATGAGCTTCCGGTAGCTTTTTAAAAGAGACATTTAGCCTAAAAGTTGTAGCTGCAAATTTATTTTAATTTTGTATGGCAGTTTCCACATCTGCAGATTGCTCCTAGCTGGGGCAGGGGCTCTGGCTGGCTCCTTCAAAGGCTGGCCCTTCTGTACCTGGGCGGTCTGCATACCTCTGTGGCCACCTGGCTGGGTCACGGGGTTGGGGTTATGGTCCTGTACCTTACCATTCCTTTTTTATTTTGTGTCTGTGCGGTAGGTCATGAGGAAAACCTGTTGTTCTTACCACCTATTTTATATGATACTTCACCCATGCGCTTCTGTACATCCCTATCTGTCTGGTCTGGTTTGGGCCAAACGAAAGCATCACTAGTACAAGCAGGTCATTTTCATTTTGGGAGTTGGGTGCTGCCCTGAGTGGAGTCCGCATGAGCGGCTAGATGTGATGACACAGAAAGGAGATGTTGAGTCATGACGGGGAATGGTGGAGGCTGCTGACCAAAAGCATAGCCAGTGTCTGCTGCAGGCGTGGAAGCTGTTTATTTGGTTTTACGTTGCTTGTTTGGTGTTTGCTGTTGTTAAGCTGTCTGGCTGTTGTGGCTGGAAGCTCTGCTACTTTCTGTTTTAAAGGGTGAGCAAGAAGCCGGTAGGTAAACCAGAAGCCTCAGAGAGATGATCTTATTTTGCTCCACTTCCTAAGAATTTTTTTTTTTCTTTGCTCGGCCTTGCGCTAAAGAAATTTTTTGGGTTACTTGAGGGGGAAGCTAGAGGAGCGGGATTGATCTGGTGTATCTAGCAGATGCACACAGGGTAGCTGGTGCTGGACAAGGCGCTGGCGTGCCCTGTCCTGCAGTGTGAGCCGGCTCTTTCTGCCTGTGCTGCTCGCCTCGGTTGTAATTACGGCAGGAGATGTCTCAGTGGAGGAAGTTGTTTGTAACCCTGCTGCCACATGTCAGTGCTGTTCGGTCATTACTCATGCAGGGTGTTGCTGGAGATCCAGTATAGCAGGGAGCTCAGGAAGTCCCGGGGTCAAGTGCCCTGCAAAGCAGGCATCCAGCCAAACCAGGTGGTTTACATTTCTGTCGCTTGTTTTCCCAGTGAGCTGTGCTGAGATGGTTATTAAAGTTAACAAAGACAAAATAGCACCGTTCCCCTTTCCTGTATTCTTATGTTAGTCATCCCAACCTCTTAAATCTTTATACTTGCATAAGCAGGACTTGACTCGTCATTGAC
>NW_009260410.1:2313030-2370367 GCF_000687185.1 Egretta garzetta
ATGTTAAAAGCTCTTCTGTAATTTATCTGATCTAGTGATTTGGCCTTTACCAATCGCTCTAGGTTTAAATGGCACAGGGTATAAAAAAGGAGTTATGCTGCTATGCTTGTTTTAATAATAATTGTAAGAAGTCCCCTTGGGTTTCTGGGTATGTACACTAGCAGAAGTTGCATTTCAGTGGCCTTGCATGGTGCCTGGCTTCTGCAGTGGCTCAGCTGCTGTTCTCAGAAATAAAAACCTTTGTGGGAGATTTATGGAAATGCAGTGGATTTTGCTAGCGTTTGGACTTCCCCGCATTAGCCTCAGGAGAGTCTGGTACTGGGTGTCTGCAGAAGGAATACTGGGTGGGGAGCTTTCACATCTTTAAAAAGGTATATAAAACCTGAGTCTGCTTCTAGGGGAGGGCAGCCCTAAGGACCCGTCTGTGGCTCATGCTCTTCCAGCCAGCGAGGGCAGGGAGTGTCTGGGGCAGAACTGGCTGCTCATGACCGAGGAGGGAGCCTGAGTGCCT
The DNA here is from genome assembly GCF_000687185.1 of Egretta garzetta. NCBI lineage: Eukaryota > Metazoa > Chordata > Aves > Pelecaniformes > Ardeidae > Egretta > Egretta garzetta. The sequence goes on from NW_009260410.1 coordinate 2,313,542, forward strand.
ACAGCACCTGCAGAGCTGCTCCTGCCTGCCGGTTAAACACCAGCACTGGTACACTCTGAAGCAGCCCGAGCTAGTTTATCTGGCATGGTCATGGTATGTTGTGCCAGTGATGTAGTGAAACTTGAATATAGAATTTCCCCTTGAATACTATATACTATACTATGTATACTGTACTATACTACCCTTGCTCTGCTGTGACACAGTAGCCATGCAGAAAGATGAGATCCCTACTAGATGTTATGGCAGAGCAAAAACTAGCTGTTATTTTGCATACTTGTTGTAAAATAGTACTATGTGTGCACAGAAAAAGGACGTATATGATTTTATTTTACAATAAGGTATTTATTAGGAATATTTGACTGCAGCTGTCTTTTCCAATGCAGTTTAAGTCTTGGAAGGGTATGATACTCAGCTGAAATGTATCTCACCTATTGACTGATCAAATTTGGATACTGGAGAGCTCTTGTTTTAATGAAGCCTCCAACAGTGGCGTGTGTATGGTTAACATAGCAGTTTGCTTGTTTTCTGGTTCAATTGCCTTCATCTGCCACTTAGGACATGACAGTGCTTAGATCTTGTGTTATACCTCAGACTCTTCCTTCAGCCATCCTTACCCCTTTTGTGTGACACAAAGTCCCAGAAGAAACTCCAAACAGCCTGCCCCAGCAAACTGCCCCTGTTCCTCCCTGCAAAAACCCTCGTGGGTGAAGGAGCATAAGAAGCATCTGATGGAGCTGGATCCACTTCTAATCCATTGCCCCATTCCTAGTTGTGGTCAGCTTCTGAAACTGCAAGGCCATTGCAAGGATGCTGAAAGAACACAGATGGAGGATGATCTCCCCATCCACAAAGGTTTTCTCATATGCCCCCGTTGTTTGAGTTGGATTAAGGTCTGAAATCCAACTTTGTAGATCTTTTTCGAAATACGTTTGTAGTAGTATATATGTATGTATATACCTGTGTGTATATAGAATATACGTGTGTGTATAAAATACTGCATATGTTACTTACAAAGTTTTGACTTCTAGATACAACAGATTTCTTGGCCTAAGGAAGCACAGTGAAAGGATCCCAGTAATTACTGGCAATTTTAAAAACTGTCTGCCTCTGTCCATTTTGAAAGAGAAGATGAATCGTCCACCCCAGCAGAAAGTTACAGGGTAAATTCTGCTTGGCATAATTTCTTGGTGACTAAGAAACTCATAATTGGCTCCGTGTGGGCAGAGGATCTGTCTGTGGTGAGCCGAGAGCTGCACAGCAGACATGGAAAGTGTGTTGGAGGGACTAGGTAGGATAGGGCATTTGTATGGATACTTCATGCTCTGGTGTGTTAAATTGTTGCTCTTCAGAAGCCCTATTTGGTTTGGGAAGGGTTTCTTCCCCCGCCCCCCTCCTTGTTCCACGGTCTTAAGAGGAGGAGGGTCATACTGTGGATGTTAAAGGTTAACATACTTGCTGAGAGACAGATCCTTCATTGTTTCTTTCCTATATTAATTCAATTGACAATGAACCCTAAGTGACATTCAGTAGCCTTGGGTAGTTTCAAATGCTTTCAGAACATTTGGCCAAAGCTGAAATAAATAATAATAATAATAATAATAATAACGCCCCATAATAAATAAGCCAACTCCAGATTTTGCAGGTAAATCTTCTTAGTGATGATTACCTGCTATTATAATTCTTGAGGGTACTTTGTTGTTAACTACTACTTAGATACATAAGACAGACAGTATCATAAGTTTAGATGCTGCCCTCCTACGCCAGCCTTATAGCTATTTGGCTTAAATACAAAAAAAATGACAAACAAGTTCTGCCCATTCTTGTTGAAATGCCAACCAACTCTGTTAATGTCGTCATTGTCATTGTGAGCCTAGTATTACAGGGCTTATGTGAGCATTTATTCATATTTTTAAAAATATTGATCCTTTTTTAGTTACAAAAGGGAGAAGACATGACTTCCAGAATAAAAGTTGACTTCTTTATGCATGTTTACTTTCCTTTAACTCCGGGAAACTCAGGCCTTCCATTTGAGACTTCGAGGATGTTTTCCATCTGCGTTGTAAACTCAGTGCTTGCTTCAAAGCATACATGCAATTTGTAGACTTGTATTGCCCAGTGAATCATTGGGAGTCCTTGTCTGCTGTGTTGAGATGAATGTGCGCAGAAGTTCAAGTAACTCCTCTTAATTTTTTTTCTTTCACCAGAACCGAGCTTTTTTTTGCTGCAAACAGAACCCGAGTTCTTGCTTCTTTGTCCCTTACTTTCCTCTTTGCTCTCTCTGTGTCAGGCTTGATTCTTATTTCTCTGTAAAGTGCTAGCGAGTAAAACCACAGGGGGTAGTAAATGGCCATTACAGTTGCAGTGGCGTTATCCTTTGCAGTGGATAATGGAAACCCCATTCCTTTGCAATGGTGTATCAGGTAAAGAAAGCTCCTCATGCTTGCTGTTGTGGTGAAGATGCCACCGGCTCTCCTTGGGCTATGGTGCCCATGCTCTGTCTCTCCTCTGCAGGCGCTCAGGGCTGTTGATGTCTCTCCCCTGCCTTCTGCCTGGAGCTGGCCATAAGCCTGCACGGAAATGGGCAAAAACGCTAAGCTGTTATCAAGCCTCTCTTCCAGATGTTGATGAAAACCAGTTCAACCGGCAAGGTGTTAGATACATAATTCATCTTACAAGTAATTCATCTTCAGCTTAGCAGGCAAGTGCTTATTAGTTAAAAACTTTGCCAATGCCCCAAGGAGCAATCTGAACGAGCAGATTTTAAGGTGCTGAATGAAGCCCAGTTCCCAGTGATCAACTAAATGAGACTGCCTAAAGAACAGTGGTGAAGGAAGAGGGCTGTAGGGAGATGTTTGTTTCAAGAAGCAAGGGAAAAACCAAAACCTGTGCCAACAGGCTGTCATTCTTTATGTCCTGCCTGTCTCCTGTTAGGGAAAGCCTTCTGGTCTTGGCTTTGCTATCCTGCATTTTGGACATCATTTGACAGAGCTGAAGCCCAGAGCACCACCCTTGGATCACCATGTTCCCTGGCTCATTTGATTGTGACATGGTGGGACTTCATCAGACCAGACCTGCAGGCCTGCACCACTTACATCCTAGCATTGCTTCTCATGCTGGAGTTGTTCTGGGATGGAGCCAGTGCTGAATGTAAATGTGCACATGTACTTCCCTCAGCTGCTGGGGAAGGAAGCAGAAAAAAACAGCCCAGCAGTATACTTGTAAACCCTGATTCAAAATATCTATCCCGTTAGATAATCCTCCATTCCTTGCAGGGGAATTGGGTGCCATCTCTTCTCACAGTGACGTCTTGCAGAATTATTTTTGGTCCTGCCATATAATGGGTAACAATCTTGCAGCTCAGCTCTTCCCAGTCCTCTTGGTGACATGCAGTTGTCCTTCAGGTCCTCGGTTTCTCTGCAGTAGGGATAGGAGTGTGTGCATGTTAGATGCCATCGAGACTGTCTATGGAGAGTGTGCGGAACAGGAACTGATGGAAACTTGCCATAGCATGAGGTTTTGCTATGGGAAAGCCTAAACTTTGTGGAGAATTTTAATGAACGCAGTTATATCTTGACACGTTATTTGTTATTGGATTGAAACTTTTCCATTTTTGCTAGAACACATTGCAACACAACAAAAAGCTGTTTTAAAGGTTTATTTTAAAATTGCTGCTGGGATGCAAAGCTCATATGTGCGTTGGGAGAGGGGAAAGACCAAAATGCAAACCCCAGCACATTCAACTACAAAGGCTACAAAGCTGCATTTTCCTAAAATACGTTTTTCTAGGTTTAAGTTAAAACAGTGATTAATGCTTATTATTTAACACAGGAATTCAAGGACTTAGAAACTTTAGAGTAATGATTTTTTTCTCCAGATTTTATCTTGAAAAACGTGGGACAGAGGTTTGTTATGTGAAGAGTTCATAGAAGACTTTGGAGTTTGCTTTAAAGAAAACTAGTTAGTCTTCCTCCAGAGAGCTTCGTACTGTTAAATAGCATCTTCATGTAGGCTGTGATGGTATCAGTGTGTGCTTTATTTTTGCCTCCTTCATGACCTCCAAAGGGAAGAAACAGAACATTCTTTTCATATGTACATGTTTGAAATCATAAACTTAAAAATCCATGAATGTGCTTCTGTAAAAATCTCTTCCTAACTGGATTCCTGTAGTCCAACTCATTTCACTGTTGTCTTTTGGTAGCGAAAAACGCTCTTGCTGTTTACGATGTGGTTTTTGGCTAGTTGCCATTGCTTGCTGTTTATCAGCATCTCTGATGTTTTTGGTGGAGGAAATACCCATGCTTTTTTCCTACATATAATCAAGTTAAGCGTAGATTAATTTACTACTTTTTTGCTTTGTTTTGTTTTTGGTGGTGGAGACCTGTAGACATTGGTTTGGTATGCCAGCTCTGCTGAGGGAATTTGTGAACACGTCTTTTGTATTCCCTGGTTACTGTATACTGAGCTGGAATCTACCTTGGCATTACTCAATAGAATTTTAAAATTATCAGCAGCTCTTCTTTTTCTTCATGTGTATAAACTGAAAGAGAGGCAGAGGTTGAAATTCTCCTATGATTTCAGTTTCTGAAGGAAAACAGAGCAAAGATATGTGAGAAACTGGTGTGGTGGAAGGGCTCAATTTATTAAAAAATCAGTTTAGTGAACTTTCAGGAATAGGTTACTTTGTCTGTAACATAACCTGTATCTTCAAACTAGTGTTTCCAAAATAGTGATTGTTAACTTCTTTAAAAACACCTACTTCATCTGGCAAAATGAAGGATGGTTTTTCACCTGTCTGAAGTGGGTTAGAGATTCACACAGCAAATGGTGGCCTCTCTAAAGTAAATTACCTGACTCTCTTTTCTCATTTTAGTCTCTTGATGAATGGGGCAGTGTCTCTCATCCTTAAGGATTTTATGGTGAGCTAGGCCTTGAGTCAAGTCATCTATTTATTCTAGGCCTCCTTAGAGCTGTGAGGTGTTTTTAATAGGGCATCTACCAGTGTAAAAATTTATATGGAAAAATACTTTACCCTTTTCTGGTCCATTTCTGTAGTTGGGACTGAAAGTAAGAGCTTACGACGTGTGAAAATATTTGCTAGAGACTCTTCCAGTGTCTGAAGAAAGCTGTGATCCAAGCTTCTCTTCATGCTGGGCTGAAATACAAGGGTCACTTGTAAGGATTTTAGGAGCTGACCTTCTTCGAAGATGATAGTGTTCATGCAGGTTTTGTATGTGAGCTGCCCTAAAATAATGTGAATGTTACTCTTGTAATTTGACACACACAAACTGTGACCTATCTTTTCTCACATCCTGACTTTTTTGGGGTGGGACTACCTAACATGTAGTCTGTAATGGAAATTCTCATCCTCCTCTTGCCACCCCTGAGATGATTTGTCACCTCCTTCCTCCACCCAAGATGTTTTGAAGATGCTAACATTTTGAGGCAAACAGATAATTGCAAGTAAATGCCACTACATTGCAGCATATCCTTCCTTTTATGCCCGCCAAGTCACGCTGGCAGGAAGCAATGTTAAGACCTTCAGAAGAAACTACAAATCCTTGCTGTAGCACATCTAATTGTGTTTCAGGTCTGAAATGGCTGCCTATGAAAAGTGATTCTGTGCTGTTGAGCAAGAAGTGGTGGCAAACCATTTAGAAATGACTGCGTCTTTCCTATTGCTGTTTTCCAGCGTAATGAAGTGATGGAGACGCTCGTGAACCTGACTTTCAACATCGGCATGTTTTGTTTATCTTGAATGTTTTCTTCATGCTGCTGATGCTTACTGAGCAACCGAACTTCTGGAGACCCATATTCCCCTGCAGAATTGTTGCTTGAATTCTTACCTGACACAAACATATTCCTCTTCCCTGTGTTTTTCTGCCTTTTCACAAAAGATTTCTGTTGTTCTCGAAGTCCTCCCTCTCTTACTGCCTCCAAATCAACAAGAAGTTAACTTGTATTTCCACAAGAACTTTTGTTGTATTTTTAGTCTATTTAGAAGGAAGTAAGTGAACCGGCTCACTAACAAGGGTCTATATAAATGATTTTCTCTTTCTTTTGGACTAATATCCTAGCTAGTTGTTCCTGCACAAAAGTCTGTGTAAACATAGAGTTACTGCTCACTTTTTCATGTTATTTTGTAGAGAAGTTGTTAGATTTGTCTTTCTTTTTTAAGGACAACATAGAAATAAATACAGACAGTTTGTTATATCACCCAGGGAGCCCTCATCATGAATTAGACTCTTATTGTGCCAACTGACATTCACATACAAAACAGCACAAGAGCTTCTCCCAGGAGGACATACTCCTTATTCCCTGGAGAGGAGCCCGTGGTGGTGAAGGGCAGGCGGGGTAGGTGCAGTGATGGTACCCCTCGCTCTGTTGTCTGCCATTGCAAGTGCCTCCATCCTCATGCGGGTCCCTTTGGTTGCCTCAGGGGAGGATGGTGTAAACATCTGCGGCAGCACCGCTCCTCCACGGCCCCGTCTGAGGAAGCGATTAACTTGGATCCGGGCTGGGCTGTATCCAACTCCACAGTGCCTCTTTTTTGTCCCCTGTAGCTGCAATCGTGTGAACGTGGTGTGGCTGAAATCGCTTGCCTGTGGAATGGCAAACATTTTTCCTTTTCCCCTTTTTATGTGAAGAAAACCATGATTCATCCATGTGCTGATCTCCATGTCCTGGAAGTGTTGCTTGAAATAACCCTGGGTTGCACAGGCAGTGCTGCCTGTGGGTCCCACTGCTAATGGTGGGCTTTGCCCCTCCTGGGACAGCGCCCCGTCTTCACCTCGCTGTTTCCCTGCCTGCAAAACGGGGGCAAAGCGCTCAGACCTTTGGTGTTTGTAAGGGCTGTACCGAAAGGCAGCGCTGCGGCGTGGTCTCCGCTTCCCTTCTCCCCATCCATTGTTTACTCTGAGCCTTAGATAAGATGAGTATCTTTTGTTTTTCCTGCAGATAATAATAACAGCCTGTCTCTACCAATGCAGGATTAGGTTCTTCTTTCAGGAAGACGTGGGAAGATAAAAATGAATGTGGGTTTTGTAAAATATGTGTGACAGAAAAGGTTTGAGGGCAGGGAAACAGCAGGCTGCGCTCTGGATGGGAATGCAAAATGACTTTACTGAGCACTGGTGCCCTTGGGAGAACCCCTCTGCCTCAGACGCGTCAGCCGTGGCTTGCTCACTGGTCACCCAGCAAGATTGCCTCAATGTCAGCATTTTCTGTCGTGAAAATACTGTCTTCCTGCTCAATGGCAGAAAGCAATTGTCACATTGCCAGTAACTGTGATGAATAACAGAAATGTAGGCGTTGCCATACGGGTTGATGGGTTTCCGTCACTGAGCTGGTCAATCTTGGGCCTCCTGTCACCTTTCTTTTCAAAGTGTTGTCCCTTCCTTATGCCTGTTCAGACTTTTGTGCCTCTGTTGATATGGAAAACTGACCTGCCTGTTCTGATAATGGTAGTAGCCTGGATTCAGTTTCAGGTCTAAAGGTGGGAAGCTACGTTGATATCTTGTTGGCCAAAGCTAATGAGGCAGAAGCTTTCTTTTTTATGCTGTGCTTATGGGAGTGTTCACATGTCTGTCTATTGCTCCAGATATTCCTGGATATTTGTAGGAATGCAGGTGGGTGGATTCATGGATCAACACCTGAAAGGAATTTGAAATCTTCAGACTTGGCCTGTGTTAATTGGACTGTAAGCTGGGACAGAGCCCTCTTGTCTTCATCCTGCTCTATGCTGACATGTGGCTGCTGTAAAGTAAATGGGAAGCATGTGCAGAGTGGAAACTCCCTGGAGGGTATTCGCATTTTTCCATGTTAATTCTGCTGTTGCAGGGTGACACACGGTTTGTTCTTTTTTTGTGTGTGTGTCCCTGCAATTTATTCACTAGCTTTAGGTAAATCGGTCTTGTAGATCTGATCTTGTCAGCAGAGACTATATGATTGGGCTCTTTGCTATTTACATGATTCCTATCTGCAATGCGTTGTCGTTATCATACGACTTTGCTGTGATGTGGACTTCCGAGGCTGTGAGGATGTTTCGGTTCCATTCTGCCCCAACCTAGCTGTGTTCATGACATTTGGGATAAAGACCAACGTTTCCTGGGGCCTCCTTTATCTCTTGTTGTTCCGTTTCATGAAGGATTCATTAATTTTTTTAATATTTGTATATATTTTGGCTGCCTTATCCCATGAAATGTGCTGGCATTTAGCTGTAACCCGCACTTACTCATATGATTTATTCCCTCCTTGCCTTCAGAGTTTAGTCTTGCTTTAAATGGGACTTATTTGGATGGCAGCCTTTCACCCTGCAACTCCCCTCCAGAAGATACATTGCTACATCCAGTACTTACCCATCAAAATAGGACTTTGGAGCAAAGTGGATGGATATTCATTCAGTACTGTGTTCTGTCTTTTGATATGGTTATGTTCATTTATCTTGTGTTTCAGCTGCTTTCTGTGATACTTGCTAGCAAAACCCTGTAAGATGTCGTCGTCTGCAGTTCATCTTGCTGCTCCGGAGGAAGCGCTGATCCAAGCCAGTGGATGCATTTTCGTTAATTTGCCAACAACGTGTTAAGGAAAAACTTTGAGCCAGCACAGTGTGGCACAGTACAAAGTGTTTGTGACAGCAAGTGTAAAAAAAAGCAGGAATTTTCTTGTCAAAACCAAGGCTTTAATGTTGCTGTCTTCTGAAAGGGGCACCTGCATGAGTGGATGAATCCTGATGGTGTTGCACTGAAAATGAAATTGCTGATGATTTTGAGGCATAGTTTAAGAACCAGAATATCTTTTCTTATAAGAGATTCGGGAAACAGGACGTGTGCCAAACTTGTAGGCTGAGGTTTACCGTGCTATTTCTTCAGATCCTGCATTTTAATAATTTCTTGCTGTCTATTTGGAAGAGATTGTCTCTTATTCTCTGAAGACTATGTGACAATTAAGTGTCTTGTGTGCCCCTATGCTTTTCGCTTCTGGTTACATTTATTAATTTTTTTGCTGTCCCAGAGTCTTTGTGGGTATTTTGCAATGCCAAAATATCAAGGCTCCAAGCATGCAAAACAGTAGAAAATGTTTGTCTTGCGTGCAACAGATGTGTTTATCCTTCTGATCTGTACAGGCGAGACCCTGGTATCGCCGGGTGCTCTTGGCAGCATTCTTACATAGGGGTGAAGTTTTCCAACCTCTCTGTGTGGGTTTCTTTTCAGGTCCTGACCCTACAAACACGCTTGTCCTAGTTACGCTGTTTGCCTTGACTGAAAGGTTATCCAGTGGGAAGGATATTCCAGCGGGCTGGGCTGTAACAGGCACCTGCCTTCCGTAATACACTGTCTCCTGTTCTTGTTTGGTTCTAGTGTCACCTGAGACATTGTGATCCTGTGTTTGAAATGGGGGAGGGGAAAAAAAAAAGCCAACTCTATTGGGACCTTTCTTTTAGATAGACATAAGAAAGGCTGTGGGAGACCTCGTTGTTTTAAGATCTGGATGCCGTTGCCTGGAAGTTGACTGTGTCTTTAAGAAAAAACTAAGTATTTATATCTGGTGTCTGTCTGAAATCATGTTTACCCTACAATGTTTATTAAACCTGAGTTAATTTTCCTCCTCTCTTTCTATGGCTGCAGGAGCTTTGCCAGTAATGCGTTATAATAACTGGTAGTCTCAGGCGGCGCGGGCCAGGGCCACGTGCCAGCTCCCCGTTCCCGCTTTGTGGGCTGGAGTTGAGACTCGCTGCCTGGCAGTGCCACGCTGCTCCCCGCTGCACCGCTCCTGCCCTCCTTAAAAATAATAATTATAAAGACTTAATTACTCTCTTCTCCCCCCCCCCCACTCTGAAGGGTTATTGAAGTAGAGTAATTAGCATCGTGCTGTCACATGGCAGTCTTGCACTTTTTAAAAAAATAAGATCTTTGTGTCTGTTACCTTTTATTTTGCAACATGACCGAGGATTACTTGCTCTTTCTAGTCCCGTGATATTTTTGTCAGGGTTATGTTGGCCGAGGTGAGTACTATGAGTCACACAGCGCTCTCGGTGTTGGTTTTTCATCTGTTTTTCCTCAACAACAAACACTTCCAGCCTGAAGCTCCAGGAGCTGATGGGCTTATCATCGCAGTGCTTTCAGAAGCAGAATTTGCTGTTGGTTCAGGCCTGAAATCTTGCTTGGCTGGGGTATTCACAAATGTAATTTTCAGAGAAACTTCTGTATCTGACATTTAGGGCTCTGGCAAGTTTGGAAAAAGTTGTTGCAGTCTGAGCTGCCGACAGAGGTGGATTACCTGAGGGAGACCCGAGGGGATGGATGCCTGGTGTAACCAGCATGTGCAAATAGTAGAAAGGAGCTTGGTAAGCATGCGTATCTGTGTCTGAACAACACAGATGTATCTGTATTGATGTAGTTTGTTTCTCTTGCACATCTTCTGGCATCCCTTGTGTTTTGCTGGCATTACTGGGCACAGCCCCTTTGGTTTGGTTGTTTTTTCCCCTCGGTTATCCCCAGGGTTCTCCTCCAGGTCTGAAAACCACCCAAATAAAACATTAAAGACATGAGGATCTGGGCAGTATGAGAGTTGTTCTTGGTCCAACAGTAAAATACAGATCTGGGCTGTGAAGCCATGACTTGTTGAGGAGGAATGCCATGTTCCTGGAAAAGTAAAAGAAGATTTTTCTAATACATTAATCCTAGTCTGTTAGTGTAGTCGGCTCAGCTGCCTAGGCCAGGACTACTTCTGTGGAATGAGGTGAACATATGCATATATGCACATCTGAATTATAATATTTGCATAATATCCTGCTTACACTAGAAATTTCTGTGAACATGTCAGTGCCAACGCGAGGCATTTGGGGTTTTTCTGATTTTTTTTTTTTGTTTGTGTCTCCTAGTATAGACAAAATCATACCAGTTATACCAAATCATACCAGATTCAGCGCTGCTGCATTTTAGTTTGTTCAATGAACTGCATAGACTAAAATTAAAAGTAAAAACCCACAAAACCATTGAAAATTCTTCTAATCCTTCCACACTAAATGTGGAATATAATTTTCCTTCTCCCTCAGCTGGATGGTTCATACATAAGAGATTATTGTCTTGACTGTCTTACAACATTTTAATGCTCAGCAGACAGAGCATATTCTCAGAGTGTTTGTAAGGGATGGGTAAATAGGAACCATCTTTCCTGTAGATAAAAACTTATTTCTTCTTGTTCTACCACTCTCTTCTCTGCTGATTTATTTATTTAGTTGTTTCATATTGAAAAAATCTGCTTAAATTCAGCTACCACCTCAGAGAATTGCACTAGTGCATAGCAGTAATTGTGAATTTATTTATTTATTTATTTTTAAATGAGATTAGTGCATGAGACCAATGCCAGCTGAGCAGTCTTGGGCTATAAAGCCACCTAAGCATAAGATGCTTGCATCTAGACGTGATTTGCATTGGTCATAGGCATGCAGAAACAGCACCACAGTTGTTTCTCATTTTCAACATTTTGCTTTTCTAATGAATTAAGCTCTGTTTTGGGTTGAATTTTCTGTGAAGAGACGTTCTTTTTAGGAATATGGAGGCTGATCCAGATCACTGGGTAACCCTCATGTGACAGGTTTGTCCGTCACTGATATGGGCTGGATGCAAGCTGGTGTTTTGAAAGGGCTCAGTGTCCTATTATGGCTCTCTTCTGCCTTCCCAGTTTACTTTGTGAAAACACATTTCCACCACTTAACAAAATTGTATTTTATGTGGTTGATTTTGTCCAGACTCTATGCCTATATGAAGGAGAAAACATAAACCGGCACTGCGGGTTGGTTGTTGCCTTTCATGCAATATACGCTGAATGTTTTCCCTTTGGGGTCAAACTGTGAAGCCCGTCGAAGCTATAGTTTAGCTGACAGGGGCTTTTACTTCCATGAGATGCAGTACAGTGTCATGTCATTTGAAGGTACAGCTGTGGTCTTGCAGGGTGCTCGCTTTTCTTTGCACATCTCTTCCCTTTCCCTCTGACCTTTTTGGACATCTCAAGAAAAGTTGTGGGAGTTGCTGACAATAAAGATAATAGGTTAATCGCAAGAAAAGGGATGTTGTCCTAAAGTGCAGACAGCCCGGAGCAGTCATCCTTAGGGCTTTTCATCCTCTGGGTACTTAAGGAAATCTTTACAAGAAATCTGTATATCATTTGCATTCATACATGGCAGGTTGTTTTTGTTTTTTTTTTTTGGGTTTTTTTGGTGGGTTTTTTTTTTTAAGCAATCAAAGGAATGAAATGTTGTTGTTAAAGTGTTAGTTATGAAAGCAGCAGTTTTTCTACTGGACCTCAGTCCTTGAAAATATTTTAGGTTCCTGGCCAAAGTGTGTTTCCCCCTTTGCAAAGCTAAGCTCCATATGCAAAGTTGAATCGCTTTACCTTTGTGTTGATTTTCAGAACATTAACAGCAATCTGACATGGGGCATTTGAAGCACTCTGCGTTCTTCAGTTTTCCTCAACACTAATTTTAACTGGGTTGAACCCTTGCAAGAGAGGAATTTTTTGCCCCATATAAGGTCTCTGATGGACGAGTTCTGGCAGATTTGATTGCAGCATAAGGAATTCCACCCTCTCTGCTATGGGTTCATGGCTGTTAGATTTGCCTTCAACATTTTTCGGGTGGTTTTTATCCCAAGGTCGGTGAGAACAGAATGGATGGCTTGCCAGTGCTGTTGTCACACTAGCAAAAGCTTGTCCCTGCTGGCACAGCCCGATGAAGTGCCATCGAGGTTTCATGGTAGCTGAGAACCCAAGCTCTGTCTGGCTGGAAGGGGTGGTCCTCGACCCTTGTGTGCTCCTTGCCGTGCATTCCTATCTTGTCCTGTGCACGAGTGCTAGCATTTGCCAGGCTGCTCATTGAGCTTCTGAGACTCTGACACCACCAGAAAAGTGCTCGCTGCCTCCTGGAGAATAGGATTCAGCTCCCCATAGCTGTTTGCTGCAGACTGTGTGAGTGCCAGAGGAGTCTATAGGGGAGCTGGTGGCCAGAGCAGGGTTGAGGGGGAGCAGGACTGCCCCCTCTGCCAGTACAGCCAGCTGTGGCCCCGGGACAGCCAGCTGTGCTGTGCTGCCAGTGGCTGAGAGGCTGCAGATGGGGCACATGCCTTGTTCTGGTGTCTCTGCTACCCGAGGGGTGCAGAGTAGGTGCTGGGGGACATTAGCGCCTTAGGTTGTCCCAGCTCACCCCTGCTCCCAGCTTGTCAGAGCCCTAAGACAAAATAGTTTTTTGAACTGGAAAACAAAATGCTAAAATACTCTGGCAGTTCAGACCTCCAGAGCAGAGGCAGTGCCTAAATTAGAGGGTTTCAGTCTTTATCTTTTCAAGTCCATGAAAGTTAAGGTGACTGAACTTTCGGAACAGCCTTGGTAGTGTATGTGACGGTCACCCAGCATCTCCCAAATTAGGACAGTGGTTGATAGGCTCCCTGCTTTAACTTCTGGGAGGCACAGAAGAACAGGCAGAAAGAATTGAAGCCATGCATTCTTCAGGCTACTAAATGGAGGATGTCGATGGATAAGAAAAACCTTGCAGAGATTCCTAAAAAGGAAGCTTGTCTAAAAATCTAGTAAATGTTATATATTTTCAGAAGATTTATGTGGCTGCATCAAGTTTAAATGTCAAAAAACTATTTAACAGTAAATTATTAAAAAAAAAAAAGCACTGAAAAATCAGAGTAATAATTCATGCTTTATGAAGCAAAGCAGTTACCTCCTGCCTAGTTTAGAAAGAAACTTCCTCTGTAGACAGGGTTTGATGAACAACATGTCTTTACACGATTCAGAAAAGAGAAGGGTTAGAAGTTTGGTCTACTCACCGTAAGTAAAGTAACAGGAGACTGATGATGCTCATTAAAAATGAGTAATTTCTGCAAGAAGAAATGGCCTCATCAGTGACTACAACAAAGAAAAAGAGGTGTAGAAAACAGGACTGCAAATGAGACAAAAATGTGGGACTGTGTGTATATGTGTATATATATATGTGTGTGTGTGTGTGTGTGTGTGTGTATATATATATATATATATATATAAATGGAGTCATAGCCAGGAAGAACTACCTGGAAATATGTAGGAAATATATAATTTTTTTATGCAGCAGGTTTTACAGTAAATTTGCCTGTTTTCTAGTAACTGAAGTGTTCGGTCCGCAGCAAGTGTTATTTTGAATAATCATGGAAAACAAAGTGATTCATTGCGGGCAAAGACAAAGTGAAAGGTGGGTAACAGTGATGACTGTAGTATCAACACTTATCGCTCACATTCCACATAGACATCGTCAAAAATAAACAATTAGCCTTTCCTTTCACTCTCGTGAAATAGAAGTGTTTGGGGTCACGAGGAATTTGTATCAGGACACGTAGGTTTTTTTACTGGAATAACGAAGACTAGACTTCCTAGTCTCTGACCCAGTGTGCAAGTGATAGACCAGGTAATGTTTCTGATAACACCGTTATGTGGACTGCTGGTTCTGCCTTCAAACCTGGCACATTATTTAGATAGATAAATCTGTATTGCATTTTTGTAAATGGAATTGTTATCACCGGTGTAGTATGGGTGAAACTGGGATGCACTGAACTTAAATTTATATTTTGCTTTTATTGCATGTTATTGAAACAGGAATGGGTCCCTGGTACTCTCTAAAAGGTGTGATGGCTTCATATTCTGGTTGTTAATTTTTACCACTAGTTAGCTCATTTTCTCCTTGAGGGTTTATTAGCGGGTTCTTAATTCAGTGACATCGTTGCCCCTTTTTTAATCAACCTTCTAGAATTTAACGTACGACATTATATATAAGGATGAGAACATTACTACTTCATTCTTTTCACTCTAGTAATTTTTATATTACAGTGAACACCCTGATTAAACATTTAGCTGGAAAAGGCCATGATGAAAAGAAAACGTAATTAAATATAGGAACTGAATATTGAACTCCTGACTTGAGGCTGAACTGATAAATGAAATTAAATTTACACGGGGGAAAAAAAGTATTGTAAAACTCATCAAGTATTGCATTTTAATGTTTTATTCAACTAGATCTACAAAGCAAGCTGCATATATCAACTACAGGAACGGATAATTTCTGAAGGTCTTTATTTAGAGTCCACTTATTGTAATGATTTTATACTGGAGTTCCGTGGTCTTTGAAAAAAGGAAAAAAAAAAAGAATCACCTGCATTTGAAATTCAAGCAACACTGGTGCAGGAGAGTTGGGCATGGCACAGTCTGGGTTTCCTAGTCAGATTTAAAAACCAAAGCAAACAAAAAACAGCGAAGCATTATACTTTATAAATGAGGTTGCTAAAGGGAAATCATCCTGTGTATAAATTCAGGTGTCAGAGCAGGTAGGCCAACGTGGTGCTTGGTTGCATGGAAGGTAGCGGGGCTGGACAAGGGCTGGCCTTTGAAGGCTGCATCTATCTGCCCTCCCCGCGTGCGTGTTCAGACTTCTTGGCACTCACTGTAGCTGAAGCAGGAAGAAAGAATTGACTTTCCTGTTGGGCTAATTATAGTTCTTTAAAGAGATTAATTAACCCTTCTTTTCCTACAAAGAGACTTTATCAGTGAATCTCGTGTCAGAGGGAGGCTGCAAAGAGTTGTTTGCTGCTTGGGACAGTTTTCAGGAGTCAGCAGAGGCAGTTCAATGATGCTTGCAGCCAGTCTTGTGTTGGGCAGATGTCTTGGTGACCAAACCGTGTGTGCAGTGTAGTGCTTCTAGAATTACACTGTCAGCCTGGAAATACTGCTGAATCCATGGCTGGCAATGGATTTAGACAGCTCTCTTGAGATACAGTTGCAAAAAAACAACCTATGGTTAAACATTCTGGGAAATTAAAGTCAACGTATGTTTCTCGCTTTATACTTTCCATGAAGTGCTTTTCATCTTCTGTATCCATAACACAGTAAAATTACCTATTCCTTTCCTTCCTTCCTTCCGCCTGCTGCAGGCCTGAGAAAGGGTTGGTTATTTCTCTGACGTGATGCTGTGTGGTTAGATATGGGATGTGTTTTGTCCTCATGGAGTATTGGGCAGCTGACAGCCATGGTAATTGGTACCTAAGAGATAGACGCTGTGAAGTGTTGGTGTTGGGGATGTAGACCTTCTCACTGCTCTGCTTTGATTTCTGAACAAGTCCCGTGGGGAGGAAAATTTTTGCCCTAGCAGTACATTAATTATTGTGTCATCTGTGCGATCGAGGGCGTTGGCGGTATTTTTGGTGTGATGAAAGACAGCAGTGTGCTAGGAAGTGAACAATCATTAATCCAGTTCCTTTCCTTGGGACTAATTCACGGCTAATGGCTGGCTGCTTAGGAAGGAAGGGAAGACGAGTCCCTGGGCTGCTCGGCTCTCCCTCTGGCTGGGTTTTCAAAGTACAGGCAGGTGTGGGAACGAGCGGTGGTGTCTGAGGAGTCCAACTGAGGGTAACAGAAATAAAATGTTATCTTGGCAGTGGAAACCAAGTGTGCAAAAAGATTGCCTAAAGCAATTCATCTCTACGTTTCCTCAGTGCCCGAGTCTTCTGTCCTGGCTTTTGAGGAGCTGTGATTAACACAGCTGGGCACTCGACTCCCATGAGTTCCTCTGACGTAACTGGGATGGCTTTTTGAATGAATGGTGGGTGTGCAGGTGTGACCCCAGTGCAGTGACACCATACAGACTTACAAATGCTGAGGTCTCTGTTCACATAAATGCCTTTTTTGGGTGGAACAGGATGAAGAGGAGACCACAAACCCTTTTTTCCCTAGCTTCTTCTGTTCATTCTGGCTCTAGGGAGTTCATTTACAGATCTTATCACCAGTTCTTCTATAAATGCCAATTTTCTTATGAAATTGAATAATGCTGTCACTCAACAAAAAGCACTGGAGAAATATTTTCAGTGCTTTGCAGATGTTGAAAGCATAAAACTTGAAAATACTTGAAAGGAGCATCGGTCCTGTAACAATTTTACCTGTGTTGCTCTCTGCTTGTTTCTTAGTCTGTGACGTTGGGATCCACCCTTATGAAGTGCTTTGGGATTGCGAGATGAAAAAAATGTTGCTGTCTCCAACTGCAAAGTGTGGTGGCTCTCAGTCCCAGCAAAGGGAAATGCGACAGTTCAGGTGGCTCCTGCTGAGATGCTGAACTAGGAAAAGGGAGATCTTCAGTATGCAGCGGGTATTCAAACTTCCTCCCCAGTGCTGGCCACCAGGTCTGTGACTGGAAGGCCCAGGGACAAACTGGTCATGGGTCATTTTTGATGCTAGGAGATGTGTTTAGAGCACCTGCAAATTTGACATACTTGGTAGGTGTATTTTTTTGCCTCATGCAGTTCTGACAGTCTCCTGCTACCTGTCTAGCTTGCTCACGAAGTGCAATGAGTGGTTTGTTTAGTTTGGAGGCAACGGCGGACACGTTTACTGGCATCGGTATGACTGTCGGCGCTTGTCAAAATGAACCGTGGGAATAAGTAAGAGCAGTACGTGTCTGTGCCGCGGTGAGCCAAGCCCTGGGGATGGACAGCTCAGGGGGAAGCACCTCCCGACTCCTCTGCTCAACCGCCGTAGCGCACACACTGCGTGTAAAACACAGTCGCTCCGAGACACCCGCAGTGGCTTTGGCAGAAGCATTAATCTGTCCGTTTCTTCTGCTTTATGGATTTCATTGTAGTTGTTAGTGTCACCGTAATTTTGTAAATTTGTAAATGCAGCTTGCCATTTACCTGATAATTTTGATCAATTTTAGGTAACACAATCCTGATTTCCTATAAACCGGCAAAGTTAGCCCCTTAAAGGCTTCAGGAACCTTCAGCTTGTTCAGTGTGTGTTTTTTTCCCCCTCCCATCATGCAAACAGACATCATTTGTTCGTTTATCTAGAACATCTTAATTACACTTTGCACATATGATGGTGTTTGAGCAGCAATATTTGTGATAAACAATTAGGAGAAATGAATGTGAGAAGTGTTTTTTCTGACCGTGAGAATAAAATTTCTTACCACTTCCTTTTAAAAGTAGCACGAATTAAAGACTCTAAAATAAACTCCGTGCAGAGGTGTGCAGAGATATCACCATCATAGAGCAAGCTTTGGGCGTTACTTGAAGACTCTTAATTCAGAGTACAATTCTTGACTTTTTAGAAGCACAGACTTTTTAAATAGTGCAATACGTGGTGGTTTGAACTGAAGTAATCGTTCTGGGTGCTGGATAACATTGATATTTTTCGTAAATACATCCTGGATAGCTCTAAAGGTTTTCTCTTGTTTTAAAGCTGTGTGATCTTTAATATATACATTCCTTAATCTCCTTCTCATTACGGTGTTTCTAAATTTCCAGTCAGAGGCTTGTGGGGACAGCATTGTACTTGCGCTAGGAAGACTGCTTCACCTTCATGACAGGTCATGTAATTTTTTCTTTTAGGCTGAGGTATGTGACAGTTTTTCAGGATGGAATGGGAACTGAATCGTGTTTCATGACAATGGCAAGAGAACATCTCGCTGTCTGCCTGGAGTCACAGCGCACTGGTGATGTTGACGCATGTGATGCTGCTAATTAACGGGGATGCATTCCGTAAGCCAGACAGGTCTGAGTTCAGCCTGCACACATGGTGAACTTCCCTCACACTCTGCGTTTCAGGACTTGGTTTTCAATTGTAGCCCTAAATCTGGCTATTCTGCACTTTTGTCCTTTTTAAAAAACAAATTTAATTCTTCATATGTAATTAAAAAAAATTAACTTACTGCAGTGGGCAGGTAGTCCGCCTTTCATTTCTCTGGTTAATTCTGCTGTATCATATACAAAGGACGAATCTTTTTCAAGGGACATTGCTCTGGAAAGGTGGAGTCCGTACCTCCGTGAATGTAGCCAGGAGGGAGGCTGCAGAGGGCATGGGGTGGTGGTCGTCAGAGAGCTTGTATGTTTGAATATGTATAAGTTCTCATGCTTGTAGCAAGTGAGGGAGAACACAGTATTTATTCCTCTTTGCTTTCCAGTATTTGTCACTGATTTGTCTTTAGAAATCATGATTATTCCCTGCAAAATCGTAGCTCCCCAGGCCTCTTCCTTTCCCATGCTATCCTAGCCTTCAGAAGGCTTAGCAGGAAGGATCAGTTTGACATTAATTGTCAGAAGAGAAAGAGAAAGTAGCTGAACTTGGTCACTATGAAAGACGTAGCAGGTTGTGAAGGTGGAAAGATGTCGGATTTGCACAGCAAAGGATACGTTGGTTTGGGATTGAACGTTACTGTGCATATGCAGCCCAATTTGAGCATGGCTGGAGGCTGACCAGTGAAGTCCAGCTGTGATTTACTTCCCTCCCTGCCCCCCCTTTTCTCTGTTAAACACCGCTTAGCAAACCCAGAATGCTTCACAGACAACTTTTGCTCTCAATACAGCAAGCTGAATGAAAGCTGGAGTCGGACAGCCCTTCAGGGAAAAACTGCAAAAAGACTGGCATGTTACCAGTTGCTACTTCCTACGAGAGCAAGCTATGTTGTGGTACTTCCATTATCTGAAACAGAGCGGGCTGGTGGAGTTGGGTGCGACCATTTAGAAACGTGATTTGTGTTTTTTCTTTCTTCACAGAAACCTGCCTGAAGTATTTCCTGAGGCTTTTCTCAGAATCTGTGTCAGTGCTGCAAGTTAGCTAGTGTCAGCTCTGTCTTGGAGAGTAGAAATTTAGCACAGTGCCACTGTAATATCTTTATAAGATGACCTAGATTAGAAATGTCTTATTCTTGGTTTGCAGAAATCTGTTCAAATATTTAATATGACTTGGAGCTGGGTTTTTCTTTCTTTCTTTTTTTTTTTTTTTCCCCCTCCTGTAGAGACAGAAATGAAATTCCAGTGAGAAAAACTTTAAATGCCTCTAGGACCCAAACAGTTTCAGGGAACAGGGCTACTGGAGTTAGAATACATCAGAAACACGCAGCCTGCCCCCATGGTCTATGTACCTATTGATGAGGGATTTCCTGTGTTTCGTTCTGCTGCTTATGGTTGTATGGATTTAATAATCTAAATTTTACAAGACATCCAGCGTAAAAGTTAGAAGTCTGTATTAGGTTATAAATGAGACCACTGAAAATCCAGTTTGCCTTGCTTAAAACATGTAGCAGGATAGCTTCTTTCTGTTGAGGCCTGGAGGAGCAGAACCAGTGCAAGTCCCAGTCTTGGTCCAGTCAGATCTGAAGTCCGGACTGCAGAGCTGGCCAGTCTGAAGCAGGAGGGCAGGGTGCTGTGAGTGGCTTATCCTCACGAGGAAGACTTTGCTGCTTTTTCCTCCCCTCTCTCTAGTTGCTGCCTCAAGGTTCTGCCTGTGTTTAAACAGCCTGAAATCACCTCTACAGGCATCTGGCTGGGATGGAGAAGGGTACCACCACCTTTTTTATGAACGTAAGTTCAACAAGGGCAAGTGTCAAGCGCTGCACCTGGGGAGGTTGAACCCCATGCACCAGTACAGGCTGGGGGATGACCTGCTGGAAAGCAGCTCTGCCAAGAGGGACCTGGGAGTCCTGGTGGATGACAAGCTCACCATGAGCCAGCAGTGTGCCCTTGTTGCCAAGAAGGCCAATGGTATCCTGGGGTGTATTAAGAGGAGTGTGGCCAGCAGGTCGAGGGAGGTTCTCCTCCCCCTCTACTCTGCCCTGGTGAGACCCCACCTGGAGTCCTGTGTCCAGTTCTGGGCTCCCCAGTTCAAGAAGGATGAGGAACTCCTAGAAAGAGTCCAGAGGAGAGCAACTAGGATGATAAAGGGACTGGAGCACCTCCCCTACGAGGAAAGGCTGAGAGAGTTGGGCTTGTTCAGCCTGAAGAAGAGAAGACTGAGAGGGGACCTCATCAACACATACAAATATCTTAAGGGTGGATGTCATGAGGATGGAGCCAGACTCTTTGCAGTGGTGCGCAGCGACAGGACAAGGGGCAATGGGTACAAACTGAAACACGAGAGGTTTCAGTTGAATATGAGGAAGAACTTCTTCACTCTGAGGGTGGCAGAGCATTGGAACAGGCTGCCCAGGGAGGTTGTGGAGTCTCCTTCTCTGGAGATATTCAAAGCCCACCTGGATGAAGTCCTGTATAACATGCTCTAGGAGAACCAGCTTTAGCAGGGGGGTTGGGCTAGATGATCTCCCGAGGTCCCTTCCAACCCTTGCCATTCTGTGATTCTGTGATCACCATATTCCCATGGCTTAGAGCTCCCCACCAACCATCATTTTAGCTCAGTGCGTTGGGATTGAAATCCCCTTGGGCAAGTCCCATTTACAGCATGGTTTCAGTTGGGTGATGAGCCTTTGCAGATAGTGTAGAGAAACTTGTCATCCTTCTCATCTTACCCCAGAGGAGAAGAGAATCTGGAGCCCATGTGAAGTGGCTGCAAGCAGAAGAGTCCTGTACTTCCCCACGCAAAACTCCGAGTGAAAGCAGTTGGGCAGACTTTTGGGAACAGGCTGCTTCCTTTTTTTTCTTTCCTTTTTTAATTTTTTTTTTTTTTTAACTCTTTGCAGTCACAGTGTATTAAGATGGTGAGATGGCACAACCTTTCTCACCCCTCTGAAACCTTTCCCATCCATCTGAAAGATCCTACAGCTTCATATGTTGAGGGTGGGCTTTTCAAAAGCACCAAGCATAGCTCTCAGTGTCTTGGCATAGTTTGAAAGGTTTTGCCATCAACCTAAATGCAAACAGAGTTAGGCGGCACTTAAATGCATTTTGTTCGTCCTATCCTGGAAATCTAAGATCTGTTACAGAGCAAGACTGCGCTTTCCTACATACTCTTCTGAAGTGTTCGGTAGCCAGTGAGTGGTGAGCTACATGTACCAGTGTAAACAAGATATCAAAGAAGGAGATGTGCAGGTCTTGAATTATGATCATCACCATAAAAAGTGGGCAAGAGCTTCACAGGAATGAAGAGGAGGAGGTTATGAGATGCAGAAAGATTTGCTTTGTTTAGCAGAGAGTCAGGGTGGCCTGAGAATGGACAAACCAGACAACAAAATAGGACAGTGGTTTACCAAACCAGTTCCTTGAAAAAGAGTTGAGCAAGTGAAGAGCTAAGCCTGGGCCTAGCTTACGTGCTCTCAGATCTCGCTAGCTTCTGATGCTTTACTTGAGTCTCTTGTAAAGAACTCTGAAAATGAATGGAGCTGATTACTAATTTAGTTCCACAGACTTTGGTTTGACATTTACATGGGATTTAGAAGGGAAACTGTAAGGTCAACACTTCCTTCTTTTTCAGGTCATGTAGGGGGTTCATCTCCCATAGCATGATCCCAGAAAGACATCTTTCTAAAGAAGGCATCTGGGGTAACTCGTGGCAGTGCAGACATGTTTCCTATGCTCTTCCTCAGACCTCCTCTTCTCTGATGGGCAGAACGGCTTGAAAAGCTCCCTGTTGAAAGGAAATGTTCAAATACCACAGGCATCTGCGGTGGTGTGGCCAGAGTGGGTGGCCAAGGAATCATAAAAGAGCGATAAAGTCAGACTGGATTGGGAAATCTCCTGGTTTAGTTTGGCTTTATCGTTTAGCTAGGTTACTGTAATTCAGCTTTCCTGATCTCATTAGGCAGTTGATCAAGCTGTCACCAGCTCTTTTTGCTGTTGTCATTAGAGAAAGGTTGAGAATAATGCCCTGCTTACCAGCACAGACAAAAATGAATGTAAAGCACGTTGCCACTCCCTTGACAACAAGCGGTTACATATGGTAGCTGATTTAAGTGGCGGTGGGTTGCTTTTTGTTTTGTAGTAAGGTCGCATATTTACTGGGCTAATTTTGACAGGACTAATACAGGAACACTTACAAAAGAACTGGGGAGGAGATTGTGATCTGTAGTCCTTACAGACTTAAGATACAGATTTGCTGGTTTTTCATATAAAACCTCTGTTGAAGAAAAAAACCTATTTTTTTTTTTTTTCAAGACTTAAAGTATTCCTTTCTGCAAGCGTTCCTTTCAGCATCAGGCTCGTGATGCATGACAGAACAACACAGAATAGTAAATTTTCCACTTTTGAAGTGGAATGGTTCAGAGAAAATGAGAAGCTGAAAGTGTTAGGCTATGCAAGTCTAATTAAACTAACTTTCAGCTTTAATAAGCTATGGCCTGTCTAGTAAAATAAAAAATGGGGTTTGGATTACAAATGGCACCTGCAGTTTGGGATTAAAAAGGGTCTTGTGAAAAGTGGCTTGGGTTTTTTTCTTTTCTTTTTTTTCCCCTCTCCCCTTTCTGGCTTGCCTGAGCACTTTGTGTTGCAGAGGGGCATCAGAAGTGGGCTGCAATCTTCCCCCTCTCTTGTGTTGCCTTTTGTTCACCTGATGATTCCTTGCCCTCCTCCGTTGCAAGAAGGCTTTTAGGAGCCTCTGGAAATGAGTGGGGCTCATCTTGACCTTGCCAGGACGGTCACTCCATGGCTGAGCACCTCCACACTGAGTCTTTGTTTCCAGAAAAGAAAGCCCGTTTGGGCAATGATTATCCCGGGCCAGAGGGGATCAGGGTGTCTGGATGTGCTATGGACAGAGAGAGGGTCTCTAATGGAGCTGGGCTCTGTGTGACTGCAAACCTTACCGCTTGGCTTGTATGGCAGAACTGGAACTGATAGTGAAGAGAGCTCTGCGAGTACAAAATTGAGTTAGCCGTGTTGGGACCTGGGGTGCTGAGCCCCTTTCTCACTTCCCTTCTCAGTGCTGAAGGGTTTCAGCAACAGATTGTGACTGTGGCTGGAAGCTCCTTGAGAAGTAGAAGGAGGAAGATTTGTATCCTACTTCCTCAGCTGATGAGAATGCATGCACTTACACTTCTGGCTGATGCTTCTCATTCAAGATAATTTTCCTCAGATATGGAGATGGATTTAATGCATGGGATTGTGTATGAGGAAGGGAAGATTCACACTGATTCCCTAAACCGTGACAGTAGTCTCGGAGACATCTTTTGCAGCCTTTCCAGAGGGTATCCAGACAAAGGTGTTCATAACTTGTGATGGTAACTGTTGGAAAAAAAGTGTGTAATAGCTCACTACAGCCCTCAGGCTCATCTTTCAGTTTAATTTGGGTCTGTACAAAGTTGTTTGAAGCTGCTGGATTTGTCACAGTCAGATGCATCATGTTTAGAAGACACTGAACTGGTTTCTGAAGTGAAGCCAATTTTGAAACCTTTTTAAATTTCAGTTTCATTTCTTTGGCCTGGCTACTTGACGTTGCATTCATCAGCAAAACTTGATTTTTATTTTTTTTCCTGTCGGCTTCAGTAGTTTGGTTGATGATGAGTACGAGGATATTACCAGGTTACGTTGAATGAAGCTAACTTCACTAATCTGTTCCAGATTCAAAATAGAGGTACAACATCTGCTTTGGTTGTTGAGCGGAGCTCCATGCCAACTGTAGCATGCCTAATGCAAAGGAAGAGATGAAATGCTGTTACGGACTGATCTGTGTGTTCACACATAGTTACTCTCCTATTAATGGAAATAACACTGTCATCAGCCTCAATAGTTAAACATTTTTAATCTGGATTTTTTTACTAGCTATGCAGAAGGCGAATGTCAGAGATCAAAATCTGCAAAGGTTTTTACTGTTTTATGACAATAGTAACAGGCCAGGTTGGATGGGGCTTTGAGCAGCCTGGTCTAGTGGAAGGTGTCCCTGCCCATGGCAGGGCGGTTGGAACTAGGTTGGATCTTTAAGGTCCCTTCTGACCCAAAGCATTCAATGATGGGGGTTGGACTAGATGACCTCTAGGGGTCCCTTCCAATCCAAAACATTTTATGATTCTATGATTCCATGATTCTGCGATAACTGACCACAGTGATCTCCATGACCCTCTAAGAGAAATCAGGAAACATAAACATTAGTGTTTAGTGTCTTTTAAAGTATGTTTGACACCTGCTATGTATGAGAAAGTAAGTTGGGAGACTTTCTGAGTTTTTCTGGAGCTGGCAGGAGGTCGGCTGTTGGGATGGCACTCGTTCATTAGAGGAATGAGATCCATTGCAGTGCCGGGGAGACAGGTGGTGGGGGGTCTTTGTGTGTGATGTGCAGTGCAAGGGGAAGTTACTTGAACCTGAACAAGATCCGCCTGTACTATAATGGCGAGACCGAGCAAGTCAGATGTTTCAGATTTTGCTCAAGTCCCTAAAATGTCTTGTCCCTCCCTTATGTCACTTTTGTCACACCTGTTTACTACTGTCTGGGACTTGGTTTAGACACTCATGACAGCAGGATCTGGGAAGTGTTGCAGATCGCTGCTAAGAGGAAGGTCAGATTCAGGAACATGTGAGATTGTGACTGCAAAATGCATCTGCCCTTAATAGAAATTCAGCGTGTGAACTCATGTGAAGAAAACCATAGCTGTAATTACCTTCTGACAGGTGAACGAAATGGGGTCTGAAAGTGCTGCTGGGGTCATGCCACGCGTCAGTGCATTTCTACCCAAAGGCACCAGACTTCCCTTGAACTTCGGGAAATACATATATTTTCTTATTGATTTCTGTAGAAATTTCTCTAGCACCATGTGCCACACTATTTAAGTAATTGCCCCTCTTATGGTATAATACCCCACTAAAATGCTAGAAAATGCATATTCTCTGCTTTTTATTGGATGTACAGTCTGCTGCAGCTTATCCTTTTTGCATTAAGCTTTGTATTTATGTAAGTGCAGTGTGAATTTTGGTTGGGCTCTTTTGCTTTCTTATGTTCAATTGCTTGCCTACTGAAGTCTGCAGAAAAGAATCCCTTTGACTTTCAGTGATCATTGGACTAGATCTGTTTTTGAAATGATGGTCTTCTACAGTTCTCTGTTTGGAACTCAGCCGGACTGGTAACCAAAGTCCTGGTTTGTGTTGCCTTTAATGGAGCAGAAATGCATCCTCCTTGTGTGCAGCCATTTAAGCTCTGTATGTCTTGGATGTAGAAAACATGGTTTCTTTTAGTAACAATCTGAAAGGAGGTTGTAGTGAGGTGGGTGTTGATCTCTTCTCCCTGGTAACGGATGATAGGACAAGAGGAAATGGCCTCAAGTTGTGCCAGGGGAGGTTTAGACTGGACATTATGAAAAATTTCTTCACCGGAAGGGTTGTCAAGCATTGGAACGGGCTGCCCAGGGAAGTGGTCAAGTCACCATCCCTGGAGGTATTTAAAAGATGAGTAGACGTGGTGCTCAGAGACATGGTTTAGTGGTGGGATGGCAGTGTTAGGTTGAAGGTTGGACTTGATCTTGAAGGTCTTTTCCAACCAAAATGATTCTATGATTCTATGTATTGCAAATTGTTCTCATGTTCCCTTTAAATTTTCTTCTGTGTAGGCTGAATAGCTCTGGTCTGTTTAGATTTTCCCTGCAAATCATGTTTTAGAGCTCTGTTTTGGTCTTCAAGTCAAGTGGTGTCCCAAACTAAATGTCTCACGCCAGTCACAGCCTAAGCAGTGCTGAGCAGCATGGAAGAACCACAGTGTGTTTTGCAAGCTGTATTCCTATTTTAAGGTCTCTTCCTCTTTCATAACATTGTTCGGTTATGTTCAGTTAGTAAACTGCAGTCCCAAATTCTTTCTTACACAAAACTGCCATGTAACAACTCTGGATTTCTTGCTAACAGGCATGCTGTGTTCTCCTCCTGACTGAACAGTGTCCTTGTCTCCCTCCAGCCCAGTTGTTTGTACAATTTGTTGAGGTGGTTGTAAATTCTGATCCTGCCCTCCAACGTCCTTGTAGTTACTTGTAGTTCAGAATTACCTGCAAATTTATTAGGGCACTCTCTGTTTCCTAGCTGCCTTCTTTGTGTGTGCATTAATGTAAAACAGATGCCGTTAACTGGCGTAAGTCCTAATCTTGCCGAGTAAGATCTTGCAGGTTCAGATGCCACTTTATAGTTCTCTTAATCAGGATTGATTTTCTAGAAATGAAAGGATTTTTATTAAAGTGTTTGATGAGTATCACTGCACTCTGCATATATCGGATACAGCACTTAATTACAGTACAGGTACACTGGGCTATAGCTCTGTACCATTGAACGTTCAGGACGCGAGATGAAAAGCAGGTCTCACTGCCGCGGCTGTGGAGGAGGAATACGAAAAGGTTGCTTAAACCAGCTGTGGCGTTGTGTGGAGGTCCTGGCTCATGCTTACCTCGGCAAGGAAAAGAGGGGTAAGTCATGGTTTCATAAGTGACGGAAGAGAAACTTGCAACATTTCCGTTTCTCTCCTTTTTTTTTTTTTTTTTTTTCTTTTTTCTACTGGGTTGCCATTGCTGCTGGTACAGTCGGGTGCAGGCAGGATGTCAGCGGTCTCCAGAGGATATGGGGCCACTGAAGGGAGGAGACGTGTCTGTTTAGGTGGACAGCTGCAGCTAGCGTGAACCTGTTTGTTCCCCAGAGCATTCCCCCTCCCTGTGCACAGAATTGGTTTTAATCACCTTTTTTTTTGTTGTTGTTGTTTTTTTTTTCCCCCTTGTGGAATGCAACACCTATGCAATTGGTCAAAAAAAAAAAAAAAAGTTGCAGGTGGTCTTGTAACGTGTTTGAAGACAAGCGAGCAGGAAATGAAGCTTTTGGTAGGGTCGATGTTTTTCAAGTGAGCTTCTCCCCCAACCACTTTCTTCTTAAGTCTCTAGCGAACAGCATGGGAGTTGCTGTTGCTCTGCCCTGCTGCCAGCTGTTTTCTCTTGAGGTTCATAACCTCATGCTGCCTGGCCACCTCTCAGCCGTGCTTCTGGTGGGGAGAAAGTGTAGGGGCTCTTCTGAAAGCAGGCGGCTAACCCGGCACAGTGAGTTTCTCACTTCAGTGTTCACTTAAACTGATCTACACCAGCCGGAATTTATGCCCCCAGGGATTTTACCCTCTCCTATCCTCTCTTTCAGAAGCACTGTCTTGGTACTGAGTCTTCTTCTCTGCTCCTGCCTAGATGATAGGTGGATTATGGGGGAGTGAAAAAAAAAAAAAGGAGAAAAAAAGGCAAAAGCTTCGGGAGTCAAAAATATCGATGTGACAAGAAGTACTCAAATGGATTAGTAGTGCAGCACTCGCTGCTGGGAATGTATAAAAAGAATTGGATCCTTTTTTTGGTAGTGCCATCACAAGCCCGTGACTGTTATTTAATGGTGGTGTTGATGTGTCTGTTGTGAGATGTTACACAATGCGCACTTTGTATCAAGACAAAACCCCAGAAAACTTTGAACAAATAAATTCAAGAGGACAAGAAAAATTCAGGATACCATTAGATCGATTATCCTCAATCTCTGTAGATATTCCAACAAACCTTATTATGCTGGCTGGGACACGCTTTTTCCCCACTAAAATGGGTAACAAATGCTGGTGAATGTAACAAATGTTATGCTACCGTGTTTATTTTTAACTAGTCTGTAGCACGCTCAGTCTTTGTCTCCATTCGATTAATGTAACTGCAAGACAGTATTTATTAGCTAATTTTCTGATATGATCTGCAGGCACTTAAAAAACCCACATCCCCCCCAACCCCAAATGCCAAAACCAAAACCCGCCACTTAAATCAGAGACCAGTGGACAGCCGCCAGTAATGAGAATGACGGAAAGGACACTGAGCGAGCTGAATTAAACTTGCTTGGCTCTTTTCCTTTTTAGAAGTGATCTAAATTTAACATGCCATGAGTTATTTCAGTGCCTTGAACTGGTAAGTTTAACAAAACATAGGCCGCTCACAGCGCATTTGGTGTGCAGAGGAATTTCAGGATTCCAGGAACGGCAGGATGTAACCTTCGCTTCACCTGGAAGGAACATAAGCAATTCTTGGGGCAGTTGATAGGCTTCATCATGAAAAATGGGAGGCAGCCAAAATCTGGAGCCAAGCTTACAGCCAGAAATAGATCTGCCAAGAGGCTTGTTTTGCACCGGCCGGAATGGCCTATCAGAAATTGTGCGAACAGAAATACCAGGCTTGATCCAGCATTGCACAAGCAGAATCAATCCCGACTATTTTCCTTTTTAAGTATGATGAATGCTTGACTAAATGAACGTTGTGTTTAAAGTTTCAGCTGTCTCGATATGTTGTAATACTTTTTCTCCAGGCAGTTTTCATTTTGCTTATGGTTTTCTTTCTTTCTCACTTGCTTGAAACGCAAAATGTGTTTGATAGTGTGTATTGGTAATTAAAGGTGTTCAAGTGTGCATCACCTAAGAACTCCAGCTCCTCTGCTCCAGAAGCATGGAAATGGGGGAGCAGAGAGAGGAAAAGGTTTAAATCTCTTGGAGAAGGCAAGCAGAGGAGGGGAAAGGGCCGGGCACAAAGAGGACCAAAACGGGAGGGTGCAGGGGGTGGCGGGGAGGCGCAGGGGTACGAAGCAGGTTTATTCTCATTACTTCACAAGCAGTGTGCTTATGAGAGAGTGAACTGAAGCCTATTCTGGTTTGCACATCGTTTACTAAATGATGAATTGTGATTATGCTTATAGAACCAGATCTGTTGCCTTTTCCCTCTGGCTGGAGATGCAGACTTTGCAGGTGGGGTGTAAGCGAAAGCCACCGGAGTCCTGCTGCCTGGGAGCAGAGAGCCAGAATCCTGTGGGAGCCCAGCCTGGGTTTCCAGTCCCAAGCCCAGCTGCAAAGGCCTAAACTGGTATAGGGGGGAAATAATTTAAAAGCAGGTGATGCAGGATTTATTGTGACGGCCCTGCTGTCTTTTCAGGGTCGAGCCATGCTTTAAGCAATTTGGGCTGTCCTTTTCCAAATATAGCATAAGCAATGTTCAAAGCAAGAGCCTTAATGGAAGATGTTCTTCAGTTTGTTGTCAGACAATCTTGTTTCAGGCATCTTTACTGCTACTACTTCAACCCTTTGTCAGCGATCATATTATTTTTTCCTTCCCCTAAGGATGAACAGTAGCTGTAATGAAGGAGAACTTGTAGTTTTGGAAAAAACATCTGTTCACCTAAAGCTGATTGTTTGATTTTTCCATCCTCAAGATGCAGAAAGGTGTTCTGTTAGGCCTGAATTTCCAGCCTCTAAACCTGATCAGTACTGGATACCAGGCACCTGGCCAAATTCAGCCAGAGGGGTGGGAAGTGCTCCCAGGACTCAGGGTCTCCCCCGGGCCATGCTGCCCGTAGGCTTCACAGTCTGCACAAGCCACCGGGCGGTCCAGCAGAGTAAGGTTGGAGCTGCTCTTGTTTCTGAAGCTGTTTGGTAGCTTGTGATTAATCGGTGTCCAGCTAGCAATGTATACTAGTGATTAAACTCTGGTTTTATTAATGTCACCAGCAATGGCAATATTTGATGATCATGTTAGAATTGCCATATCCCAACTATTTCTGCACCAAGTATTTCTGGAAATATTCAAGTCTTCATTTGTGAAGCCACTATGGGAAAGGCTGAGTGCATGCCTAAGTGTGACCTACAGACCGTGTTAGCATAACATGAATTATTCAGACATTTGTGAACAATTACTTAAAATCGGGAACCACTTATGCATTACTGAGCATTTAACTGATCGCTGGGATGGTGGGAGAAAGCAGTGAATACAGAACTAGCATTGTTTGTAACACTCTGAATGTCTTTGCAGACATCCTCGCCTGGTGCCGTTGATGCCGTTGGGTACCCGTCCCTTAGGGTTAGACCGTACCGGTAGCCCTAGATGTGCACTGGGCTATTTTCATGTTTGGTCACTGAGCATTTCTTTGCGTTTTGATGAAGTTGCTATTCACCATTTGAATCAACAGATAGGAGGGACAGGCTCTCAGGCACTGAGGCGGTGGGCAGGTTCAGGAGATGCTCAGTTGTCCAGACAGATGCAGACACCCCCCTCCAGCTCCTCTTTCTTTAAAAAGTTTAGGTACAACATTGTTTTTGACACTAAACACCTGCTCTAGTTACAGTTTACAGTACTTTTTTCCCTAATCTCAGGAGAGAGTAACAGCAAATGAAGCAGTGACTGATTCTCCACTGCTCCCGGAGTACTTTTCCTGTGTGCCCTGCCCCGTCGGCTCTGAAGTCCTTTTTGTGGTCTGAAGGATGAGCGAGCACAGCCTGAGGTTTTGGAGAAGCTTAATAGCAAGAGACTGTTATAAATGGCATGGAAAGAAATGGGGAGCGGTTACAGGGAAAACTAACACTTCTTGCAATGAAAATTAAATGCCAGGCGCATCTCTCTAAACAACTTAGAGCCCTGTGTGGCAGGGAGTTATAAAGTCATTGGTCTGGGGAAGGTGTCAGAGCACAGTTCTTTTGTGTCCTTAAACAGTAGCTTAAAAACCACACGAAGACCTCTTGAAGTTTGCACGAGCTATCTACCCAGAGTTTTTCTTACTTTCAGGAGGATGGATTTGTGTTTTGTTGAATACCTCTGTGTGTCATGCAAGTTTGTTGGTCCTTGAGCATGGAAACACAGTGGAACAAATTGAAATAAGTAGCAACGTGTAGGCATACGTGCCATCTTTTCTGCAGTGGATTATGTGCAATCCTTATAAATAATTGGGCTAGTCTGCAAAAATTGGAGGACATAAGAAGATAGAATTAAATTAATTGAAAAACTTTTTTCCTGCCATATTTGAAATCTTGCAGTGTACAGGGTATTTATTGGTCTGGTCAGTATAAATGTCCTAGGTATGTACATCTGCTCACTTAACAACGCTGTCAGTTTGCCATAGTGCTTCCAGGGGACCAGTACACCCTATTTACGGATTTGATTCTCTCCACTGGCCTTTCAGTAGCTTCACCAAGTATTACTTAGGAGTTGCTTAGTAAAAATCTAATTGCTCTGAAACACCCCTTAGCAACCATCCAAGGACATTCTTCTCCAAATACCAGCTCTGTGAAAGTACTTCGCTGTCAGAAACCAGTATGTAGACATTCCAGTAACAGAAATGCAATCTTTGAAATAACAAGAAGTTAAGAGTAAACCTCTCTTTGCATTTACCCAGCAATTAATTCCTGAAACACAGTAAAACGCTAACTGCTGATGCAAGTGAAATGGACTGCAAGGCTTGTTAAAAAATGATTAGTGTTGAATAATTTCTGCACATGGAACTGTATAAATACTAAGCACCAGGGAAAGGCACTCTGAGACTTAAGAGAAATCCAATTTATGACTGCTCACTCATACAGACTTACAAGTTAAAACAGTATTTCAGACATTCATGTACAACAGTAGCTTGGAGGGAGAAAGTCCTAAATAAAAATTAGAAGGAGGAGTAGTCTTTGTGCTGTGACCGGTGGAAGGAAATAGATGTATGTGATGTGACATTACAGACAACCTTGTAATCTTGATTAATGGAGTACCTGCAGGAAAAAAGAGGTGTTTGGCAAAACACTGACAAAATCAATACCACTTTAAAATGATTATGTGCCTTGCTACATTGTCTTGCCGGTTAAAGAGAAAGGAGTACATGGACATATCCAGCAACTTGATGTAATGCAATTACAACAAGTAAAAGATCAATATATAACTTCTTTTCACTCACAAGATCAAATGATAGTATATTATATCAAATCAGCGTGGGAATCGATCATCCTTTCCCTGTCTGCCTCCAGGTCCTGTCAAATGAAAATCTGGCTTAAATAGGTCCTTGTTAGTAAGTCAGGATATCTAAAATGAAGATAAAATATTTAACATATGTCACAGTTAACTCGGCGAAAATACTAACTGGTTTGCTAGGAGCTTCAGCACCCACTTCAGATATAGTAATTAAAACGCTATTTGAGACAGTCCTCTTGGATGCTTCATCTCATTTGGGATCCAGAGACCTGCGAATGCTTGATAATAGGCTCAGCTTTCCTCTGTCCTGTCAGATCCATAGGAGGAGAATTCGCCAAGGCCAGATTTTTTTCTGCCAGTGTGGCTCCGTGGATGCCAGCTGAGCCACAGGACGTCCTTCCACATGGGTTTAAGCTCTCCGTTGCTGAAATACTCATTATGCCTTCAGTTCAACGAGTAAATTTTACCTGGTGAAGTCCAGCTCGCGATTGGCCCCTATGCACTAACGACAGGGATATGTTCTGGCACTGGAACGTGTCTGCAGATAAAATTTTATTTTTACTATAACTCTTGTTACAGCACAAAGTAAAGAACACGCTAATAAGACCTGTTGATGAGTTTTGTACTTACTTTTTCTACAGAGTTACTGTTGTCACAGGGAAAGGTTTTTGTTAGCGGCTGGTGTATGTTTTCAGGAAAAAAATGTGAACACTCCCAACTGAAACTCTTTAAGAATTTGGAAGCTCCAGAGAGCTGAGCTGATGAAACAGTTGTTCATCATTCCAAAACCTGCACCCTTGCTTAATTCTAATAATAGTTATGCGTAACCTGTTCTGTGCTTTCTGGTTTTTTTTTTTTTCTTCATTCTGAGTGTTTAACAACTTCTGAGTTTGAAGAATTTTAAAGCAAAATATTTCTGTTAATGAAATAACCCATTAATGATGTTGTCACAGGTTTTAGAAATTCTTTCCAAAAATATACTCTATCCTTCTTTGGTAGTTAGGAAGTGTCATTATCTGCCCTTCAGGAATTTTTTTTTTAAAAAAAAAGTTACTTAAAGTTGAAGTCAGTCCTGCATGAACATGGTTATCACTGGAGATCAAGAAAGTAATCTGTTCAGGTCATTGGACATCCATCATCAACACGTACGTAACTGCACGAGCTCCATTTCATCACTGCCAGCTGCTGAATGGAGCAATACTTTTTCCATCATGCTGATGGATGTGAATGCACATTCTCAGCTCTGACCTCAAATTGCAGCAACAACACTGCAACATACTTCTGACATTTTTCCTAAACAGTCCTATACATGGCTGTGCATCTTACACAGAATCATGTCTTCATATGTATTAAAAATTCCTTAACAATAATGCGTTTCTCACGTCAAAACCTTTGAAAATAAAGTAAAATTATGAAATAGTAATTTAGAAAAATGGCCAGTTGGAGAAAGGTGCACAGCAGTGACTCAAGATGGTTATTAACCTGTACTGGTTTTATCTGTTCTTTCTAATTCACAGGCTCTGATTGTTCTCTGTTATCTCTGCCTCTTGCTGTTACAATTAGCAGTGATAGTTCTATTGTAATGAATTTATAAAAAGTAAATCTCATGGGCTGAAGGACTAAGGCCTTTGCAAATGGGTATATGGCAGCTATCTCCTGTCAGCAAAGGTGATGTGTATCAGGAGTGCGAGTCTTCTAACCTGCTTCAGAGGCACAATACATACTTTTGATGCATGTAGGTATGACTGTGGTACGGTGGACAAAAATTGAGATGAGGATCTTATATGTGTTACAGGTCTAAACAACGCAGTGTTATTTTCAATCTGCTTTCTGTGTTAAGTAGCTGATGTTAATTAAAAAGGTCAAGGTTTTCCTGTAAAACCAGGTGTCTGATTCAGATTTCTGGCAGAGGGAAGAAGGGTCAAACTGTCTTATTGTAGACTTCCCTCTTTTTTTAATGTAACAATGCACAGTACTTTACTCTCTCCCTATTAAAACAAAAGTGTCACCCCTAACAGTATTTGAACTTTAAAAAAAAATCCAATAGATTTGAAGTTTGTTGAGTTTTTTCTCTTGGTTGATGGTACCTCTGTCCTGAAGTCTCAGGTTAGGTGTCTTTAGAGCCTGGCTGATACCTTTCGTTGGGTGCTGGGTGTACCTGCAAGGGGGTTCAGAGACCAGTCCAAGCCGCTGTAGGTATTTGTTGCTTCACCACTGGGTTGTGTTGCTATTCAGCTTAAAATCCAGGAGTTCTCTGCTTTCCTGTTTATTTTGTTATTTAAATATTATGATAAATGTACATGAAATGGAAATATTGTGGTGCGAGCTTCTAATTTCATAAATGCTCACTGGTTCTTCATAGCTGTTAGTGTTAGGTTTGTGCTAAGTCTAGGAAATACTAGTTTTTATTAGTGTGCTAGTGGGTGTGAGATTAGAGAGTTGCCTTAAATGATTTCTTTTGGTAGAGAAAAATGCAGAAATGAGACCGTCTCATTCTTAGCTACTAATTCTGATTTGTTTGAGTTCGGCAGATGAGGGAGAAAGGAACAGACTCTGAGGTCTGGTGTTCGCATCCTCTGGTGGGGAATAGTCTGTGGCCGCTCTGACAGGGGCAGGGAAGGAAGCATGCTATAGTGCTAAATGCGATTTTTTTTTCTTTCTTTTTCAAACATCCACTGCAATACATAAGACTGCAGGCAATTGTCCTTTTTTCATTGGAGTAGCAGCAAGAATGAAATTCCAGTGTGAATCTTTCTCGAGGACATAAGGGATTAATAAGTCTTAAAACAGACATTGGCTTAGAAATGAATTTTCCACATTTGAATATGATGAATTTCGCAGTGAAAAGATTGGGACAAAAATATATTTTCTCTGTTCGTCCAGCTTGTTTGTGAATTTTGAGGTAACCTGTTCACAAGATAGTTAAATTCTGCAGAGTCTTAAGAACTGTTGTGGTTTTATGTGCTTAAGTAGTCATGCCTGCTTCCATTTTGAAGAGTTGTTTTAAATTCTGATGCTTGCACAGCACCACAGACTCTTTTTTGCTAGTAGGCAGCCTGGAGGTGGGCAGCAAGCTTACGGGGGGGCACACCCTGCCTTCAGGAGGGGTAGCGGGTGGAAGTGGGGCCACCACCTGTTTCAACTACGTGCTTCAGGGGATAGGTACCTTTGCAGTTTGTCCCCTTCTTTTTTCTCAGTCTCCAGTAGCGAGGTTTTTGTTCTTTTAATTCAGCAGATTGTGTTCTGCCAGCTTGGTTAATAACTCAGATATTTGCTGCTGGGGGTCCAGAGCAAACCCAGGCAGAAGGACTGAAATTGCCAGCTCTGGAGGTGTAACGGAGCAGCTGAGCATATGCAGCACTCCCTCCCACCGATGGGCAGTGACGCCAGCATTGCCAGAGGAATGAACATGGCATATTGTTTCTCCTGTATGCCTGATTATTTATTTATACATTCCGATTCATAATAGCGTAATAACAGACTTAAAACAGTAAG
Source organism: Egretta garzetta (assembly GCF_000687185.1). Taxonomy (NCBI): domain Eukaryota; kingdom Metazoa; phylum Chordata; class Aves; order Pelecaniformes; family Ardeidae; genus Egretta; species Egretta garzetta. Next base: position 2,349,441 of record NW_009260410.1, read on the forward strand.
ATAATTATTTCGCTTCTTGGGTGGTTAAAATTAACTGTGCTCATTGCATATTTATTCTGTAAAAAGATACAAGATGTTTAGTAATTGCCCAGAAATTCATTATCTGCATAATGTTCTGTTTCTAAATGTGTATTGCATGACCATTAATCTGTGCCAACAGCAAGCATGCAGCAGTATGTGATGTAATTAGTTTTCCACTTACATGCCAAGGAGAACATCTGGGCTAATTGCGTGTTGTTGACAAAAGTTGCCATTTCTAATGGGGGTCCCTGTTTGTGCGCATACACGCTCATTATATGTACAAACATACTCATGATTTCACTTTATCCTCAAGCAAACTGATAGTTCTTACTGATGAGATGCTCTTGGTGATTTCTTACTGGAGTCACACAGCATCTGTGGGCAACATTAGTTAAGTGCTGGCAGGAATAATATGCTCTCCTTCTAAGCAGAAAACAAACTAACCTGTAATGCTGCTTCTTCTGTTTTATTTTTCCAGCCACCACTGGTCCAAGCAATTTTCAGTGGCGATCCGGAAGAGATACGGATGTTGATCTACAAAACTGAGGATGTCAACGCCTTGGTATGTGACTTGGCATGTTATGTGCCTGTGATATGTAAGCACCATGCTTATGAACTGTTGCAATGACCGTATTAAACATGTCTTTAGTAATTAACACATAACAGAACAGAAATTATTTGGAAGTTAGAGATTTGGGGCTTCAGTGGAATCCTAATTAGCAGTCTGAAACATAATTATCTCCAGCAAGTGACTTCAAATTTTCTAAGTGTATGGTAATTATTCCAAATGTGCAGGTCAGTCAGGGACATTTTCTCTCTTACTGAGAAAATGAATGAAACCAGCTGAAAGCTGCATATTTTTACTCTCTGTGGAGTTTCCTTTTATGAAGAGCCTATGCAGATCAGGAGCTGTTATTCAGCATTTGACTGTACTTGAAATAAAGCTTCACTATAGGTCTCAGCAGTGAGAGTAAAGAAGCAGTATCTTGGCCACAATTTGCCCACAAAGGAATTACTGTTCTGCCGATTGGCTTATTCCAGCCAGAACAATGGTAAAGCAGCTGTAAACAAGTAGTAGTTAAGTGTTTTGGCAGTGAAAAAAATCTCCATTTGAGCTTGGTCTTTTTGCAAAGTTTGGATTTTTTTTTTTCTCTCTTTGATTTTAACTTAAATCTGTACTGTTAGAAATGAACCCTGCCAGTCATGACTATAATCTGTGGCCTCTGAAAGTGGTGAGAATATAAAACATAAGCAGAATGGTGATTTCCAGGCCTTTCCTGGACTTTTGAATCAACCTACCTTTTCTTCATGTCTTTCTCTGACAGAAAGCCATCAGTTTATTCATAGCTAACTCCAGCAGCTTGGCTGGTGTAGTCTTGGCACTGCAGCTTTTTAGGCAGTGGAGTCCAACCATCTGGTGTGGAGCTGCAGAGGGGAACTGGAGAAGTGATCCTACAGATCTGGTTAACTGGGGCTCCACTCTGTTTGCTGTCAAGCGGAAGGAAAGACTTGCTGCTGTTTTAAAAGGGCAATCTGATCAAAGATGACCTTGACATTAGGTTTTCCCTGTGATTATCAGTACCTGTTGTTGCTGTTTTCTTGAAATGAGTTCTTAAAAGTGCTTCCTTAAAGTGTCATCTCCCTTGAGTTTCTTCCTTATTTGTTTTCCCCAGTGGTCTTAATAAACCAAAGAAAAAAACACAAACCAACTGTCCTGGTTTCGGTTGGGATAGAGTTAATTTTCTTCCTGGTAGCTGGTGTAGTGCTGTGTTCTGTAGGAGAAGAATGATGATAGCTCATTGATGTTTTAGTTGTTGCTAAGTAGTGCCTAGACTAGTCAAGGACCTTTTTTTTTTTTTTTCCAGCTTTCCCTGCTCTGCCAGGTGCACAAGAAGCTGGGAGGGGGCACAGCCAGAACAGCTGACCCCAACTGGCCAAAGGGCTATTCCAGACCATATGATGTCATGCTCAGTATAGAAACCGGGGGGAATTGGCCAAGGGGCAGCGATCGCTGCTCGGGGACGGGCTGGGCATTGGTCAGCTGGTGGTGAGCAATTGCGTTGTGCATCACTTCCTTTGTATATTTTATTCTTATTCTTATTAATTTTTTCCTCTGATGGTTTATTAAACTGTTTTTATCTCAACCCATGGGTTTTACTTTTTTTTCCAATTCTCTCCCCCATCCCACTGAGGCGGGGGAATGAGTGAGTCGCTGTGTGGTGTTCAGCTGCCTGCCGGGTTAAACCACAACACCAACCAACCAAAAAAAAAACCCCAACCTAGATGACCATGCTAGTCCTAAAATTTCCTCTGTATTTCTTGTTGGTTTTTCAAAATAGCATTTCCTGTACAAGGTTATTGGAGGCTTCTCAAGTGTTTTTATATCCTTTGGCTGCAAGTGTGGTAGTGATGGTTGCTAGGGAGATGCTCTCAACTGTCAGGTGCAATATTAAATGAAGATTATGTATTTTATAGATGAGTACCATAGTAGTTAAAAAAAAAAGTCAATGAACTTTAATGGTCTTGCCCAGAATCCTGTTTAAGATGCCAGAAGTCCATCCAGGAACGCTTTGCCTGAACAGCTATTTTGTCAGGGTCAAAACCCAAAGCTGTTCTTTGGAGTAATTAGAAAAATACTGGTCAACACGAATTCTGAAGATTGTGTTCTGGATAGTGATTGCAGACAAGTGTCAAAATGCCAGTAAAGAAAGGTCAAAAGATAGCATTTTCCCCCCTTGTGCTGTGAGCTGGCAATTTGCATTGTGTGCTTATGTTTCTATTTTAAGGGTGTTTTTAATTACTTCCATGTTAGTGTTTCTCTAGTGCTTGGTCACTCACGTGAGAGGAAACTCTGACACTGTTTGGCAGTGATTTGTCCTTTGTTGATCGTTTTGGTTAGCTGTGTTAATATTGGAATAGCTCAAATATAGGTAGGACAGGGAAACAAAATAAAACTCTTGTTTTTGCAGCAAGCTTTGGGGGTTTCTGAAGTTTTAAAAATTGATTTTTGGAATCTGCAGCAAGAGGGGTATCTGAAAGGCCAAAGAAAAAAGCACACGGAGAAACTATGCAAAATTAGGGATGTAGAAGGCATACTTCCTACAAGAACATTAATCTCAGAGGAAAGAGTTTAGAGGAAATCAGAAGTTTAGAAGGTTACTCTTTTTTTTTTTTTTTTTTTTTTGTCTGGGAAAATAATGAGTTACTTTCCAGGCTGGGAAGTGTATGTTGATGGAGATGTCTGTGTTCTGGATGCTGCTATAATTGTGACTTCTATTTTGCAACAAAGTGAAAGCTGTAACTGTTTGGCTTAGAAGTGTGGTTTTAATTCATTCTGCCACCGTAATCGTCACTTTGACCTCTCCAGTCCATAGCTATGCTTCGGGGGAACGTGATGCTAGTTTTGCACCATGAGGTCATAGACGCAGTTGTACTTGGCTGGCAGTGAGTGATTCCCTACCACCGAGTACTGAACACGCACTATTACCATGGGAAAGCTGATCTGCCCATGGGCAATGTTCAGCAGCTTATTTTCCCAGGGCATTTGGGATACTGGGTTGGACCATCCAGACCTCCACATTAGTGTCAGGTAGACATCCTCTACACTTGCCGTTTGGTACATTTAGAAATAGCACGGTGATTGTGCTATGTGTGTGTAGGTGGGGATTTTTTGGGGTGCTGTTTTTACTTTGGGAAGAGTGTGAGGGAATGAGCCCCAGAACCTAGGGATTATTCTGGATCCAGTGGTAACCCCTGGTTAGCTGGGATTCGTAACACATGCAGCTGTGCAGCACCCTACGTCTGCAGAGTCCAGTTCTTACGTGCGATGTCATGATTTTCTACTAAACCAAAATGCTTCCTGTAAAATTTCCATTTTCACCTAAGTCTTCCAGTTTAGTTTCCCTTCAAAATATTCAAAGTCAAACAAAAAAGGCAAAAAAACCTTCCAGTATTCTTCCCATAACTAATGCAATGTTTGCAAGCCAAACCAAACATTTCTTTCCCTCTGTTTTTAGTCTTTATCCCCTAATCCTGCATTTTTTTCTTGGATAGAATCCTAAGCCCCAAAATTAATGCAAAAGTTCGATGTCCCCAGAATATCTTCTATTGGATTCATGTTTTTTGGAAAGTAAATAATATACCACCTCACCCCACCAGTGAGACTGTTGAAGGCAACATCTACTTTCCCAAAACTTAGTTGCTTCTGTTTCTGTTCTTGGGGGATGGTTGCTGATACGGCCTTCTGGGCTTGATCCTCATAGCCTCTTTGCTCCATGCTCTGCTGGCTGGAAAAAGCTGCTGCTTCTCACTGCTCCTCGGTGTCAAGAGCTGCTTGTGCAAATGCTCCCCCACCCACTTTCCCCAAAATGAGATATGTTAGCAGAAGGTAATGGTTTAGCTGAATTTGGCTTGTTTTCATTAAAGCAGAGCTGCAGAGCCAGCAGATCTAGGTGAGCTGCAGTAACTCCTGACGGGCCAGGCTGGGGACGGGCTCACGCTGGGCTGGGGATGGGCTTGAACCGTGTAGACGTGTAGTGACCCTGGGCATCGCCTGCCTGTTTCTAGCTGCAGAGCAAGTCTGCAGAGGAAGGGGCAGTGGCATCAGCAGAGATTTCAGGACCATGTATTTAGAGGATGGTTTATTACAAGATAAGGAGGGCAAGAAGGAACTCCTTATGGAGAGACACGGATGTATGCTGTTTATTACTTCTTTTTCTCATTATCCTACTTGGTAAGGCATAGATTTGCAGGACTGCCTTTGTTAGGAGGATTCAGGCTTTATCCAGGTCTTCACACACACACACACACACACACACACACGAGTTTTATATATACCTATTTCTGTGGTATTGCTAAGCATGCTTTTTGAGGTGGTACGAGTGCTTGAGGGTACAAGTATGCAAACGTTTAGGATTGTGAGCCTGAAAGGCTTTGCATGCTTGGGATAGCTAATGTGAAAACCAGCTTGCTGTTCAGTTTGGAGTGACATGTTTGACTTGGGACTAAGAGAGACCATAATGCATTATTTCAGTAATCTTGGGAACCAGACCCTCATCTCTGCTCTCATCCAAGGAATGATGATTTTCTTTTTGGCACTGTGGAGTCTTGCAGGAGAATAAAGCTATCCTGGAAGTAAACGCTCCTCTTCTAGATGTAGTTCTGCTGTGCTGGAAAGTCTTCTGAAGGACTTAGTCAAGAACTTTGGAAGGCTTCTGCTTTGATACAATATGATGGTTTGGTGCTAAGTAATAGCTGTGTTTTCAGTGGGTATTTAGCCTCTAGTGGTGGTGTTTGATACGCTCTTAATTTAAGTGGGAAGTCATGGAGACTTTTTTTTCTACAGGAAGAAATTATGAACAATTCTCAGTTATGTAAGGAAATTGAATATGAAATTGCATTGATTATTGTGATGCAAGGTAACCAGCATTACTTTTATTTAGGATACATATTTTTTCTTTTAAAAAATAAATGTAATGGTTTGTATTTTATAAGGAAGATGTTTGAACTGTGAAGAAGATTCTGCTGGCATTTACTGAAAGTCTGAAATATCCTGAGTTGCATGCTAGTATACTAGTGGGTACTACGTTACATATATCTGTGCTGGTGACTCATGTTATCAGTGTCCTCAAAATGTTTGAGACAGTTAAGGATTTATAGGCCATTAAAAGCTCATGGCAGGGTTCGGCTGTCGCTGCTTTATTTTCTTCAGACAGCAGTGTCAGCCTGAAATACCTGAATTTTCTAAATCTGCTTTTCCCATCAGCTTATGAGTGATGTATGCTCCCATGCCATCCACCCCCCCAAGTCAATATTGCATTTATAAAAATGAGGTTGTTTCAGTCTGTCTTTTGAGCCTTACATTGGAAACTCACTGCTATAAACATTAAAATATTTCCATTAATTATGGTAACAGTTTCTACAGTCTCAATCTAGGATTAGTAATTAATTTTAAAAGTTATCTTTTTCTAGCATGAAAGCTACTGTCAGCCTCATGGAAGGAAAGTGTTAGATGGGTGGGGAGAGGGAAGATAATTTTTCTTGTCTTTAGAAGATCAAAGTATTTGCCTCTTCCATCTCATGGGCACTGGGCAATTAAAGACTCAGTCCAGAAATGTCTTTGTTTCTGAGGCTGAACTGAGGACTGTGGGGATGAGAGGTGCTGGAACCAGGATCTGCGTTTCCAGACAGGAATTTCTGTGCTTGGTAATAGCAGAAGAAAGAGCACCAGGCATAAGTTACACAGCTTGACTTTCACCTCCCAGCTGGTGCTCACAGTTAAGCATTTCGGTTTGCTTTGTGAATTACAGGCTTTAATAAAAGAATCTGTGAGAGGGAGGAAATCCTGAAGCGGCAGAGATTTTCTTTGTACAGCATCAGCTTTTGGCTCTGAATGGTTGTAAATAGCCCAAGAAGCAGCTGCCCATTTGCTTTTGGCCTCTTCAGTAGTTCCTAACCAGTTCCCAATATTTAATTTTCCTGAAGTCAAGTTGTATCTGGATGTTTGTGGTTTTTAATGGTAACAGCTAGTTTGTGCTATTTAAATAAGGAGTGCTCAGACAGTAAATGGAGTTAATGAGCAGGAGGTTTGTTTCTGTTCTTGTTTTGGTTAGACTTGTGTCAATGGAAGTTGTAGCCCTTCAGTACAGTTCAGTTTATTCTGCTACCCAAGCAGATCGCTGGCTGCTTGAAGATGGTGGGAATCCAAGCACTTCTTACCAACGAAATGTCATTAACTCCATTTCTGTGGTGCATTAACTCCTATTCCTGTTGGCTGCTCAGGCAGTTTGGTGACATAAAGAGGATAAAGACATTTATTTTCTTTAGCAATTGCACTTATATTTTGATAGTAAATAACTCTTTCCTAAACGTCTTCTGATCTGAGCAGCTGCAGTTGATATAAAAGTTCAAGTCCGTTATCTCTTTTGAGATATAGGTTGTGTTGGGGAGAAACTTGTTGGCCTTTTTCTTCATGTGCCTGATATTTTACATATGCTAATATGATTCATCCGAGCCACTGTTCTGCTAATCTTTGTGCAGTCTAAGGCTCTGATCCAATAAAGCACTTAAGGACTAGCCTAACTTTAAGCCTGTGAAGGGCCTCGATAGGGTCACTGGTAGTGTCACTGTGATCACTTGAACAGCTTAAGCATGTGTTGAGTGTTTTTCTTGCTGAGGCCTTCTGTCCTCAATTGCCTGTTTGTTAAACTCTTAATTTCCTTTATCTGTACTTTAAAAAAAATAAATGTGTACAGGTAATGGTAACGTGCAGCATCATCTTTTCTGTGAACTAATATAAGGCACTAATACAGTTTTGGGGAGAGGGTGGTTATCTCGGCGTGATTTTCTAGCCATTGTTTCGCTTATCTGCGGTCTCTTACTGACCTTTTGTTCCTCTGAGAACTGCACTTGAAGCGGGTCTAATTATTTGTCTTAATGCTATTTGTAATCCTGCTATCATTTCTTCTCCCCACCTCCTTTCCTTGCCTTGATAACGCATGTTCAGGTTTGGGGTTCTGCCAGACCTTTCCCTGAAATGACCGATGTTCTTTTTGTTCCTCTCTCTCTGTTTGTAGCCTTCAGTCGTTACATCGTTATTGATTTACTTATTTGTACTCCCTTTACTACCATCATACCACAAGGACATCTATAGCTGATGAGACGTTAGGGCGCGGGCCAGACGCAAAGCCAGGGAGCTCTCTGAGCCTTGCTGAAGCGGTACGCGGCTTTGAGGAGGACGTGAGGAGCGTGGTTGGACAGACAGGCAGATGCCCCAGTTCCTCTGTTCCTGCGTCAGCCTTCTGCAGAGCGTAAACAGGAACTTGAGGATGCTCCTCTGTTGATTTGCTCAAATGCAGGCCTTGTGTGCGGACTTCTCCCCGCCCAACTCCTGAAAAAGTTGCCTGTAGGGCTCTTTCATGTGTTTTTAATTTTCTGTACCACACATCGGGTTTTGTCGTTTGCTAGTTCATGTGAGGGTGAACTCTTGTGCCTGGTTGTGATAAATGGAGAAACTGTAGGGTTTTTTCCTCTTGGAGAAATTAAGCTTAAATTTAGCTGCGTGACTAAACCCATTTTTCTGTGAGGAATTGATTCTCACTTGATTTGATAGGATTTTGAATTGATTTTAAAAAGTGAAAGCTGAGAATACTTAGAGAGTTATTCCTGTTAAAGAAGGATAAAAATCCTACTTTTCTGTTTCATGTCCTTTCCTCCCTCAATTATCAAATTTCCATCAGATTTATGCATTAATTATAAGCAATATTTTATACTAATAAAGCACTGAATAGCCTCGGTTCCTTGATATAGAAAGTTGCTTGATCTTGTATTGTTAGTATTCAACTTCAGGCTACTCTGTTCTCTTGCTAAACTTGGCTGCGTTGCAAGAAGCTGCCGCAAAATTTATCACTGACAGGTATGATAGCTGTTACAAATGCTACACTGCTAAAGAGAGATTCATGCATTAAAATGAACAAGCTAAAAAAAAGTAAAACAGATTCTATTTTTCTATTCTGTACAAATGTTCGATCAGTGCTAGGATATTTTTTGCCATGGATAGCAATACTTATGAAAGGTCTCGTACGCACTCATGTAGCCTGTAAAAGCTAGTCTGTGGTGGATTATGTTTTAGGAACTGAGCATATGCGAGAATCCAGCTTTCTGATTCTGGTTTCTGAGTGGATGCTGCTGGACTGACACCACTTAATACTGTTTTAATTTGCCTACCATGCGAGGGGGGGAAGTTCTGTAAGATACCTTTCCCTCTCACCTGTGACAACCAGGGTGTCATGTAATTTGTCTTTTTTAATGTTTTTTGTGCATGGCCAATATGTAAGATCAAAACCCACTGCAGCAGCATTGAGGGACTACATACATCATGTATGTTTGAAAAAAACCATATAAGTATAAAAATTAAACATAACTTATTCTGGTGACCAGTGGCTCTGTGCCTCGCAGTGCTAGAAAACAATTTTCAGCATTCCCATGACAAATGGTTCTGCTGCACTGATTTAGCCACATTTATAGCATACTTTGAAGAGGGTCCAAAATAGCTTGCGGTTGATGACCTCTTGGGCATGTTAAAAGTGATATTCAACTCGACAGGCTCAGCGATATGTTTCAGGGAGAGAGTGTAAATACCGGTGAGGTTTCTGTGTTGGTATTATCTGCAGGAAGTGTTGCATCTGTTACCAGCTTACAGTATTCAATGCCGGTGGGTTGTAATTTGAAAAGTTTGATTGATAAGTCTCTTAGAACTTCTTTTTATTAGTGGTTAAGGAACCAAAATGATCTACGTTTAGGACTAGAAACAGGTGTCAAATAGCTTGATTAGCAGTATTAGCAGTTCCTGTGATTTCTGTTGCCCATATTACAGTGTTTAGCAATTTCTTTTAAAGGCCTATGTTCTGGAATTACCTGAATAAGAAATAAAAGAAAGGGGTTTTTTGTAAACACTGTATTTACACCCCTTGAAGTTAGAAAAGAAAATCTTGAAAATGTGACTCCCTAAGGCTCAAAATTACAAAAATCAAATAAAAGTAGATGTATTTCAGAAGTTGTACATATGATTATTAGCAATTCTTCTAAGTTTAAAGACACAGACCTGACTGGTAATATTTTCTTTATTTGTGTATAAAGCTCGATCAAGGTGTACTAGCCCATTTTGGGCTGCTGTAGAAAACGAGGCTAAATGGTATACAAGAACCTTTGTAGACTGAGAGAATTGCATCTTGGCCTTGTGTGTGGTTCCAAACCATTCTCCAGAGATACCCTCCTGAAGAGTCTGGTGCTATATTGTTGATGCAAACTGCATTACAAAGTCTGATGTCCAGAAGCATCTGAATTATGTCGCTGCAATACTTAGAGTGGAAAATGTTTCCAAAAGAGACCCAAGGATGACGTCTTTCCTCATTTTAGATTTGATCTTATTTGATCTACCTGTAAACAGGATATCAGAGTAAGGACAGTTTCTCTGCAAGGTCTGGTGGAACCAAGTGATAAAAAAATTGAGGATTATTGGGAGGAAGTGTGTTGTGCAGACATTGAATTTTGTTCTTTCACTGGTTGAGATTGCATTTCTAATTATAAACAGAAATATGCATAGAAAAATAAACACTATATAGAAATCCATTGCTCTTCAACACTAACGCTTGCAGTCATTGACCATGTTTTGTAACTGGATGATCTATGGTTTTGTAGGATGCCGAGAAACGAACTCCTCTTCATGTTGCCTCATTCCTGGGGGATGCAGACATCATTGAGCTTCTCATTTTGTCAGGTAAGGTAGTGTCCCTCACTGTTACTAAATTAGTAAATTAGAATCATAGAATATTTTGGGTTGGAAGGGACCCCTAGAGGTCAACTAGTCCAACCCCCCTGCAGTGAGCAGGGACACCGCTAACTAGATCAGGTTGCTCAGAGCCCTGTCCAACCTGGCCTTGAATGCTTCCAGGGATGGGGCCTCCACTGCCTCTCTGGGCAACCTGTTCCAGTGTTTCACCACCCTCGATTAGCTAATTTTAAAGCTACAAGGAATACCCATATGTGAGTGAGCTTTAGGCAGTGCCTATTTCTGAGTTTCATAGAGCTGGTTGCAGTTGTTGCAAGCTTAGAAAATATATTTAAATTTGGTGATACAATTATAAAATGTGCACTGTGACTGAGTGGAATTAACAAACAAAGAAACTAGTTTTTTAAAACTTCTAAAGCATTCAAACTGACAATATTTGTGGATGCAGAAGCTTGCTGAAATACATATTTGAAATGTGGGCTCACGTCCTGGAGTGCAAAAATTACTACAGAATAATAGCAAAGAAGTTATGAATGAGTTTTGATGAATTGTAAGTGGTATTTACATTAGAAACATGATTCTAAGAGCTGAGAAGTTGATTTGGATAATAGAAACTGTGCAGTAAGATCAAAAACTATTTCCAAACTGTTGTAGTGACAAAAACCATGATCAAAATATGTCAGAACAAAGCATAAAGCAGACACCTCTCAAGAGGTACACGTAATGGCAAACTCCTGAATGTGCTTGAAGGTTTCAAAGGCAGTGTTTTTCTAAACTGGAGAACTGTAAGGGTAAAGCTTATGGGGGTCTAAGAATGTGGGATTGAAAGGAACCTTATGGTACAAACGTCTAATCCCTTGCAAGTAACCTTGCTATATGACTGGTTTCACAAATTATTAGACTGTTTCTGCAAACGAGTTGCGTATTTTTTTTTAGAAAGTTATTTCAGAACTATCAGTCCTGTGATTGCGAAGCATATTCTAATTTCCAACCTTGAATCCTAGAATAATTCAGGCTGGAAGGGATTTCTAGAGGTTACCTGGTCCAGTCCCCTGCTTAGAGCACCAGCCAATTCCAAAGTCAGATCAGGCTACTAACGGGCACGTGCAGACCACACAAACATATTTCTTTGGATTGCCAGCCTAACCACACCTGGAGAAGGCAGAAAATGAGAATTCAGTTTGCTGTAGCTATGCATTTCCTCTGTACATTTGTGGGGGCATTTTGAGTTGCCTGATTGCTTAATGAGGGTAACTAGTTGGGCATGCATCATACATCAGATCTGTCTGCTCTAACCGTGATGCCAGCAGAGTGATTTAAATGAACATTCCTCTGCTGACAGGTTATGCTTGGGTGGGTTTTCAATATGCTAAATGCAAACATGATTTTCTTCACTGGGAGAGAGGAGTTAATAAACTTCATCTGTGCATGTGTTCTTGCAGCGTGTGTTGTTTGTCACATACTGTTGTTCCATTGTGGTGTGAGAAGATTGCAGGAGCAATGTCTTTTTTTGAGTTTTGCAAGTAACAGCAAAAGCAATATCCACATAAAGGGAAAGGTGAAGCCATTCTGCCCATTTCCCCCCTGAATTCCAATAACATCAAAAATATCCTGGTGAACACTTTTGTTTTCTATCACGTTCCTAATGAGGGAAGGAGACTTCCTTGTGTTCTTATGGGACACTTTGTTCCAGCACCTCACTGCCAAAACATCATCCATGTGCTATAGAGTTTGTCTGGTCAACAGAATAAAAGCAGGTGATATATCTTGGGTTTTTTTAATATATCCAAGTGAGTGTGAAAAACTTAAAATGTGGGATTTTAAAAATGTGACTTTGTGTCAGTGGGACTGTGCTGGGATTCAGTCTGCAGGAACTGTGTGGACCTTTCCCAACTAGCTCAGCATAAGTCAAAATTAATCTTGTGTTGCATATTCTACCTATTCGTTGTCCTTTAATCTCTGAAGTATCATTACTCATAATGAGCATCAGTACTTGTATCCAAGAGCAGGTTTGAAGGTTTGTGAGGTTTGGAGGAACAGATTTATGAGTTGTTATAAGCAGCTCTTTGCTATTGTGATCTCTCCATGGACTGGGCTCCAAAGACAACAGTAGCATCTTCCCTTTGCCTCACCTCTTTGTTCAGTGTTAGTAAAAGTGTATCATAGAAAGATTAATCTGATCATAAAATTTAGTTACATAAGCAGAAGAACTTTGTTGTCTGACTTAAAATGAGAGGGTTTTTTCACAGAGAGAAAGCACAAAAATGCTTGCTGTTGGTGTCAAACAATAATTTTCTCAGTGTGATTAGAATCTAGGAGGAGTAGCAACCCATTGCATTTTGTGCGGGGCTCAGGAGAGAAATTAAATGAAATACATTCTGAGATTTGTGGCCCATGAACTGGTGGCAGTACAAATAAATGTAGTGTCTAGTAATAAAACTTCTGCCCAGGTGGTTGAAGGCAGACCAGAAATGGCTTTCTAGGTAGCCACTGAGATGGACTCTCTTTGGAATTGATACAGGAGAGAGAGTGCCAGATGCCTCAACTGGTATGAATCGCCCTGGCCCATTAAATGTCAGAGCTAGGTAGCTTTACATCAGCTCAAAGGTCTGATGCATAATCATATGGGGTTTAAACTGGGGAAACGTGCTGTGTGGCTTTGTTTTTCCAGGCTACAGGAAAGCAGGGAGCTTTGAGCACTTCTCCTTCACCTCCTTTCTGTCAAGAAGGAAAAGGACTGGGGTAATCATCTCATGTAAATGAAGCTCTGTATGATGATGTCATGGATGTGCAAGAAGAACTGTCTGGGCAAATACAGGCTCCATTCTCAATTGTGCCGGTGCCTCTCCCCATCCTGGGCTTTGAGCTGGTGCCTGAGGGTATAATGTTTGAGCTCAGTCCCTTACCCCTTGTTGCCCATTAATGAGCTTGCCATCTTGGGAATATTACCATGCCTTACTATTTCAGAAGGCTCTGAGCTTCTTGGCAAGAAGTTTATGCACTGGGGGTGAGCGTGCAATATTGACATCCATCCTTCATAAATTGTACAGTAGCTGAGGAAAAGAATAAACCCCAGCATGCTTTGGAAGGATTCCTGGTAAGCTCTGCTACATAGATTTGGAAGTGAGACTGTCACGTGGGGAGCAGGTTCTGGGCCATCCCTGTTGTGTAGGCAGCAGGGGAAGGCGCTGTGTAACCTGAGCACACGTTCAGGGCATCCTCTTTTATGGCAGGCTAAAGAATAAGCGAGTTGGGGAGGCAGCCTTCTCTGTGCCCTTCCCAGGGCTTCCTTGGGGATTAGGAATACCCCCTTAGGGTCAAAGTTTGGAGGATGTCCCAGGGCTATCTGCTCTATCCTTCATGAGTGACCCAGGACCTGTGTGCTCTCACCTGGTGGGATCCCCAGGCCATTTCCCTCCCTAGCAAGTGACTCGGACTTGCCTCCGAGGAGATCCTGCCTAACCTCCTGTTTCTGCCATGTTGGCGTTTGGTTCCTGTGTTGGCATCTGGCACGGTGTTGTGTTGCTCTCATGTTGTGGGTCCCAGTTCCATCTATCTGGTGGTGCTGCTCTGTCGTTATCTTTTATTCGTGCTGATCTTAGTACTGTGTGTCTGTGTGGGGGAGGTGAAGCGGGGGGCACTCCTTATATTTTCGCGTGTCTATTCCTGTGTCTCATAACAGGAGTTGGAAAGGTGCACGTTAATAATGCCATGAATAGGTTAAAGAGTAGAGTTTCCTTCCTCTCTTGACCATCGCTAATTTGAGAGATTGAGACTGTAGAATCCAGATTTATTAGAGACCTGTGGATTTGGCAGATGCGCTAGAGGGAAAATTGCACCTTGGTTAGGATAAAGAGATGTTAACTTTGTTCCTGAAAGCCAGCATCAGGTTGTTTAGTTCAGATCTCAAAAGATCTGAGGCAATTTTGGATTTATTTCCTCTTTTGGCAGAAAAATTTGAGAGTGAAAGATGGCAAAGATTACAAAACAGCCATATTAAAGAAGAGTGGATTACGGAAAGTTTCTTCTCTGTTGATTTTATCTGTAACATTATATGTTATGTTGTCTACTTCAGTCTCACAGAGCAAATCCAACAGCCAAGCCTTTCCTTCAGACCCACAAGTATGAGCCCTCCTGAGGGCAGGGTGCAGAGGATAGGGCTGAGAAAAGGCTTTTCTCTGGAAAGAGGTTGTTTTTTTAAGTGGATATTTCATGGGATGGATGGGTGCTGTGCCTACCTGAAAGGATGTTAAGGGAAATCTTTAAAGCAGCTTATCTTTTCAAGGAAGATTGTACTATGGAGGACACCATATGCACCAATTTGAGTGTGTTATCTCAGCCCTCTTCATCCTTATAAATACACAGATTAATTCATGGAATATTGTAGGAAGTGCACTGAAACACGGTTAAAGTACTTGGTCCTGAGTGAAGAGGAGGACACTGAATTTCTGGGTGACTTTGAGGAAGTGTTGTGGGATGGACTTTAAAATTTAAACTTCTGATTTTTGGACACAGCTCATTTAGGCACTGAAATATTTTACAGCACTTAGTCTTTAGAGCTGGATTTCTGTGTTACTCAGTGCTTTTAAAGAGCTGTCCCCTGGGCTGTCGTGGGGTGGACACTCAAATTCGTGAAGTGTAGAGGACGCCTTTGGAAACACGTGCATTGCTCCCCGGGTGCCTCCGCTTGATCTCCTTTAAAATGGCAGGTATCTTCTGTCCCTGAAGGAGTGCATCAGTGCTGGAAGTTTTTTCATTGTTCTTAACGTTGCCTGCAAGGAACTGCTGGGAACCTAAACGCTGAATTTTGGTGAAGGAAATGGGCAGTAGGGAAGGAAACATTTTTGAAAGGTCTCTTTAGAAAATGCACACCTCAGTAAATGGACAACAGCGGCTCCTGTAATGGGCAACAGCCCAGTTGTACAGCTCTTCAAAACCAGAAATCACAAATGTATTCAGCTGATGCATTGAATTAGATACGTAAGAGCAGTTTCACTTTGTCACATAAACAGCCCCAAAGCACAAAGAGGTAAAGGGATGTGGAAAACAGCTGAGGAAGAAAAGGCTGATAGCATGCTGTGCCTTACTTTATTTATACTGGTATTGTTTTGCTTTTATTATTTTCTTTAGCTGTTTTCTTGGCAACTATTTCAGTTCTCAAAGGGTAAGTGGATCAGTGAAAGGCATGAATAGCTACCGACAGAGGCACTTCCCTAGGTTTTCTAATCATCTTCATATTCAGCAATGCCACTGGAGTTGATGAGTACTAAGGAATGGTATGTTTGTCACACTTTGCTACTCCACACATAAGCCTTTCTGATTTGCAACCATCTGCTTGTTGGAGTTAGTGAATGGGTAGAAATGAACCAAAAGAAACCTTAGTGAAGAATGTAGGGCAAAAACCCAAGGCAAATACAATACAAATTTCTAAACGCAAAAAGAGGTATTTGGTGGCAATCATGAGGAATTCATCTTGGCAATTTGCATTCCCAAGACCCCTACCAGGCCAAATCAGTATAAGGTAAGGTGCCTTGGAGTCCTGTCTGTCGGCTTCCTGTGGTGGAGGAGGTTGTTGCCTTGCCTCTCTCTAGAGCCTTGGGCAGTGTAGGCAAAGGGCAGGACACTAATGCGGATCACCCATAATGGCCTTCTCGTTGAAGACAAAAGCAGCTAACAGCTTCCTTGCTTAGACAGATTCATTAGAAAACTCTTTTTGAAACTGTTGTCTTTTCTAAAGGGTGTTTTTCCAGAGGGCAGGTTGTACCACCAGGTACCAGGTTCTGAGGTGAATTTGGAGGATTGCCTCTAATTGTTGCAATAGTTATGAAAGTGGCTTTCTTTTTCTTGCAGCCAAAAAATTATATCCCAACTTGTGGAAATAAGAAAGAACTTGTTTCTTCTCTGATTATCTAGCACAATTCCCAGTAACCACTGTGATTCAGAGGCAAGCACCTTAATATTCCTGAGAAACGGCTCTCAGAAAGTACTTCTGATTCAGAGTGTGATTTATTAATTACAGGCTTTTATATGCACTTAAGTTATGGTGCAAAACAAAGCTTGAGAATCCCTTTGTTCATGAAGTTCAGAGGCTCATCCAGGCTATGTGCGTGATGCTTGTGCTTCTCTAAAATTTTTCTGTATGTGCCAGTCTTCTCAGACTAGTGCTGCTACCTGCAGACCTGAGAGGTACAACATTTTCAGGTGAAGCCCTTTTTAAAATTGGTTTCTCTAGTCCTTTTCACTACACTTCCATTCTGGGGTATCACATCAGTGAATAGTTTTAATACTTCTTTCAAAAAAATCTATCACACAAATGTACAGGATCCTTTTTTTTTTTTTTTGTCTGCAGTCAGCCAGCACCATTGTAGTTGTTAAATATTCTTCCTTTATCCTTTATTCTGGCAAGCCACCCCAAACCCATCCTCTCGCACAGCTGTCTTTGTCGGAGTGCGCATTAGCTCTGAACCGCACGGGAGGCAAACGGAGAGTCTCCTTCATCCCTCTTCTTCTGATGTGTGCTGAATAACACCCACAGAAGCTGAGGCCGTAAGCGCCCAGTTTCCTCCGCAACCTGAGCATTTCCCGGTCCTGTTTTCTTGATCCCAGCAAGATCTGCTATGCAGGGAAGCGGTTATATCTTTTAGTGGTCTGCCTGATGGAGCTGGAAACCAGAGATGGTTTTTCAGGCTCGTTCCCTTCATTATGTCTGCAGGCAGCAGCAGTGCTCTCAGCAAAGGGTTGCTTTTTTTTCCCCAACTGTATCAGTTGATCTAAAAAAATGCATATGCATAGACATACATGCACATACAGATGTAATCCCCTACAACAAATCTTGCTTCTTTTGTGTCCTGTAAACAAAGCTACTCCTGTTAATAGTCAGACCTATACAGTTCCTTTCTTTCCGAATCATGCTTCAGTTCCTATCTATCTGGGATCTGGAAATGCATTTCCAAGGTGAACGGGGTGCCAGGAGAGTGGTGGGGAGCGCTGTGAGTACCACATACAGCTCAGCTCTTGTTACTAGGAAACAGTTGGGCAAGGCTTTCAGCGTCGTGCCCAAGGCATGGATGTAACCTCTGCTGTTTACTTGCAGGCGCTCGTGTTAATGCCAAGGACAATATGTGGCTGACTCCTCTCCATCGAGCAGTTGCTTCAAGAAGTGAAGTGAGTAAGATTTGATTACCCTGCTTTTGCACGTAAGCTACTTGCTGGGAAAAAAGCAAACCGTTGAGAAGCCATAGTACGTAGCACGATGACACAAAGAGGGAAAGCATTTTCTGTGTGCAGGGCCTTTAGCATTGCAGCTGGAGGCCAGCTTTTCCAAGTTAGTTACAGCTGATTTTGAGCCTTAATGTGGTTGATTTTCGCCTTCTGGAATGCTTTACATTACCGTGGCAAGTCGTGTTGAGCAACCATCAGCTGGAGTGGGTGACCAGGACTGAGGTGGGATAGAGTCCACAGTGGTCGACAGTGGCCACATAGTCTTCAAGTGCTGAAATAAAGAGGAATAAATCCATATGGATGTGTGTGCACTGTGCGTGTGCCAGAAGGGAGTGGAGGTGTATGTGATCCAACATGTATTACCACATAGTTTGTTTTGGTTAATTGCATTTCAAGGCATCCATTAGGTTTTCTGTTATTGCATTTGATTCATGCATAAAGGAGGGTTAGCCCATATTTCTTCTACTTGACAGCTAGAAATCTTCTGACGTGTTGTACTTCTTCCGTTGCTATCTCAAAAAGGAGCAGCAATAACTATCAGGAACGCAGCTCAGGCATGACTGTGTTTTCAACTGCACCATTTTTCTTGGCTTTCCATTTTGGATCTCCCTGTATACTTTTATCCTCCTATTACTTAGTGAACAGTGAGCCCAACTGCAGACTGAATTGGCTGCTGGGGATGAGGGGAGGGATTGTAGAAGAGACAGAGGGTGGCTGTCTTCCAGAGATTGATGGACTCGAATCACCTCCGTAACAGTCCCAGCACTTGCCAAGCCTGGAGGCAGGAATCCTGGGCTCGCTTCTGAACTCGGGCATTGTTTGGCTGCTGGCTGAGCTTCCCAGCTGCTGGCATCCGCTGAAACCCTCTGAAAGGAATATCTGATAGAGTATGAATGCTGTAATGAGGCAAAATACAAAAAGCCGTGTTGGAAAACAAAGGTCAGACTTAAACCTTAAAAAACAGCCACAATCTTCTGATGCAGGAATTGCAGTGTGCTTGGTTTCTTTTTTTGGATGTTTCAGAGTGCACAATTTTCATTGTTAGTGACAGTCCCAACAGAAAATGTATGTGTTTCTGTGGGTTTGTGTCTCATCTTTAACTCTTTGTCAACTGAAGGCCAACTGCACAATGAGAAACTGTCTTCCATTGTGCCAGCGGTTCTGGTACCTCGAAGTGAGTACCCAGGTGCAATAGTGAGGCAGCAGGGGATGGCACCAGCCTTTGATGCCTTTTCATGGGCTGCTATATATTTTATAAACACACGTAGCTTTCTTCTCCTGGTCTTTTTTCTTTGTTGTTTATATGATAATTGCAACTTTTGGTAATAATTTCGAAAGAAGGTTCAACATTTTGAGGCTCTTTTGGTGCTGCTTTTGCTTTATTACACAAGCTAACAAATGTGCAGCTTCAATATAATAGGACAATGGTGATAGTAGGAGATAGCAGTGGGTGAATTCATAGTTCACATTGATAGTAGGAGATGAATTCATGGTCCAGAAGTTGACCGATAGGACTCGGAGTGGTTTTTGAAGCTCCTGTGAGCACAGTTCCTTTTAGAATGATCACCTACAAGTTTTAAGTTTTATTATCAGTCTTTTACTCTGCAGCTTTCACAAGATTCAGAAGCTGTCTCCTTGCACCCCTTTATAGATTGATTAAAAGCATGAACACATTTTTACTTAAGTCTTAACGATTTTTCAAGTGGGCTTTAGGGATTTCAATGTTTATTTACGAATCAACGACCTTCAGGTGTGTCTGTGCAGGATTGTCAGTGGATGTATCAGCTTTCAGCCTTATACCATTTGAAAAAGTAAAGAGATTTCAGTCTGGTAACTTGAGATAGCTGGAGACACTGAATATGGAGGTTTACACCATAGCTGTGGACTGCATGCGTGTGTAGAAATTGCGTTAATAAAAAGGGATAGCTCATGCTCTCAAAAGCAGTAAAACTAAAAATTCTCCATAAGGATTTTAACATTTTGATCTTAAATCTGATAGAGCAGAAGATTTGCAGATGTAAACAAAGATGTATAAATTTTTTTTAAAAAGTCTAAATATTTTTAGCTTAGACTTTTCAGTCCTTACTATTTAATTCTAAAAATTCTCCTTTAACTTTTTCTTTCCTTCATTAAGAGTCAAAGTGCATGAATTTTCCTGCTGCCTTCATGTCCCAGCTGGGTATGTCTCCAGTGAATTACATTTAAATGACTTTTAAAATAGTAGGCCTGTAATTTAAGAAACAAAATCCTCTTGAGACATCAACAGTGATATATCATTATTGGTGCTGTAAGAGATGCAATGTCGCTAACTGAACAAATCTGTCAGAGGACAGTTTGTGGACTGGCTGTAGAAAATGCAATTGCTGGGATCGGTTGAGGACAAAGAACTAAAACTGCTAGGAATAGGATGTACTGCTGATGCAGACTGCAGGCACTCTCCCGGGCATTCTAGATACAAAAGTACTATTTAAACGCACTGTATGTGTTTGTTATTCAATAATAAAATTTTGGCTGGGCTTACCAGAAAACTTACCAGTTAATGGAAAGAGAATAAGGTACTATGTATGACTAGGGCTCTCCCACTTACCAGCTGTGAGTTGTAATTAGCAGGCAAGGCTACTTGAATGCTACAGTGTCCCAGTGGTTCCTTTGTATTTTGTTTTTTTGTGGGGAAAAAAGGAAGAAGAAACAAAATGTAGTTTTGAGAGAGACTTGTTTTTTCCTCTGACTCGCTTAATGGCAGATGCATGAGGAGGAGCAGAAGAGAACTGATTATGAATTCTCCAGTGAGACAGTCTCTCGAGAGAGCAGTACATTTTCTCACTGGGAAATATTCACTTTTAACCAACAAAATTAACCTTAAAAGATGTTGTTTGGTCTCAGGCTGACAGGATGGATGCTGCAGTGAAGACCCTTGGCCTGTGCTTAGCCCTTGGGGAGGGAAGGAATGCTAATGTTAACTTGGGGACACCAGCATCAGACCTTGCCTGTGATTCTCATCGTTTTGCAAAGCTAAAATTTTGTTTTCACATCTTCTGTTTTATTTTCTCCTTTTTCCTGTTTATAAATAAAACATACAGCAATTTGCTATGATTTTACTGTCCAAAATGAAGTGGTTGTCATTTTGTAAATAATTTCTGTAACAGTGAGCTCACATAAGTACATTCATTTCTTCAATGAGAGCACAGTTATGGTGACTGAGGTACTGAAGGTTAATCTATCAAACAGGTTGGGCTCTCTGCGTAGGCAGCTTTGCACATCCTAAAATCAAATTGGGAAATTTGGATTGTGAGGACACTGCTTTAAATGTTAGCAAAGGTGATGTGTACTCTGGCATTTGAATCAACAATACCACTTCACTAGCCTGGAAGGTTGTTTTGATAAATGTTGTTCTCTT
>NW_009260410.1:2370407-2383563 GCF_000687185.1 Egretta garzetta
TCTTTCCCTCCTCCTGGCCACGTCTGATATGTGTAAGTAATGTGCGCAGGTAATGTGATTGAGCTGTCAAGAAGGTGGGCTGTGTATTTATTCAAATTGCTTGGTTATGGATATAACTGTGTTGCCGTTGCAGGAAGCAGTGCAAGTATTGATTAAGCACTCAGCCGATGTCAATGCTCGGGACAAGAACTGGCAGACACCATTGCACGTGGCGGCTGCAAACAAGGCAGTGAAGTGTGCGGAAGTCATCATCCCCATGCTGAGCAGCGTCAACGTCTCTGACCGAGGGGGGCGGACGGCGTTGCACCACGCAGCTCTGAATGGCCACATTGAGGCGAGTTGTTTAAGAGCATAATTGATGGTTGGTTTATTTATTGATTTTCCCAGTTCAAACAGTTGACCTGCTGTGCCTGGGTCTAGACTGAGCCCCATATCCCTGACCCTCACGATTCCTGTCATTCAGCTGCTTTGCAAACTGTGTGACAGGTTTCCTACCTGCAGAAACAAGATGGTGGCTGGCAAGTACCTGTGTGGAGCCAACATGCGAGTGAGGTGTGCATGCAGACTTGGAGAGCTGGCTGTGCCACCGGCTCTGGCAACTCAAGTGTGTCCTTGGCTTTTTTTGAGCTTGACTGCCAGCAAAAATAAGAGTGCCAGAATGGAAAGAAGGGAAAACTGGTGGATTAATTTCATACTGAAGAAATGTTTGGCTGTGTGAGATCCAGTTGGTCTGCTTTTCTAATTAGTCTTCTAGAAAATGTGCTCTGGTTTTTCTACTTATCTCATACAAGCCAACCCTTCTAGTCTAATTACTGTTTCTATATGAAAAAAAATACTCTTGAAAATAAAGCCCCTATGTAAAGGGTTTTGCTAGCATCTTTAGATCCATGTGCAAGGATCCTCATTTGCCCATTCCACATCTGAAGGTTTACATATGGAATAAAACCTCTTAGACTGGAACAGTAGGCTTCTGTCAACAAAAGTTGATCAGTTGTACTGTAATTAAAAGAAGGAAGAGGAACCTTAGTTCTTGTAAAACGGTGATGATGTTTGGCCTTTAAAGTACTGCACTGTAGGAAAAAGATATTAATGCTTGAGTCTAACCATCATAATCTAAAGCTCCTTAGCTTTTGGATAGAGTATATCAGAAATGTTAACTGAATATATGCTGTTATTGGCCATCTCTGCAGTAAAGCAGTGTATGAGAGGAAGACAATCGCCCCGCTCTGTAATTTATGGGTTTAGAATGTTTTGCACAAAAAGACAGTTGTTGAATGTGTTTTCCATTCAGTTTCCTTTCTTACTTTTTCCCTGTTTTTTCTTAACATTTAATATTGGATGATAGGCAATGGGGGAAACAGCTTTTCACCTCTCAGACATGCTGTCTAAAAGGCCAGCATCGTGTGTGAGGCAACCTGGTGCCTGTTCACACTGCCATGGGGCATGCGGGAACTTAATGAAAATCACTGTGGCATGGCAAGAAATAGACACTCCTTACTGAAAGATGAGGTGGATTTTGGGGTTTGTTACCTCACGGTCTGGAGGAATCTTGTCCCAATCCACAAGAAGACCCCTTACATTGGTCTTAACAGTAAAAACTAAGAGCAATGTTTCTCTTCCAGGCCTGTTTCTCTGTCAGGTTGTTTGCCAAGCTGAATTTGAAGCACACTGGAGCATGCTCTCAGCCCCTGCTGTGGACACAGAACTTATCCTGGTTACTTGTGGCCATCATTGGACCATGACATTAGTGCGCATGGCTTTGAACAAATTTATCGTTCAAAAGCAGGAGTTTGTGATCCCAACTTTGTTGCTAAAACGATTTGTTACAAACTGTTGAGCGTGTGATCTACAGGGTTGGTTTACTTGCTGTTTTTGCTTCTAGATGGTGAACTTGCTCTTAGCCAAGGGGGCAAACATCAACGCTTTTGACAAAAAGGACAGAAGAGCTCTCCACTGGGCAGCGTACATGGGTAAGGCTTGTATTGTTGCTCCTTCTTTTTAATTTCCTGTTCACAAACCAGTAGCGTGTTTTACAAGGGACAAGAGCAGACCTGGCCATGAAAAGTGAGCATTGTATTTACCCTGAAGAGGGAAGGGTTCAGCTGATCTAAATACACACATTTACAGTTTTGCATCTTGTGAGAACTTGACTGTGATTTCCCTTTTAACACAGTTAATGGTGGGCTTTTTGTGTTGCTTTTTTCATTTTGGTCCCTTTATCCTGACTCTGATTCCAGCCTGAAGTATATTAGGGCTTGAAAAAATACAGGTTATATTTGTTTTGGTTTTTGCTAAAAACTATTTTATATAAAATGCAGATAAATACGATCATAAATTTTGCTGTTTATCTATATTTGTAAGTAGCTAAGTTATTGTAGTCTTAGTGCTTCATAGCCTTTCTTCCTGTTAGCAGCAAATGTCGTCTTTTATTCCAGAGTGGACAGGAGCAACTGATTTGTCTATTCAAAACATCAGTGGTGTTACCAAATACTGCTTAATTAAATCAATTGACCTTATAATTCCTTTTAAGTTGAAGGAAAATTTCGCGTAGTGGGGGCATCATAATTTAAAAATAGTAGAACAGGATTGCCTGTGATAGTTGTCATGCTTGTTCAAGAGCTTTTGTTGGCCAAGCAGTATCTTCCAGATTATAATTTGTGAGGTGTTATGTGCCCTGGGCCAGGAACTCTTTCATCTGACCTGTCAAAATCTTGATTTTAATCCTGGCACTTTTGGAATGAGATAATAGGAGATTCAAACTGTGAGAAAAGCATATTGTGCGTATTTTTGATATACACAGACAGATGGAAAGACTCTTGCCAATAAATGTGATTTGGCTTTTGAGCTAGTGAGCTTTGAACTCCTCTCTGAAAAGGTAAAAGGCTTTTACACTGTGCTGTGCAATTCCACATCTCTTTTGCTCTTAATTATTTTCAGAAATTCATGATGTACTTTTCAAAATCTTTAGATAACATTTAAGGCCTGAACTGGCAATGGGATTTAGGAGTCTGTAGTGTAATTTGGACAGAATTTAGATGATGAGATGAGCATCTTACCATGTAAAACCTCACATAGCTTCTTGAATGCTTAAATACCTTTGGGCACTTTGGACTTTGTCCATTAAGTTTCCTAGGTCCTACACATGACCAGAGCTGCCTCTGTCATGGAAGTGCTGCACTCGGATGGTGCACAACTTTATGTGGTGTTTGACATAATACATTTTTAATTCTAAGAAAGACAGCTCTGCTTCAACATGAAGCAATAAGGACTACTCCTCAGTTAGCCTTGATTTAATTTTGGTGGTGAGGGCACTATCTGGGAAGGCAGGCCAGATGCTTTGAGACCTTCAGGGAGAGGAGGAAACCAAAGATACGGGTGGGTTATAAGTTGCATTTTTAGATGCTCAGCTCTTCCCCTGTATTCTATAGGGAGATCCTAATTCAGGGGTGGGCATTTCACTCCTGAAGACAGATGTGGTTTTGTTCTTTTAATGACTGGAAAACTAATTCACTAAAGAGAAATTTGACACATCTGGTGAAAGTGAATGCATGGATTTCTTGATGAGACCTGGAGCTAGGATTAAGAACGTCTAGGAAAATGCTGGAGTTTTTTCCCTTGTAAAACTATGGGTGCATTGTGAAATGGCAGTGGAGGGGCAGTGCATTAGCAATAAAGCAGTAATTTGGGAGAAGTGATGCTGTAGGAGGGCATACTCATTGATTACTATCTTTCATCTTTTGAAGGTCACCTGGAAGTTGTTGCCTTACTGATTAATCATGGTGCAGAAGTGACTTGTAAAGACAAGAAGGGTTACACCCCACTTCATGCAGCTGCATCCAATGGGCAGATTAACATTGTGAAACACCTCCTTAATCTGGGGGTAGAGGTATGTGGTAATGTGCTCTTTGTGGCTTCCATGTTTCTCCATATTTGGAGATACTCTTTTCTTCTTTCTTATGGATGCTGCTACAGACATTGGCAGAGCTTCTAAGGAAAATAGTTCCCATTTTCTGGACCACCTTGTGCTTCGTGTGGTTTATTGGTTTCAGAGCCAGGAAACATTCCGGAATACAAATTGTCTGATATGGACAGTAAATTCCAGGCCACCTTGCTGAAGAAATCGGGAAATATATGCTCTTCCTGCAGAGGAAGAGGGAATAGTGAAATTTCCCTTGGTGCAGCATTCCCTTTGATATGATAAGCAGTTGTTCTTAATGTATATACTGTGTATTTTACTAAAAAGCAGTTCAGGCTGTTTAAGTTTAGGGATCTGTATTTCCTCTGTAGTTGATGGAGAGATGGAGAAGGATTATTTTCACTCTGGAAAAGAACTTTTTTTCAGGGCACAGACTTATCTTAGTGTAATATTGTCAACTCAGTGGTTCAAAGCAGCAGTGAGATGACCAGAAGAGCCTGCGCTGGTTATTTAGAGATGTCAAATAAAGCCATTGCATTTGCCATTGCATTTTCAGCTGACTTGACCTGCCAAAAAAATGTCGGAAGTCCCATGTTCACAGGCTGTTGACTGTGAAGTTGAAGGGAATGGGTGTTTCTTATTATTAGCAGTACTAAGTACCTTTAATTTCTACTTTCTCCACCACTGGGGGGATGATCTTTGAGACGTCTGTATTTCATGGAAGGGTATTTACGTCATCCCTGAGTCTTTTGTACAATCTGTCTTGTCCTATTTTACAGAACAGCAGTTGAATACTAAGCTGGTGGTCAAGAATTAACATAATCTTAATTAGATCTTTGTAATAATGAGCTAGTGAAAATGGTTTCTTACTGAAGTGTAAATGGCTGTGCAGTTTCACCTTCCCTTCACTCAGACACCTTTAATACCTTCCCAAAAGAAATCTGTGGAAAGAGCTCTTAAGCCTGGTTCTGTTCACAAAAATTCAGTAGTCAGTGTTTTAGTTTTTTTTTCATAAAGATTGTGAGCTTTTTATTTATCCTACTTTTCCACTTATATGTAAAAGCTTTCCAGCTTCTTAGGACTTTTTGTCATCATCATCATTACATAGTCCTGCTGTCAGCTTTAAGCTTTGTACTGGCTTTCAGAAATTGCCAGTAGAATAAAAAGTTAATAATAATAAAGGTAAAGCATTCCAAATTAAGCTCTCTGGAAGTATATTTTTGTCAATGAAATTTGCTGGTGAGAAATATGGCCTATGACAGGTCAAGCCTCCAGCTATTTCCGTTTGCTGAACGTGATGCATTATGTAAAATGGTAAGCTGATGTCTGTAATTTTAACTATGTCTCTGTGTCTCTTTTTAGATTGATGAAATGAACATCTATGGAAATACTGCACTTCACATTGCCTGTTACAACGGTCAGGATTCTGTTGTTAATGAGCTGATTGACTATGGTGCTAATGTAAATCAGCCTAATAATAATGGATTCACTCCCTTGCATTTCGCTGCTGCCTCCACTCATGGAGCACTGTGTCTTGAACTACTAGTGAATAATGGGGCAGACGTTAACATTCAGGTAAAACTTGTATTGCAGCCTGTCAGTTTTACTTTATCCTATTTTGCATACCTCAGGAGACTGGAAGCTATAAAAACGAGTATAGCGTGGCTTTAAATCCTTGATGAAAGTAGAGTGATGCTGAGAATGTTGATCACTAAACTGTTTGGATGAGATGACTTCCCAGCAGAGGACCTCTCAGTGCCTTGATAAATATAATGACAGCTTTAAACTTTAGGCCATGCACTCTCCTGAAGGCATTGATCACTACTAAATTATAGTCTCAGGAGCTCTGTCAAAATCTTATCTCAGGGAGTGGTGGTAGCCAAGGAACTATTTCCTTCCCCCTATAATATGGATTTAATTGAACCTGACTCTTACAAGTTCTTTCTGACTTTCCTGGGGAAGTACAAACTGAAGGTTGTTTGTTTACCTATTTTAGATCCTGAGTTTACAAAGTCTGATTCTGTTCAGGGTATCTGAATGCTTTTGAGGTATAGTTGATACATCTTGATGAAGCTGAAGGGTACTTGCTGTTATCCAACAGAGGGTACTGGTATAGGTACCAGAAGACTTGAGATCTCCGAGTTCATATAAGATTTTGACTGCTTTACTTTAAACTCTGTGTTTCAGTTTCCCATCTGTACAACTGGTCTCCTAGCATTTAACACGTCTGGCAAATCCCTTGAGATCAGTGAATAGTCAGTGCACTGTTTAAGCTCAGAATTATGAAAATGAAATTAGGGATTCTGCTTACCAACGAATGCAAAATCCCATGCCAATAAACATGAAGTGATGTGAGTGGAGAGGCTGGTACCCTTGCCTTGCTATTTTCTCAGCTCCTTGGCTTCTCCAATCTCAGTTTCTTTCTCTAGAACTCAAAATACTGATCTCTACTCATCGTACCTTTCCTTTCATATGCCTTCCCTGTTTTCTAATTGTCTTTTGTAGACATCCTGGTTTTGATTGTGTGGAAATTTATTAACCTAAACTGTTTAGTATAGTGGCTTTTATTCTGGGATGTATCTATAAAATGTGGTTTGATAAACAGGATCTAGTTCTGGAATCTCTGAGATTGCTCTTACTTAGCTTTATGGTTCCTTTGCTTTTCTTTATTCCTCTCACTGCAAGGTTTAGGGAAAATAATGACTGAATGGGAAATGTTACTTAAAAATAATATTCAAGAATAATATGTCCTATATCTGTAGGTTTCTAGCAGGTATTGTGTACAGCCAAGCTGTAAGGACAGGCTCCGCTCCAGCCCATTTCCTATTCATTGCTGAGGAACTGTTTTACTTATATGCTTATACCTTCTGCATTTACCATCATGTATAGATTCAGTTCTACAGACTTTTGAAGCTAGTGGAGGTTTTACCTGGAGAATAGCTGTAGGATGTTGAGCTGAAAGACTTCAAATTGTTACCACCGCTTTACGTGATTGTTTTTCTGTTTTGTTTCTGTTAGAGTAAGGATGGGAAGAGCCCGCTGCACATGACAGCTGTCCATGGGAGGTTCACACGGTCGCAGACCCTCATTCAGAATGGTGAGTTTCTGTGCCTGTTTAATGACTCTCCAAAAGATCAGGCATTTACAAGGTTGCAATTTTTAGTTATTCTGACCTAGAGCGCCAAAGGACTGTTCTGAGAGCTGCTTAGTTCTCAACTTCTGGCTTTGAGCTGCACTGACAGCTCTCATTCTAGCATGTCATCACACGTTGAGATTTTAGTTGTTAAAAAAATCCCATATTCCTCCAGCTGATGGTGGTCCAGGTGATCTGTTGTGATTCTTAACCTGAAAACAAGGTTCAAAGCTGTATTTAGGTCTTTTTTTTTTCGCTGAGAAGCAGGCACAATTTTCTTTCTGAAATTATTTAAAAACTAATAGAAGAACAAGTTTCTAGTTGTCCTCCTTTGGGAGCTCTGGTGTTCTTAGAGCTCAGACCATTTTCTCTACCCTCCACTCAGCAGCGGTACTTCTCTCACCTCCTTAGCTCCACCCCTCACCACTGTCTTCATTAAGTGTTGAACAAATACTCAGGAAGGTGGACCGGCGCCATCTTGTTTGTTCTGGTATGGCCAGGATTCCTGATTATCAGTCATTTATCAGATATCTCTTTTGTCCAAGAATGCTACAGAGTATAACAGACATTATTGTTGGAGATCTGGCAGAGGCCTCTTTCCGACTGACAGAGGATGCTATTACTGATTGTTTACTTACGCTTCCCAGTTTTGGCCACTATACCAGACAGGATGGTCTGGGGTTTATTGGTTGGTTGATTGTTTTGTTGGTTTGTTTTCCAAAATCCCAAACTTGGAACTTAAGTGTGAGATGTTGAAGATGGCTGAACAGTTACGCTGTAAATGTAATGACACTTACATATACACAAGTTTGTATTTAAAAATGGAGATCTTCAGTACATTGTGCTTCTTTCAGGTCACCATGCAAATTGTTGTCATATCTCTCCTTGGATAAATAAAATAGTAATAATAAAAGGAGTTTGGGCAAACTGGAAGAAACTGTGCTTTAATGCAATTTTTAGTTGTTCAGTCAAACATTCTCTCTGACTTACAGCTGTTGTTTGTTGGATTTGTGTTTGAAAGGACTGGCAGTTCTTCATCTGTCCTTCACGCCTCTCTACTCTTCTTCAAGTTACTTGGGTTTCACTTCTTTCTTTGTTTGCTGCCCCTCTAATTTTAGTATTGTACACATATCTGACTGCAAGTGACTTGTATGCCTCATTGCCGTGGGATATTGTGGAAGAGAGAAATGTCAATGATTTAAAGAAATTAAGTTTCATTCTGCAGTACTTAATGAGTTGGCTAAAGATGTCTCAATTTCTGGCTGCTGTCTCTAGTGACTTGTAGAGGAAGAATGGATTACCTTAAAATTGGAAAATTGCAAATGTGATACCTGTCTTTAAAAATGAGGAAAAAGAAAAGCTGGAGAATTTTACATAGGTCAGCCAAAAATTCTGAAATGAGTGAATGAACAAACTGTAAACACTTAGGGAGGAGTGAGCAATATCTGGCATAGATTTCTCAAGAGTAAAAGATGCTGAAACATCATAATTCTCTTCTACAGCAGGATAATCAGCTTTGTGAACACAGCCCAGTCCTCTGACTTTTCTGTGGGCACATGATGTTCATGGAGACCTCCACCAGTGGAGGATCCACCCCAGGGAACCTGTTCCAGCATTTCACTGACCTTTATTTACCGTTACAAAATGCTGTATAGTGCTTTACTAGAACTTTTCTTGTTGCAGTTATGGCCTGTTATCTCCTGTGAAGAGTGGACATGAAGTGAATATTACCATATCCTGATGCTAGCAAGACTTTTTGCATGCTTTCATAAAGTATTCTTACAGCAAGCTAGTTGGAGTATTAAAATATTACAGTGTTGGTGCATAACTAGTTGATAGAATTTACACTGAGAGATTAGTAATAAACAGATTGTTGTTGAAATGGAAGGTGGGGTGAGGGGATTTTCAGCTTCCCTCCTGGGTCTGGAACTATCCAATATTTTCATTAACAACTTGGATAGCGGAATATAAAATGTGCTTTTAACATTTGGAGAAAACATGAAGTCGGGACAGACTGTTAGTTTGGCAGAAGGTGGAATCAGAATGGAAAATAATCCTGTAAAGTTGGAGACAGAAGTTACAATGCAAGTGAAGCAAAGGAAAGATTCCCCCCACCCCAGGCAGGAGTATCAGTCGGACAAGTTCAGAACAACAAGAGCCGGGTGGGTGGCAGTTCCTCAAGAAAGGATCTGGGGCTTGTAGAGGATCAGAAGCTTGTCGATCACAAGTCAACAGCATCATGGTGCTTAAAAAAAAAAGGTCAACAATGTATATGGTGCAAGGTAAAGGATCGTATAGATAGGACTGTAGCCAGCATGCATGAAGTAATCATGAAGCTAGTGCTGGGAGATGTCAGCTGTAGTACTGTTTCTGGCTTTTGACATTTTACTTCCAGAAGGATGTGGGCCAGCTGGAGAAGACTGGGGGAAGGATGAGAATAGTTGGAGTGCAGCAAACTTGACGTACAAGGAGACACTGAGAAAACTACAGTTCCTTTGTCCAAAAAGAAAACAAGGACTTGATAACAATCTTTGCATGGGTCAAAAGCCACAGCAGAGAAGAAAGAAATAATCTATTTTTCCTGCTTGTGAGGATAAAACATGGGATGACAGGCTTAAATTGCAACAGGAAAGGTTCTACTTAAGTGCTGTTTGGTTGTTCTTTGGTAAGACATAGAGAAGGCATACAACACGCTTGTTTGCAGCATGTTCCTGCTGGCCTCTTGGATGAACTCTATTTAACATTGTTGCCTTACAGGTAAGGTTGAGTGGCAATGCCTTTACAAATGAGGGCATAGTTTTAGCAGTTTATTTTGTTAGTTCAATTCAAGGCATCCATTTGTACCTTTAGATGAGCAGCAAGTCTGAATCATATACTCGACCGTTGTATGTCATCCTGTTCACCTATTTCCCACCATTTTTCCCCACCACTGCAGCTGGAGAGGGAGGTAAAAATGCTGCTGCCAGACCATGTTCAGTACCAGTAGCTGACAGCTTTCCATGTGCTGCTTCTTGGTCTCTGAAATTTAGAGTCTCTGTGGCTGGACTGGTTATGCTGCATTTTCTAGAGAGAAATAACATTTGTGGTCACTGGTTCATGCTTAATCTTTCAGTGTTAAACTGTATGAAAATGTCTTTTGCAGGAGGGGAAATCGACTGTGTTGATAAGGATGGTAACACCCCTCTGCATGTGGCTGCAAGATACGGACACGAGCTTCTGATTAACACCCTCATAACCAGCGGAGCTGATACTGCCAAGTAGGTGGCTGAAGTGAAGCTGCTTCTAATGATCAATTATGTCCAATGCCTGGAAACACTGTTACTTCTCATGTTCTGAAGTGCGAAGGTTAAAATGGATAAGCATAATTGTGCTGTACTTCAGTGGGTGACATGGGGCTAAGAGATGAACACTTGGGAAGTGTGGAAGGGAAGGAAGCCCTGCTAAGTTCCTACTGTGCTCAGTTATGCAGTTAGAAGTAGTGCAAGTGCTGCTTCTTTTTCCTAAAGCATTGATGTAGCACAACGGTATATAATGTACATGAAGTACATACATATATAAAGTGCATCTTGATCACAGTCATTCCAGAAAGACTGTAGTAGCAATGACTTTGTACAGGAAACTTAATAGAAAAAAATTCAGATGCCTCCCATGGGAATTGTGTGCATATTCCTTAGTAACTAAATTAGCCTACTGTTTAGTGGCCTGTCGTACATGGTGATTATACTTTTGTCTTGTATCTTTAGGTATGGCATGGGATAATCAATAGAAATGCAGTATTGTGAAGCAAGTGTTACTAAGTATTTCTGATTTCAATATAACTAAAGCCTGTCTTGAGGTTGCATGGTTTCTGATATTCAGGTGGCTGCAATAATAGGACTGCTTTTATCTGATTTGCGAGTTTGGGAGTCTTTTTTGAATAGGAGGACAAGGAGTTGAATTGAAATCAGACACATTTCTAAATGTTGTTAGTGCTTTCTGCTTCAATTCAATTTTGGGGATTTTAAAATTTTTTTTCTCCTGCACATGTGTCAAGACTGCACCCACCATATGATATGTCAACTCAAACATTGGCAGGTGCTTGATTTTTAAGAGTACTCAAGAATTGGTTAGTTATGTTCAAGTTCTTATAGTCTGTTTAAAGAAAATAGCAAACCTGAAGGTAAACGAAGGGGTACAAAACCCGAGTAATGTGGTGCCATGAGGGATATCTGTACCAGGTGTTTAAAAGCAGCATCTGATTTCATGATTGTAAGTTTTTGGCAATTACCTCCACATGTCTCCAAAATACAATTTAAGAGTCTTCTACCTGGAACCTACCATAGGAATCAGTGACTTCTCTTGACTTAATTAGGAAAACCTGCTTTCAGATGCAAATGAGCTGGTTTTGATTTTGAAGATACTTGCAGCTCTCTGTATTTTGTTCGTTTGCTTGGCGATGTTTAAGACAGTGTCACATTTGCCCATATTCCTTTATCAAGTACGACTGTCACCATGCAAACTCAGAAGGTGGAACAGATTTTCAATTGGCATGGATAATGAAATTCCACAGGCTTCAGCTAACGTCACTGGGTTTTATTAACATAGCCAGCATGAAGATCTTTGTGTCTAAATAGATGTGTATTTTTCCTAGCTCCTTCTCCAGTACAGTAAGTCTCAGTCTGTTTCTTATCTTGAGGTTTAAAGGGAAAATGAGATGCAGTGGGATAGCCCACTCTAGGAATCAGAGTTATCCAGTTAGAAATTTCTATTTCACACTTGGGTGACTGGAACATTGATCGAATAAGATACTTTTTCCAGCAGCAGAAATAAGTGAATTAAGAAGTTGGCTCAGAGATACCAGGCAGGTCCAAACGATGCTACTCTCTGTGCTAAACAAGAAGCATTGAAACGCTGGGAATGGGCTTTCATATGTGGTGCATGTAAATAGCTCTGGCTGAGCTCCCCAAACTGCAGCGTTGTTCACAGGCAGCTTGGTCAGTCTTTGGGGCAACTGCATTTAAAGGGGAAAGTGTGTAAGTGATGGGAGGAACCAGTGTGAACAGCGCTACACAAGTGTGACACTGGTTAGCAGATGTGCAGATAGCGTATTTCAATGGAAACCGGCCAAAAGTGGAAATCTTAACCTAGAAGAAGAAAAATACTGCTTTAAATAACTAAGTGCAGGAGGAGGTAGAGGGAAATAGGTGCAGGAAGAAACACGGCAATGCAGAATGTCCAATGTTAATTAAAATAAATGAATCCACAGCTAAAAAATGCAACCTGTTTATACAGGTGCAGCATCTTGGTGGAGCTTGTGCTGTTTCCTTCAAAGAATAGGCTGTCAGATCGTCTTTTAATAATTTACTCTAAGATGTAGATGCTGACACTAGCAAAATTTAAAATTTGTACAGCACCACAAGTCACTCTCGTGTAGCGAAGCAGCAAGGAGGATAGATTTAATGTGAAGACAGAGGGAGGATGCGCCTGTGGATTCTGGAAAGGTTTTTAAAAACAAACCAAAATTAGTTAAATACATACATGTATAAAATGTTGGAGAGAGCAAGATCTCTTTATAAACACCCACATTCATTTTTGTCTAAAGCTTCCTAAGTAACTATGATTTATGTTGAGTCCTGCAGAAAGACAAGTTCCTTCGTCTTTGGGTCCGTATCTGAAATCCTCTGCCATGAGGTGATCGTACTCTCCCATCCACCAATTGTCTGGCAGAAATGAAGGGCAGATGTGAATCCGTCTGCTATTGTTCAAGAGTTTGCCATTTTTCAAAAATATATCTGCTGAAGCAGGCAGTAGATGATAATCTTGTTGAGGTAGTTGGTTTCAGAGGCTCCCTGTTTATGTGCACTTGGAGGACTGCCGGTGGGATAATATTTCTAGAATAACAAGATGCTTTTCACAAAACAGTGCTAAATGACAGAAGCCAAGATGGCCAAACCCAATAGTCTTCTAAGACAGTAAACAGCAGCCTGCTTAGGAACTGAACTGGGATGATTTGCTGATATTAATAAAAGTTGCTGAGTGCTCAGCTTGTTTAAAAAACTATGTGGTTGCCTGGTACAGATTTAGCCTAATGATAGGTGCCTACTTTTTTTTTTTTTTTTTTTTTTTTT
>NW_009260410.1:2383722-2392171 GCF_000687185.1 Egretta garzetta
GGTGTGTGATGTTTTTTCGTTTCGTAGTGTGTTGTTTTTTTTTTTTTTTTTTTTTTTTTTTTTTTTTAACCCAGCATGTCTGCTCTGAGAAGTTTATAGTGTAATTGAAAAGAGGGTCATGTGTTAAAGGGGGAAGAAGGTGAAAGGGAGTGTAAGGAGAGTAGCTGGAGCAAGTAGGAAAATTAAATGTTTAGTTCTTAGAATGTGGGAAGAAAACTGCAAGTGTCACGTCAGCCTAAAGGAAAGCATGAGGAGTCATCGTCAGCTACCCCAGCCCCAGGGGGGAGAGAGAGGGAAGAAGGGGAGGCTTTGAAAACCCACATGAGAGTTATCTAAAGGATGTTAACTGCAGGAGAAATGGGTTTCAGGAATAATACTGAGAAGATTTCGGCATTACTTTTACCTCAGAATGGCAGTTTCAGCTGATGCATAAATTTGTGCGTCCCACCCTGGGAAATTGACTCCAAGCCGTATCTGCTCTCTCGCTTCCTCCCTTACCTTGGCTTTTGCCTTGAATTTTCAGAAACCTCCCTGCCGCATTCTGTTCAAAGCATAGTGCCAAGATTTTGCTGTATGAGAATAATTTTAACTCCTGAGAAGGCTGGTAAGGAAATACAGACAAAAATAACATGGCAGGAAGAATCTTCCTCAGAAAGGATTAAAAAACAGCCTTTGCGGAAGGAGCTTTTGGTGTGTTGTGCCTGTACGCAACCTGCGTTTCCACATGACTCTGTGTGATGGAGGCTGTTGTGCCTTTCAGGTGTGGGATCCACAACATGTTCCCTTTACACTTGGCAGCGCTGAATGCTCACTCAGACTGCTGCCGGAAATTGTTGTCATCGGGTGAGTACACACCGCCGTGGCCGCGGAGCTCGGGTAGTGTGTGTCTCTCCTGCTTACTGGCCCCCTTTATGCTCGTCGTCGCGAATTGTCCGAGCAAAAGGCTTCCTGTGCTGCTGTGTTCGGCTCTGTGGCGTGGCGGACGGGAGCGCGCGAGGCCTTCCTTCCAGGGAAGTGGTCGAGTCCCCATCCCTGGAAGTATTTAAAAGACAGGTAGATGAGGTGCTTAGGGACATGGTTTAGTGGTGGGATGGCAGGGTTAGGTTAGAGGTTGGGCTTGATGATCTTAAAAGGTCTTTTCCAGCCTAAATGATTCTATGATTCCTAACGGCATGCTGGTACTCCCTGGATTGCTCACGCCCCGGGCCCTTTGCTCCTGGCAGGTTCAGAGAGTTTATATTAATTCACTTGGAAAAGGGAGGAAGTTTAGGACCCTTTTCCAAATTGTAAGAATGTGAGACGCCATTTTGGTTTGGTTCTGCCCTCTCTCTTCCCTCTCCCCCCCCCCCCCCCCGCAAAGGAATAATTCAGGAAATTATCTCTTGGGGCCTACACTGGCGCAAGTATTTACATCTCACTGACAATGATGTATGTTAGATAACACAGCATGTTACTGAATTGGCCAGAGTAAAGGAGTTTAGGCCGGCCAAAGCTCTGTGGGCACTAGAGGGGGAAGGAGTGTCGTAGTGTCGAGAGAGCAATCCCCACCAGACCCCAAAGCAGGAGTTCGCTGGTGCAGCCGTTTCAAAGGAGGCAGTAATCAGGTGCCAAATCCCAAATTCTTTTTTTCCAGGCAAGAGTACCCATGAGTTAAAAAAACACAACGCAGATTATATCCTTTTTCCAGAAAATTGCTTCATAGCTTAACATGTAAAATCTCCTACTCTTTTTCCTCTAAACTCGAGTCCTAGGCTACAAAAAAAAGTGTGGAAAAACAGCAATTACATACTACATTGCGTTAAACCTTGGTGCGCTCTGGCCTTGACCACTAGATCAGGAAGAAAGAGTTAAAAGCTCTGGGTGATCAGAATTAATACTGCCAGGCCTTGTGCATCTCGATGAATATCCCTGCGTGCTCCTGGAAGCCTCTTTCCAACCTGAAAACCACACGCCATAAAAATGGCCCCTTGTCATGTGCAGGCTGACTCTGTGGTTTTTTCCTCATTTCTTCATGTTTTCTGTCTTCATGTCTTTCTACTGTTGCAGTCCTCTTGATAAGTATCTGCCTCACAAATGCCTGTCACATGGTTTTAAATCGGGATGTGGTGCAGAGCGGGATGCGGAAATAGATGCTCATCGACTTTGCAGCTCTTTTTATAGCGCTGCCAAAGAGAAGCAGCCGCTCGCCGTTCCCGTGACAACCTCTTTCTGACTGTAGTTGCTTGCGTTCTGTTTTTTTCCAACTAACTGATTTTTCTGTCTCTGCAATGTTTCTTGTGGTTTAACTAGGACAAAAGTATAGCATAGTGTCCTTGTTTAGTAATGAGCACGTGCTGTCTGCAGGCTTTGAAATAGACACCCCTGATAGTTTTGGAAGAACCTGCCTCCACGCTGCCGCTGCAGGAGGGTGAGTAGCTGCGAATGTAGCTGTTGTAAGTTATTTTGTGGCTTTGTTGCAGATTTGGTGCCAGCCAACTTGACCATGCCATCCACAGAGGAATTTATTGTGGTGCAAGGGATTCAAAGCAGTCTGATGTCAAATTTTGGTCACTTGAGGCTGTCTTTTCCCACTGTCCTCATGTGGGGCTGCTTGCAAAGTACAGGAGGTGGTCTGATGCCCTCTGCCACCAACAGCTGGGTTTCAGGCGTAGGGTAAAATTACCCTTCCTTTTCATGCCCCTGTGAAGACTGCTTCAGCTTTGGGTGGGGAGTGCTGCACACTCACCCAGGTCTGTCTGATGGCCACAATGGTTGCTGAGGGCCAGCAGGCAGCAGGAAATCCCCAATTTCTAGGGCAAACTGAGTGAGGAGGAGGAGCTGTGGCTCTTGGGATGCTGCTGGCAGGGGAGTTATTCCTGGCCTCCACCTTTGGACTGTGTCCTTGTCTGAAAATGCAACTACGCAACAGTGCCCATCAGATTGCAACCCTCGAGTCCAAATGCAACTCATCTCCCTCTCTCCCATTTCTCAGGTGCAAGTTTAAAAGTTTCTAAAAAAACCAACAAACCAAAACAACAACAAAAAACCAACCCAAAACTCAACAATCAACCCCCAACCTCTAAATTAGGAAGTCAAAAGACTGTTGTTCTCTCAGAGTGATGCATTCCCCATAAGTGCTGGGAGGCCAGAAATGGAAACTGAAATACATCAATTTAAGTTGTAAATGTAGCATCCAGTTAGTTTAAATATTTCCAAATAATTGTCAGTGGACTGCTGTGAAGTTAACCTAGCAAAAGGAGAAAACATTTGGCAAGCATTGAATTTTGACTCTTCTGTTGAGGACCTTATGGCTCAGAAAACAGCTGAAATAGAGCCTTGGCTAGAACCCAGCTTGGATTCTCTGTGGTTATAGCAAGCAGAAATGGTCATCCACAGCAGATACCTGGCACTCTTTCTGGAAGTTGTTTTTATTTCTCAGTGGACCAAAATGTATAGCACAAAGTTTTCATTATTACAAAAAACTAATAAAATTGATCCAAATAGTGTTTTTATTATTCTTACAATATTTTTCTTCTTGATACTTATATCATATTAATAGAGGAGTTATGACTGTTGCTTGGATGGAGATTATTATAGTTCAAATACTACCTCTTTGATAAGGCTGTACACCAAAAGAATAATAAAAACAACCTGGAAGCCCTAAAGGAGAAGGAGGGGCTTTTTAAGAAGCAAAAGTGGCTCATGAAAATAAACCATATTTTTTCCAGTGGTTTACTACAATTGTCATCACTAACAAGTGTTTTTATTTTTAGTACATTGTGGTGAGTGTTGTGTAGCTATTTTATGCAATAGCAATTTAGAACAGGGATGAACATATGCCAACATACTGCATCCAGTCTTTTTTTTTTTTTTCTTTCTGGGGCTGGAGCTATACAAAAGGCATTATTTTTTTTCCTGACACATGCCTGTTACTCCCATTACATTAATGGCAGTTGCATGGATAGTAGGAAAAGAACACACTTCAAAGGCCTGCTCATCTGATTGTGTACACAAATGATTTATTGCCCCTGTTGAATGACAAGGAGTCTTGGAAAGTGCTGTGCTTCTTTACCTCATTTTCTGGCTTGGAGTCATACCTTTATTCATTTGAATTACAAAAGATGTCAGAATTCAGCTGGTTTATTTTCTATTAAAAATCAGCTGGCTTTAAACAAGAGGAAGAAGCAGCTATGATGTGGTGAATTCTTTCAACAGATACAAAGCAATGGCGCCCAACTCATCCCCTTATATAAACGCAATATTGATATGACAATCACTCTAAACAGCTATGCCCCTTATTCAACAAAGCACTTAGAGATGCACTCAAATCTGTCAATAGTCAACAAATCATACGAGAATAAACCTAAAAGTAACTCCTGTGATTGAATCTCACTAAGTAAACAGGATTTGAGCAAAGTGCTTACTGTTGGATGCTTTGCTGGACGGGGGTGGATTTCGTTAAATGTCACCTCTTCATTATTAGACTGGCATTTTGTAAGCTAGCAACAACTTTCTTTTAAAGTTCTCTTATAAAATACCAGTTCAGTGGGGGAAGCATTAGAGTACAGCTCCCATTGAATATCTCTAAACACACTGAATTCAGATCACATTTACTGTGCTCTCTTTGGAAAATTGTAATTTCTTCTTCTGCAGAAGAGAAGTTAGAGATTTTCTAGAACAAAAGGAAATAGTTTTTTAAAGCTTCATTTTCTGTTTGATTGAATTTCTCATTGTAGTTGGCTGTACGGCAAATAATGCAAAAATCATTAGAGTAACTTTTTCCTTTTTGGGTTCAGGGGGCAACACAGATATAAACTTCTGTTTTGTTCATGTTTTGTTTTCTTTACTTCTCTTTCCAGTAATGTTGAATGTATAAAACTCTTGCAAAGCAGTGGAGCAGATTTTAATAAAAAGGACAAATGTGGGAGGTAGGTAAATTATGAAGCTCATTTTAAAAAGAAAAAAAAGAGAACCTAGCAGGCAAGGAAGAAAGACCACCTCTGTCTGGAAATCATCTGTTCTATGAAAAATGACAGTAAAATAAAGTAGGAGTTTGGCCTTCCCTGCAGAACTCTTGCTGCTGCAGTTGTATGCCAGACAGACAGGTGCAGACTTCATTAAAGACATAAAAGCCATCCCACCCTCTTGAATTTTCTGGTTTAAAAATATCACAGGTTTATTTTTTCTTTATTGCTTCTATTATTGCCTAAATTCTTGTGCTTGTGCGCGCGAGACAGCACCTGGCTTATGATGGGAGGATTGCTGCTATTTGACGTGCTTCCTAGAGGTTTTTTGTTCCCCCCATATGAAGTGTTGCTGTGAGTGTTGCTATGCCAGCTAAATAAGATGCTGTGAGGGACACTGTGCTTTGCTCTGCCTCCCAAATGGAAGAAAGTAGCGTGTATGCAGAACAACAGCAGAGGCTGTCACTGGGAATAGGTCGTTCGCAAGACATAGATTAAGGATCTGTATCCTATTAGGCTTCATAGGAGCACCAAAACTTCCTATTAACACAATATTTTGTTAAATTTGCATAACTTTGCATTTCGTCACAGGAATATAAGGCACTGATATTGACTGCTGGAAATCTGTAGGAACGCAGCAATTAAGATTCGTTGTTATCCTCGGTGGTGCATATTGGAATATGAGGTAACAAATTGTCACTTATGTTCCAGGACACCTTTGCACTATGCAGCTGCAAATTGTCACTTCCACTGTATTGAGACACTGGTGACAACAGGAGCCAATATTAATGAAACAGATGACTGGGGACGCACCCCTTTGCACTATGCTGCTGCTTCCGACATGGACCGAAAGTAAGAAAGCCTCTCTGTATTCCTTGTTTAAAGTGTTCTCCTAAATCAGTGTCATTCTATTCTTTTCATGATCCTATGTCATTTGAGCCAAAAAAATGATCCCGCTAGCAAAGGAATTTCTCTCGGATGTATGCATAACTGCACACTGAGTTGCTCTGACTATAAGCCAAATCCCCAGATAATGTGGCATTTCAGCTCTACGGTTTACCTTTGATGTAGCACACAGTTTTGCAGCCACCCCATCCTACTGAACTGTTTTCACAACATTTTGTCTTACGTTTTGCTCTGTGTGGTTTCCTCACAAGAGTAAGCTCAGAGAATTTTCTACATCTGTTTTGCAAGTCCATCAGAAGGGATGGAGTGAGAGACAGCAGGAGAGGTTTTCCCAGATGGGCTGCTGTAACAGAC
Organism: Egretta garzetta; assembly: GCF_000687185.1. Taxonomy (NCBI): domain Eukaryota; kingdom Metazoa; phylum Chordata; class Aves; order Pelecaniformes; family Ardeidae; genus Egretta; species Egretta garzetta. The sequence goes on from NW_009260410.1 coordinate 2,389,926, forward strand.
AAACATCTGGCCATTCTGACAGACTTTCTGGAAAAGACGGGGTAGATCTACCCATCAGTCTCTCGCTACTGTCAGAGCTGATAAAAATGCTCACCCTGTCCAAACAGGTTGCTTTTTAGAGACTTTAAAGAGAGAGAGGTCTGGGGAATATCCTTTGGCAGAATGCAAAGAGATTTTGTGAGAAAGGGGGAAAACAGCTGCAAAACTTAGAAATCCTGTGGTTAGTGACTGAAATTTCTAAGTCCCAGATAGCTGCATATTTTGGCAATCTCTTTGTTATAACATACTGTATAAAATGGGCTCAATTATCCTGTTAGTTCTCTCTTAAAACTGTTAGCGACCTGTATTTATTTTAAGTCTTCACATACTTCTCTGTCTCATTCCTTTAGACGCTAAGGAACTATTTCCTTGGTTTGTCATATAGTGAGGTCTGGTAAAAATACATCTGTCTCATTCCCAGAACAACACCACCTCAAAGCCACTGCAGGAAAACTTTGGCTTAACTTTATGGTAGAGGTTTGGATGCCATACCAGAGCCTTGGTAGCTGCTTCATCATTTGCTGTGACAATACTGATATAAAAAATGTCTTCCCTATCACCCTCAAACCTGAGGAGTGCTGGGAAGAAGGCAGCAGGATCTTCAAAGGTCTGTGCTTGGCATTACAATCAGAGTAGGCTTGTAGGAAGGCTTTCACCACTGCCTGTTTCTAATCCTGTCTTGCCAGGGTGAGTTGTTACTTGGGGTGTTGAGACTTTTGATTCTGTGTGTGTTTTTCACCTTTTGGCTCTTCGTAGATGAAGTTTCTGCATTTCAGCAAGCTTTTGGTTGACTTAAGGATGTATCTACTTCCATCATTAATTAAAAAAACAAAACCCCAAGACTTATTTTAGTCACATCCTGAGTATTGCCAGGAATATGTGGCCTTTATTTGCCTTCGTAGTCCAAACCTAAATTGATTCTGATGTGGTGATGCTGTCTTGTCATTAAATTTTCCAGTTTGAGGTGTTTTGGAAGAAGCCTTGTTACATAGATGAAATGCTATTTGCAGTCTGTGATTTTATAGGTCAGCATTGGTTTTTTTTGCTGCTGAATGGCAAAAAACTCCCAAGGTCAGGCAATCTCAGTCCAAAGAATATTCGTAATTTTTTAACTTTGGATGTGAGCAGTTAATGGGCAGCAGGGAGGATTCTTGGTTCAATGGGGTTGCCCTACTGTTTCATCTGCTTTGGTAATTGTTGTTGCTTATGGTCTTCAGAAAGTACCCTTCCCTGCAATGGAAGTCACAACAGCATTTTCATTTAAATAGATTATTGTAATTTCTGAGTATGTACTGTTTCTCCACATCATTGCTTATTCTGTTCAGGGAATCTTATTTTGGGACCTCACTGATTTGTAGTTAACTGAAACCAGATGCAGGTAGGACTTCAGCATAGTATGTGAGTACAGTTTATATGAGCTTACAACGTTAATATTCAGGGGAGTCACTTTATTAATAATGAAGTTCTCTCTGAGTCAGCAGACATCAGACAGACCCTAGGTTTGTAGAACAATCCATTATTGCTAGCACCCCCAGGAAGAATGTCAAATCTTGATGTTACAAATGGGAAATTGCATATTAAAGAAAGAACATACTGTTCTGCATTGTGCAGAATCTAGTCTGGAATTTGTGTGTTATATTGGGGTTGAAATTAGCAAACTGTCCTTCTACAAACCTTTCAAGCTACTAATCCATGATCATAGCAGTTTGTAAATGCATTCTGTGTTGGCCTCGGTGGCTAAGAAAGATCATAATTGCAAGATCCTGGTCATAAGATCACAAATCATAGTCTTCTGTCTGCCATCCATCTGGCTGGGAAGCAGAGGTGCCAAAAATGATCTGGGTATGCAGGAATATGAAGACGTTGAACTCTTGGAAGAATCTAAAGAATCTGACTGAGAGATCCACACAATGCTGGCAAGATATTTCACAGAGAGCGAGGAGAGTCAGCAACACAGCTAATGCACATTCAAGATAGACTGGGTTAGTATCAGTGATTGAAGTTTCTCTAAATCCTAAATTCTGGAGAAGAACTAGCGGGTTACTGTAGGAAGAAGCAAGCTGTGGTAATCCTGAGTTCCTCTCTGCAAAGGAAATGAAATGCACAACACTGCTGTGGGAGCAATGGAAGGATTCTAGAGAGCGATGATCAAATTGTTTCTGATAAAAAACAGAATTTTCTGTTTGTTTGGTTTTTTTTTTTTTTTT
>NW_009260410.1:2392439-2431398 GCF_000687185.1 Egretta garzetta
ATCAAATTTTTTCTGATAAAAAACAGAATTTTCTGTTTTTTTGGTTTTTTTTTTTTTTTTCCTGGCATTGACTTGCGGGACAATAAGCTACCATTTTGTAGTCGTCTCCATAGCTTGCAAAACTTACTAGCTGCAGACTCATGCAGGACACTCATTTAACTTGTATAATTCTTATTGCTGGCTGGAGGAGGTCAGCTCCTCGAAGAGGAGATTGGGGATGGGTGGCAGACTGCATCAAAATCACTGGTATGATATTTTGAAAATAAGTTGCATTTTTCTGTCCTCTGTGCTAAGAAGAAAGAATATTTTAGGTAACTCCCCTGAAAATGCTGAAGAACTTGAAAGAGCCAGTGAGATGAAGGAAAAAGAAGCTGCATTGTAAGTTTGGTGTCAGTAAAGCTGTTAGACTCCATTTCTGGAGAATGCCACTGCTTTGGGCTGCAGTTTACACTCTGCTTTTGCTCATTCATTGCTCTGCTCAACACAATGCTTGGCTTTAATGAGGGCTCACCTAAAGAAAAAAAGCTCCATGCTCTTCTCTGTGCACATATTCCCTAATGTTTCTGTCTCTGTGCTTGTTGCTGTTTCTTAATTGAAAATGTACTACTTCATAATTCTTTAGTATCATGCACTGACTTATTTTAATACTTAGCATTGAGTGTGTATGTTGCAAAAAGAAGTAGCCAATGGCTTCCTCAATGTATTTACTTGGAGTGATATTTTCATCTAGCTGCTTAATGATTTTATGTGTTTTAAAATCCCATTTTTCATATGATGGTCTTATATTCACTACAAATTAGAAGCTATGGAAGAAAGTACTAATAACAAAATGATGATTTCTTGATGGTATAAGAAAAAGTGGCAGGAGCTATAATGAGCATAAGGGATCTTTTGAAAAAACACATGATTTTAAAAAAGCCAACAAAGAAGAAGATATATTTATGTATGTACATGCCAGGCAATCAACTCAGTTAAGTCTTCATTTTTCAGCTTGCCATAGTGCATGTTTGTAGGTCAATGGTTTGATCTACGTTTTTACGTACAGTAGTAGCAAATCTGGGCTGTTTACATCATGTTACAGAGTTGTGTAGTTTCCTTTCAGGCTTTGTAATAGAAAATAATTTTGTAATTTATAGTAGCCACAAAGGTTGGGTTGAAGATTGTTTTTTATGAAGATCTTCAAAGATGAACGGGTATTTCCTGTTCTAAAAAATGGTGAATGTGGGGAGCTATTGGTGAAAAGAGGGAAACTTGTAAGTGATGTAAGGTGCTGCTAGAAATACAGAATTAACTGCCAGATTTCCATGCCACTCCTAGTTGCAGTGAGGGTCGAGTCTGTTAAATATTGTAAACTCTCATTTAAATGAGTGAATTGTCCACAGGTGTCTAGAGTTCCTTCTACAAAATGATGCCAATCCATCCATTCAAGACAAAGAGGGGTACAACACTGTGCATTACGCTGCTGCATATGGGCACCGGCAGTGTTTGGAACTGGTGAGTGCTCAGACAGTTCAAAAGTCTCTTATCTGCTAATATATATATATATGTGTGTGTGAGGGTGGGTGTGTGCGTCTATATGCTAGTGTTATGAACTCCCCTGATGGTTACTGTTGGAGTTCTTTGGATATTCACAAATCTGTGAAAACCTGCAATATGGTGCAGTAAACTCAAATATATGCAACCAGATGTATCTTAAAAATATGTTAATCTTGATAATCCCGTCCTTGTTCAACAAGCTGGTGCTTAAATGTTGTCTTTGAGTAGAGTTTTATGTGTGCTCAAATTATTTTTACCTGTGATCAAAATATTCTCTGTGTATGTGTATGTGCCAGTAGTAAGGGATAGTTCCCCGTGCAAGACAGTGTATGCTCCCTCTGCAGCTGGCATGTTATCTGACTTGCAAACAGAGTGTAAATAGCTTTTGTCAGCTGCGTACTTGCAGTGCCTTTTTGCTTCTGGTGAAATGCTAGCAGCATTGATAAAGTTACCATCATCAAGATTAATCTTGTCTACAATGTACCTGGCTTTTTTTTGTTGTTTTTTAATATCCTGGACCTGAATGATTAGAAATTGCATCTCATAACAAGCCAAAACTTCTTTGCCAAAAATTGGATTTGGGAGATGTATAGTATGGATTTATAGAAGTTTATGACTTGTAAGAAATAAGAGTTGTGAAGATGCGTGTTAACTGAACTGCTTGATATATAGGGTTATCCAAAATTAGTGTCACATATAAATAGGCTTTAATTGCTTTTTTAAAAAAGCTCTGATTAGAAAATTGTATAGATAATCATGCTTTAGTAAGAACACTGTGTGCTGTTTAGTGTTTTATGTTGTTTGGTTCTTTTGTTCTTTGTTGAAGTACTTAATTATTGAAAAGGAGCTCTGCACAGCACATGCTGCTTTCACACCACATTTACCAGTGCTGTCAGTTACTGCCACCACAGGAAAAATATTGCAGCTGACCTACATCAGGGTCACAACAGCTAGGAAACCTCAACCTGTAATTACACCAGGGCAGTCCTGGGTCAGAATCTCAGGTGGGATGTTAAGCCTTTTTAGCTCCCACCTGCAAGCATGTATATTTAGGACACTTAAAATATCATGGCTCCTTTGTTGCTTGTGGCAGCGAGTCTGAGCTTCCCGTGTTTAGAGTCTATTCCTAGAGCTGGTCTCTCATGACCCTGCCCATGGGGATGGAGGGGTCTTCTGCTGAGCCTGCTGCCCATTTGGAACAATAGCAAATGTTCTGGCATTTGTAGGGTATATATACAGAGCAGCCTCCTCTGTCCTGCATACAAGCCTATGCTTGTATGGCCGCAGCAATGTGTATGGCAACCTTACCTGTGTCTTACCACCAGATTTGTGCATGCCTTGCATGAGCAAAGATGGGGAATTCACTGGGGAGTTCTCTTTCAGACTTCATATCCTGTGTGCTGCGAGCTGTGGAACAGGCACAGAGCAAGGTCCCCTCTCTTTTCTTTTGCTTGTTGCTGTGCACGTTTTCTGGCAACATATCGGTTGCAGACAATGACCTGCTATCGAACCCCCGTGTTGCTTGGGCTTGCCAGACAAAAGGAAGAGCTGGAAATGCAGCGTATATCAGAGGTGTTGGGTTTTCTTTTAATATTGGAGGGTGAAATGCAAAATGTGGGCTAGAGGCAGCTGTGCAGCAAGTGTTCTATATTTGGACAGAGAAATTCAATGTTTTTCCATGTCAGTCACATTTGAGGGATCAGGATTTGTTCAGAGGTTGACAGGCATCTCATTTTCTCTCTTGAATACAAAAGCTAAATGTACCAGAAAGCATTTGTGCTCGATCAACAGTAGGACCAGGAGTTGTCAACTTTGCACTCACTGTGATTCTGTTTTGTTCATGTGAACAGTTGTTCCTTAGCTCTAGTGAGTTACCAAGTCCTGAGTTTAATAACTGTATATTTGATAACAGCGACTAACTGATTGATACACCTTTACACTGATTTTTTTGCATTGCTTGGATTCAGGATGCCAAAAGGGTCAGGACCAAAGTCTGGAGTAGCTGAAAGGTAATTGTGCCCTGGGCATGAAATGGATATAATCCTCATGCCTAGATTTATTCACGTACTCCAACATGAGACTCTGAGGTGTTAAGGCAATTGTTGATTCCTGTGCTTCATCTGATGAAGTAGTGTCATCTGTAGACGTCACTATCCTGTAATACAGTCAAATTGTTTTTGAGAGTTATGGTGTATCTATGGCTATTTGAAGGCTGTGTGTAAAATCTGCAATAAGAATTCATCTGGTGCAGACGGAGAGGAGCCTCACTGTCTCATGAGGCTGACTGGTGGCTTGGTCACAGTTGTTTGTGCTCTCTGTGGCGGCCCTATGACAAGGACTTCATCATGAATCATGATCTTCATTTCTGCTAGCTATTAACCATGGTACATTGACTGCTGTAGTTATTCCTAGTTGAATGAAGCATCCACCAAGGTTTAACTGCTTCTAGGCATGACTTTTATCTAGAGGCTCCTTCTTTTTCACACAGCAGAGAGAACAGTAAGTCCTCAATTGCCATCTTAGTCCTTAGTCCTCAAGCCTTCTGTTTATCAGTTTTCAAAACTGAACTGACGGTGATCCAGAAAATTGGCAATGCTATTTGCCTCGTTTTTGTCTTCTGAGCTGCACCGGGCTCTCCTCAATAATGGTGGAGGCAGCTGCCGTTTCCAGTTAATGACTGCAGGTTGACACGGTGGGTTAGTGTGCAGAGTAGGTGCTGGTTATGTCTGAGGAGTACTTGGCTGCTTTTGTTGCTGTATCTTGGAAATATATTTTTAATGTTGTTTTTCTTGTCTTCACTGCTAATGAAAAGGAAAATAAGATTCACAATATTTTTAGTTGATCTTACTCAAGGAACAGTGGGAGCCCAGCAGCCCTAATTCCAATGTAAATATGTCTGTAGATAGACAGGGAGATTTTTTATTTTCGTTTCACACGTGCAATAACAGAGATAAATTGATGTCTTTCTTAAAAGTGCTAACTTCAAACCACTAGTTTTTATCACAGGAACTCAGACATATGCAATACTCCTTCTAAACTATTTCCAATCCTTTCTGTCCTGAAGAACAGATTTTCAGGCAGGATTACTGAAATAACAACATTATTTATCGGTGCCAAATTAACTCTTATTTTACTGTTTTATCCCTTGGGTAGATATTTTTCGTTTATTATTGGTAGGTCATACATGAAAAAAATCTAGGAATTATCTTCCCTAGAATAAGACAGTTCTTTACGGGCATAAAACTGTTAGAGGAAAAAGTATATATAAAATGTGAAGCTTTAATTCTGATAAAAACTAAGGCAAAGTGGGTGCAACAATGAGCTTGAGTTTATGAGTAATGGTTGCTAGTATTTCTCTACATGCACAATACCAAACTTCGGCAAAATGTTAGGGAACTACTTCGGTGTTCCAGAATATGTCAAGTTTATAAAAGACCTTGTAAGATCAGTTTTTTTCTTCCCCTCTTGCCCTGGTTTTTATAACACATATTTAAAATAGCTTATTTCTAAATAAATGGTCTTTTAATAAAAAAGCCTGAAGAAGATGCAGTATCCAATGGAGTTTCCTTCGCTGAGAGATCTTATCGGTGCTTTAAGCTTCATAGCTTCTCAGCATTACAAAATATTTACACATTTGAGTACAGTTTAGGAAAGACTGGTTTATCTGCGAAAATATACTTTCATTTTTTGACTTCTGTGTTTACTATGAGCCCAACACCTTGGCTGGAATTTAGCTGAATTTATTTGTGGGGAGAGGAGACCTATTAGGAGAAATAAGGATTAAGAGTGAAAAGGTCATATCCTTTGACCCAACCAAATAAAATCTGTGTTTGTGTGTTCAACCACAGAGCTCAATGACAGAAGCTTTTTTCCTGGAGGACCTTTAGGTTGTCTGGGATATTAGTGGGATAGTGGCCCTGCAGTGAATGACGTGATGTTGCTAAAAAGAGAAGAGTGGAAGCAGATTCTTGAATTCTTTCCCCATCTGTAAGGAGCCATTCATAAAGGCTGGATGGTGGGCATGTGTGCTTACAAGCAACTGAAACTCCTATCTGCTTTCCTACTTCTAAAAATAACCTCACATTTGTTTAGATTGGGATTGGTTTCTCTGGTGTTTGGTAGTCAGTGATATCGATCACAATCACTAGCTGGTATTTTAGAGCTGATCACATCACCAAACTACTTTGAAAAAAAGAAAAATATGGTGGGTTTTTTTCATTGACATGATCTCTTATCACAAAATCCTTATTGGCTTGAAAAGAATGAAATTTAAATTGTTATTTCACATTAAAATTCTATCTGGAGAGCCAGTCAAGTGCTTTGTGCTCGTAAAAATAGGTTTTTGTGCCGTGGTAGGGGAAACAGCATTAAATATCTGCCTCCTGTAGCGAAACCTCTTCTCTGACTGTAAGAATTTATGGTTATTTTTTCTTTTAATCTGCTCTTCTTTTTACTCCATCAGCAAATGAAATTCACTCTTTGGCTAACAGAAATTGAATCCGCACAGGGGCTAATTCATTTGAGGATGGGAGGAGAGCATGGTTTAACCGAAAACCGTGTCCAAAAGAAAAGGCAAATCTCAGTCTGCCTGCCTGCCTGAAACAAGGTGATCCAAACAGCGGGATGTGTCAGGCAGAAGGGACAGAGGGACATTTCCCGCTAGCGGAAGGCTATCTTGGCTGTGCCATGAAAGGAGAGGCTGGGTTTGAAGAGAAAGAAATCGCTTTTTATTAGACCCTGCTGTTACCACTGGAAAATAGTTAAGCCGTGCCTTCAAACACTTGGTTCCTTAACCCAGGGAAAAATTGAAATCACAGACCTTATAAATCTTCAGTGTGGCTGCTACTAATTAGATATGTCTCTTATCAACAAGAATTTGCTCATTCATCCGTCTGAGAGCAGGACTCTGGTTATTAGTGACAAATGAATCACAAATGTGGTTGGGATAGATGTTACAAAGCCTTTTGCCGCATGGGGATCTGGCTTGGATGCTCTTCCAGCACCTGCCTGTGGGCCACCTCCTGGCCTGAATCTCTTCATTCAGAGGATATGTTCTGGGTTTTCTACTTTGTGAATGCCTGTCCATCTCCGTGACCACACCTTCTTTCTTAAACGGCGCGTTTTGTCAGAAACCAGTGATGATAGTATTCCCTGTGGTGAATGAACTTCATACCTATGTCTATGAGAGCTTTTCCCATGTGGAAGCTCCTTTATCAGTGGAGGAAGCTAAAAGTCATTAACTTGAGTGACTCTGAAAAGGAAAAGAACTTAGGAACTTAATGCTTGAAAATAACTTTAATAAACCTGATTTGTCTGTCAGTCCTAGAATCACCCAGGTAACGGTAGATTGATTCCATTGCTTAAGTTGTGATGTCAGCATTAGTGCAATATGTACCCACTGTAAATGATCAATAGGAGACTGTATATGCTAGATATACCATTATATTTTGGCTTAGATTTTATGTTTTGGAAACTAGAGAATTTTGATCCTAAAAATGTTTTCTAGAAAGCTAATGCTGCTTGTGAACTCCATGAGTGCAGGAATTTACCATTTTATTTGACACCCTGCTGGCACTTTGGCTTGTAGGGTAGGAGTATTGCCTAGCATCTCTGAGGTTTATTTTCTGTCTCTCTGACAGATTTTGTCTTTTTTTCGTTTATATTTTTATTTTCCTGGGGTGGAGAAGCAAGGCACTTACATCTGCTGTCTTCTGACAGAGAATAACAAGGTCATTGCAGAACTGCAGGAGATGTTTTTCCTTCAGTTTGGAAAGAGATCGTGGACTTCTTGCCGTTGCCTTAAATACCTGTCTGTGAGTGTGTATCTGTGTGTGGTGTTTAAATGTAAATGTGTGAAGAATATCTGACTCCCTCAAATCTACTGAATCCAATAAAAAGGGCGTTTGATCATGGCATATGGCATTGCATTAGACTGTATAGCTCAGAAAGAGCTGTGGGCGCTGGGATGTTGGGGGTGTAATCAGGCTTATTTATAAAAGGCAAGACATTTGCTTGCATGAGCAGACTTTCAAAAAGAAACCATCTCTGGTTTATTGATATTTGTAGGTTTACAAAGCAATCTAACTTCATTAGGCAAAGGCTCCCACAGTGTGTGTATTTTGTGTCTGTATATCTGTATTTTGTCAGCTGAGTAGATTGATCTTAAACATTCTCATTGAACATTATTTTCCTCTTTCCTCTCCTCCCTTATGAAGTTAATGCAACTGCTGTCTATTCACAGTGACTGCCTGACAGTAGGCAGTAGTCCCATTGTTTCGGGAGTATTTAATCCACGGGTGGGCGGTGTAGAGATGGGTGCATGCAGGATCAGGTCTTGCTTTATGATTCTGTTCATGCAGCGGTTGCAATGCAGTTTATTCTCCAGGGAAAACAAAACAAAACAAAAACCTGAGAAACACTTGCAGATTACCAGTTTACTTGAATATTTATGTCTTTAATTATTCTAATTGACATTTTTAATTAGATTGGAAGCAAAACTCCATTGGATATAGTGAGTAAATGAAAAAAGATTGCATGTCGTGTATTTTCATTTTTATTTAAACTTCCTATAGTATTTTGCAAATCCTTGTATTCACTCTGATGAAGCCTGAAGAAGAAGAATCATAACTCTTAAGTAGCATGCCATGTACTTCAAGCCACTGCATGTGTGCTGCTTTCATTTCCATTGGATTTACTTCTTGGTGTTGCTTACAGGCTCAAGCTTTGCTAGAAAGTCTGTTGCTTTTCCTCAGTCAGTCTTAGGAGCTGTGAGTCAAGTGCACGTACCTGACTGGCATGACACTTTTCTGGATGTTAAAGTAACTTCGCATTTGGTAATGTGAAATGGAACCAACGTTTGCCTGTTTTCCGGAAGTTTGTGGCCAATTTCAGAGTGGTTCAGAGAAGAAATGTAAATTACACATCTTCAAGTGAGTCTGAATTTGAAAAGCACTGTGTGTATTTCACAGTAGAGGCACAAATGAGAGGAGAGTAGTGAAAATACCATTGAGATGCACGTTTTTAAAATTGACTCTCACTGTATTTCACCAGTGCACAAATTTTCTGGTTAAAGAGGAAATTTTTTAAGGCTAATAATTTCTCTAAATAAAAAGCCTTCCTATATCTTTTACACAAGTGTATGAAATTTTGCAAAACTTCCACTGGGTAAGATGGTCCGTAAGCCAAAGTATGAGGCTTTACAGAACCTCTGAGGTAGCACTTCTGGCCAGAAAGAAACATGAGATACATGTTTCTAGTGCGAAAGTTCCAGGTTCACATCTCTGCCCTGACTGACAAAGAACTTGGACTTCCTCATCCCAGGAAGTGACCACCATGTTATGCTGGCTGATACTGGGTAGGATCTCTCGCTCTCGTTTGGAGCTGTCCTGCTTCGTATAAATACTCATTGGGTGAGAATCTCCTGTATAACCCACTGAGTATGGCACTCATATGACTTAATACGAAATTATTTTGCATGAAGTGGAAGAGCTTCAACAGAAGATTAGTGTCCCATGTGAGAACAGCCAGTGGCCTGGAGGTCTGCTTGAATTTTGAGGTTTAGATATGTTTAAAGACTTGAATGTTGTTCTCTTATATGCCAGGTAAGTGTCCTGTTTGCACGGTGGTGACTGTTCTGACAGGGTATTGGGTATTTAAGCTTTGTACTGGAAAAGTTGCATGGAACTACTGATAAATTTCTTCAGATTCAGTCTACCTAAGCTCTTGCAAAACTTCTTGCTTATGTTATTTTCACTTCACCCATAATCTATGCACATGAGTGAAATTGATGTAAACACTGATTAATCTAATTTTTAAAGCCAGATTTTAGGAAAACATATCAGACACCGGGTTGAGGATGTGTATTGGTTTTAACCAATTTACAGATATGGAGAGAGCTTATCAGATTGCTTGTCCCCCCTGAGGATATGTTTGTACCACTTCACCTTTGAATTATTCAGTCAAGAATAATTCTGTGATTTAAAAATGTGCTTCCCTGGTATAAAGTAGTACAGAGGTTAATTCTATTACTCTTTTCTATCTCATCTGAAACAACTGATGAGAGTCTTTAATCTTGTGCTTGCTGCTTGCAGGAAAAACCTTTATTTAAAAGAAGCTGATGCTGTTATGTTTTCCCCCAGTAGAGGCAATTATCTATTGCAGTTTATCAGGAAAGATGAGACTCAAAGTGACATCCTGGCTGATACATTTTTATTCAGTTCTGAAAGTGACATTAAAAATTGTTACTAATTGCCACTTCTGAATGACCTTGTAAGTGATAAGCTACATGGCTATGTCATTATTGCAGAGGAGTAATGTTCCACTCTTTCTTTTGTCTTAATTGCCTTTTGATCAGCTCTTAGCATGTGTGAAAATTTCTGAACGCTGTTTGCTTAATAAGCTTTCAGACTAAAGGCCATTTGTAGATTATACACATGTAATCTAATGTTTTGCCATTTTATAACTGGTATTAATAGCACCAAACCCAAGAAGTTCATTAACAGTGCTGGAAGTATGTGTCTTGGAATGCAGAAATTGCCTTACTAAAATAGGAAAAATCTCAAGGAAAACTCGCTTTGACTTCAGTGGTACTTGGATCAAACCTCTGACACAACTGCCAGTAGCACGCTTCAGTGACTGTGCCTAGAGGTGTGGGTGCGTGACAGCTTGTACAGAATCAGGTGTTCTGTTCTCTTTTAGGATTTGAGATAGCACCCATCATTCCGTTGTCTGTGGTTAGAAGTTGCTTCTGACATCTTCCTTTTAAAAGCGTAGATTAAACCTTTTATGCATGATGAAAGTATTATCTCCTTTTCTGCCTAATGGTAATTCTAAATTACTGAGATGCTCCATGAAGCTTTTTTTTTTTTTTTAACCAGAGCTGAATTTTAGACTAAATTACGATCTATAAGGAGAATCATAAGAACTACCCTGACTCATTCACTGGCACATCTGACTCAAAAAAAAAGAAAAAAAAAAAAAAAAAAAAAAGTAAGAGGGGGGGGGGGGGGGAACCCCTCATACTGTATCCTCCCATGTAATCCTTTATTATAACCACAGAATAAAATCAAGCAGTAAAGCCTCTTATGTCTGTAAATACCTTTACCATGCAAATAAAATAAAGTTGTGAGAACTGTAAATGTTATTAATCATCATACAGAGCTGGGGGAGAGAAGACAGTTTCCAATAGCAGCCTTGTAGTGCTATTAGTTGGTAACAATAGAACTGAATAATTGACATGTTTTATCTTACTTTGCATCTCACTCCCAAAGCATTTGAGTTCCTGCTTCTGTGTGTGAAAAAAGACTTCACAAAATGATTACATACGGTATTAAATAGCGTTGTTATGGGAAGCGGAGGGGTTGTGCTGGGAATTTCCAAGAGGCACAAAGAGAAGTAAGGGTATCCTTACCTTTTAAAAGGTTATAACCTAACCGGAGAGAACCCGTGCCCACCCATTTCATTTGCAGTGTCCCTGCACAGTTCTGACATGCAGACAATCAGTATGTAGAAATGTAATCAGCTAAAAGGCATACTTTCAATGGCACAAGAAATTAGAAATTAGATATGCTGGGACATTCTCCAGTCAGCCACCAGTAACCATAAAGTTATTAATTCATGCCTATTTGTCTGTCTTCAGGGAAATGCACTGGCCAGCTTCTAGCAGGCAGGTGTGTGTTGCCGTGCAGCAGACACGCTTGGATTGCTCTGCAGGGTCTGTGGATTTAAGCTTCCACGGCTGTCAGGGCAAATGGTTCTGAGCAATACATTCACCTTTTTTAAAAAGATGCATCTGTGGATAGCTTCTTACAGGTATGAGATGGAAGCATTATTGGAGCTAGAGCTCCCCAAGGACACACTGTTTTATGTGTTCTTACAATAAGTGTATGTAATTTACTATAAATGCATTCTTAGAACTATAGAAACACTGGTGAAACTGGAGAATTTGCTTGGTAACTTGGACCTGGTCCTTTTTGTCTCTTTGAGCATGATGTTTAATCCTTCAGATGACTTACTTTTAATCGTTACAAAGCGGTGCTTAACAAGGCATGCTAAAAAAATTATTAGTACTGCGTCTTTAATCTTCCTCTTCTTGCTCTCCTTTATAATTTCTCTTCTTGCACTGTCTGGTGATGTGTCTGAGAGCTACCAGGTTTACCATCAAATTCTTGTTTGCGCTTGACTTTATGATGGAGACATTCAGCCTTATGAGTAATAAGCTCATTAAGCCTAGTCTGCATCAACCTAAGCTGCTTTAACTCTAAGCCCTGGAGTTGCCTTTTGTGAGGGCCTCTCCAATCCCACAATGTATTCCTTTAGAGCCTTAATTTTGTCAAAAGACAATTACCTACCTTGTTCCAGGAGACTTTTGGAGCCTTCTGACAGGTTAAGGAAAGTATTTCTATGTTAAGATTTTGATTCTGGAGTTTCAATAGATGATAATAAATGTAATTAAAAGTGATTAAATTAGTCTGCTATGCTGGCTTCACAGACTCAGGGTAAAGGCCAGGATTAGGCAGGCAGAGGAACAGGCTTAGTGCTTGCGTTGGTTTGGTGGGTTTTTTTTAGTTTGTTTACTCACTAGAGAAAATCGGAATGTATTCATGTGTTCAGAGGTGCTGCTGCTTCATCCTGTTTATAGCTATCTTATATAAGAGAAGAACAGTATTTTAAACTGGAGGTGGTTCCACGTGGTAAGACCAAATGTGTTTTCTAACCCTGCCTCAAACCTACTGAAAAACTGGTGTGGGACTTGATGTTTTTTCCTTAGCTGCAGGGATGTGTTAAAATCTGTATTACCTGTTAATACACATACCCACTTGCTTAGGAGTCCTATTTGGATCAACACGCACTTCTTTTCCCAGTCCTGACATTTTACTAGGCACAAAATATACAAACAAACAAAATTACTGCTTAATTTTCTAGCTTTTCCATAGGATTCAAATCAGTGTCCTTGTAATAAGAGATTTGTGACATTTTATAAATTATTAATACTAGCTTGTATTCCAGTTTGATTTTTGGATAAATTTGGCCTTGATGTAGGTCTATTAAAGACTAATTTGTTACACTGAAAATTCAAGCATACCTCAGAGTTTAGGATATGCCATCATCTTGCAGCGTAGGCAGGTAAATTCTGTGCCTACCATAGGCTTTCACTGGCTTTTTGGAGGGTCTTCCATGGTGTCATACCCTAGAATTGTCCATATTGTCACAAAAACTTCCTTTCCTCTTTTCCTCTTGCAGTCTTTTAGTTAATTCTGTCAAAAAAACCCTCAAAAAGCCTGTGTGAAAAATTGGCTTGTAACCTTAGAAACATTACAAGTCAGTTGTAGTTAACCATCATCCTTTTCTTTCCTTTTTACAATCTCCTATTACGAATTTTCTGTAAAATGCTGATTTCTAGTCACAAAGGTATTTGGAGACTAATTCTTTGAGTAGTTATTAAGTAAAAGGCCACACTTATGAGCAGTGCTACTCAACAAATGTTGAATTCTCAATATTGTCGTCAATACTGTATATGATTTTCTTTGCAGCCTCAACTGGATAAGTTGTCAGGGTTCACGTGCTATTGTGGAGTGGTGCTAATCCATAGTTCCTCCTTCTAGATGGACAGAAATGCTCTGCTTGTTAAGCCTTAAAATGCTTTGGGATCCCTTGAAATGAAGAGGATCATAGAAAAGTACGATGCATGTTATTAGATGTTTGTAAGAGTTCAAGGATGTATTGTGTTTTGGAAGACTGTTATAGCAGCAGGTTCTACTGTGACAAATTATAAAAATGACTGTGAATGACTCACAGCTCAGTTATAATTATTCCCAGTGCTAATTATGTGTCAGAATTATCTGAAACGCTGTATCTGACATGGCTTGCATATGCATTACCTGTGTAATCACGAAACTGCGCTTTTTCCAATGTAAACTTACTGAGGGCTCTGTTCCACAAATCCTTCCTTTTGACGGCTCCTTTCTCACCCAAGCAGGCCCTATGATTTCAGGGAAACTAATTAATCAGGGTAAGGATGTTTATAACAAGCTTTTAATCTAGTTTAATAATTTTACCCTGTGGGGAAAAACTTGAAAATACAGAAAAGGTTGTGAAGTATTTATTCCTCACAGTCCTTCAATACTCACTGCGGACATCTGAGGACAAAATATATCTTTTTCTGCTGATTTATAGTCCATGAGAACTTACCCTGTCTCTTACAAAGATGTTTTAAGACTGTCTATTTTTTTATTTTTTATTTTTAGCTTCTGGAAAAAACCAACAATATGTTTGAGGAATCTGATTCTGCAGCTACGAAAAGTCCTTTGCATTTAGCTGTAAGTATGAGATGTGTAAAATGTTTGATAATTATCTCCTAGAATAATCTCTGTCTTTGAAGCAGGTTTAATCATAGGTTTGTTTTGAAAAAGCTGGGAAGGGATGTAGGCCTAGATGCAACAAAAAGAGGCTCTGGGCTGGAATTGTTAATTAAGTTTATGACAGTTGAAGCTCTTGGTTCTTATTGACTCTAACACTCAGACACTGAAGTGGAATTAAATGGAAAGTTGCAACTTTTATTTATAACTAGTTTATAAATTTGGGGCTGGAGCTCCTGGAGATGTGCAGGTGCAAAAAACTGTCTGGTACACAGCAAGGTGTGGGAAAGCATGCTTAAACCCCAGCAGTGCCCTGGGAGCGTGCCACAGAAACTGTGCTATCAAAAGGGGATCCAGCACATGTGGCCTCAGAGATCACAACAGCTCTCCTTTCCCGAGAGCTCAAGATTCATGGTTCCTCTTCCCAGTTTTCATGTACAGAATCACAAGAGTAGCTGAGGTTGACATGGACCTCTGGAGATCAGGTAGTCCCACCTCTGTGTTAAAAGCAGAGTCAGCTAGAGCAGGTTTCCTCAAGGCCATGCCCCATCACATTTTTAATATCTCCAAGTTCACAGCCTCCAGGCAATCTATTCCAATGTCTGACCTTCATCACAGTAATTCCTTTTTTTTTTTTTTTTTTTTTGCATTAAATGGAATTTCCTGTGTTTAAGTTTGGGCCCATTGCCTCTTGTCTTGTCACCTGGCAACCCTGATAAGAGTCTGGCTCTGTCTTCTTTGCTCCCTCATCAGGTGTTTATACACATTGGTAAGACCCCCCTGAGCACCTTTTTTTTTTTTGAGGCTGAACAGTCCCAGCTCTGCCAGCCTCTCCTCATATGTCTTTCACAGACTGGCTCTTCACTGAATATCCAACCTCACCGTGAAGTTGACCTCCTCTTGAAAGGGAAGCAACTTGCTTACTCGAAAATGGGGGCAAGTTTTAATTCTGTAGCGATCATATCTTTGTTTTCCAGTCAGCCAGATGTCGTGGTTTAACCCCCGCTGGCAACTCAGCACCACACAGCTGCTCGCCCACTCCCCCCACAATGGGACAGGGGAGAGAATTGGAAGAGTAAAAGTGAGGAAACTTGTGGGTTGAGATAAAGACAGTTTAACAGGGAAAGCAAAAGCCGCACGTGCAAGCAAAGCAAAGCAAGGAATTCATTCACCACTTCCCATGGGCAGACAGGGGTTCAGCCATGCCCAGGAAAGCAGGGCTCCATCACGCATAACAGTTACTTGGGAAGACAGACACCATCACTCCAAATGTACCCCCCTTCCTCCTTCTTCCCCCAGCTTATATACTGAGCATGACGTTGTATGGTCTGCAATACCCCTTTGGTCCATTTGGGTCAGCTGTCCTGGCTGTGTCCCCTCCCAGCTTCTTGTGTACCTGGCAGAGCTGAGAGCTGAGAAGTCCTTGGCCAGTCTAAGCACTACCCAGCAACAACTAAACCATCAGGGTGTTATCAACATTCTTCTAGTACTAAATCCAAACCACAGCACTATACCAGCTACTAGGAAGAAAATTAATTCTGTCCCAGCCGAAACCAGGACACCAGAACATCTCTGAGCTGACATTTGAATTATTCATGTGTAATCTGAGGGAACAAGAGCCAAAACAATTGGGTTAAAAGACTGAGTTTGTCACTGAACTCTTCTGCCCTTTTTTTTTTTTTTTTTCAATTTGAAGACTGCTGGAAGGAGAGTGTCACTCCCAAGCCTAAAGAGGAGTTCCAGCCTGCACCATCACCAACACAAATTTCTGTGCTGGGAAGGGGCTTGCCCTACAGCTGGCCAGACAGCAAACCCATTTCCTCTCTGGTCCCTCTTGGGCAGAACCCATGCAAGAACACTGCCAGTGGCTCTCTTGTATCTGTTGCTGCTTAACAGCAGTTCATACACCTGAGACACCCCAAAACCACAGTTTAAAAATAAAAAAGGCTACATAAACCATCACTGTTTCACAGTTCAATTGCAGCTATCCAGGAGTGTCTCTGACATTTGTTTTGAACTCCTCCATGTATTGGGATGCCTGTGGTCATCCTTCCCCAGGTCTAGCAGTGTCCACACGAATGTCTCCACACATGGATCCGGAAAGGCAGCAACCTATTCCAAAAGTCCTTTCAAACGGCTGATGTGGTGCAGTGGCAAAGGCCTCTGCTTACAGACATTTGACCCTAGAATGGAAATAGGATTTAGAAAGAAGGGGTGGACTAGCAGCCAACAAAATACTGACCTGAGGCTATGGTTGATTATGGTGATGGTTGAGTAAATGACTTCACAAGGCAAACCAAGAGGACGAAAAAGTCAACTTTATTATCCTTTCAAGGAGAGGATGGTCTATACAGTCTGCATGGCACCTTCAAGACAGATACCTCATATTGTGTCAAAGATCAGGTTGTTGCTAGTTGTTTTCTAAGTAAAATTGTCATGAAGAAGAAAAGCTGACAACTGTGTCAGAGTATTTTCTGAGTTACGGGTTTCCTGTGCCCTAATCTCCCTTTGCTTTTCTTTTTCTGCTTTTGCTTTTGCTTTCCTTAAGTAGTCATCTCAGTTTAACAGGGAAACAACTGTTTGTTCCCTGCATTGTCCTGTTTGTTTGAACTTTTGACAGCGGTCAATAGGAGCAAGCTGCTGCAACCGCTGCTTAACCTTGAAATTCAGTGGCTCTTTGGTTCCTTCATGTTTGCATTCCTCTACTGTTTTCATTAATTGTTTCAGTGCTGATAATACTAATGATACATTCATGTATAAATAAAAGGATGTTCCCTGAGTCTGACAGTAAGGAGAATAGGGCAGCTCCTACAAAGCTGAATGAAATGTTTCCAGTTTCTGGGGCTATCCGCTGGGTTTTTGCAATGTCATCTGAGTTTCTGCTGTTGGCCCAAACGTGGCTGTAGGTCTGGAAGTGCATCTACTTGTCCACTGTAGTTGTTTTACCAAATGATCCTACTGGCAGGAATACTACACGAAGCAGCAGCTATAAACAGCAGGTCAAGTTTGTGTTTGTATTTGCATAAAAATCTGGTTTGAGAATTGCTTTCTTTACCTGGAGACCAGCAGATGTGTTGAATTTAGCACTCAGTTAGGTGATAAACCATGCGACCTCTGACCCAGCATCACTAGTGAATGAATCACTAGTTGGTGAAGCAAACGTTTCCTGAAAGATACTGTAGAATGTGAAAAACTAACTGGTTTTTTGTCTCTGCTGAACTGGCAAATTATTGCCTGAAATTCCTCACCTTGGGTTGTTTTAGAACAATCAGAATTTCGGTCCCTAAACACTAGGAATTTTTTAGTTTCTTGGCTACAGTGTAATTGGGGAAAGTCCTTTCAAGTTGGAGAGAGAGTTGTAAGGAACCAAGAAAACAGTGTCATTTCTACTGTGTTTTAGGAGACTGTGACAATGATGGATTTTACTCACATTTTATGTGAAAGTCTTCCAAAGACAAGAGTTGCATTCTTTACATGACTCATTTAATATTTCTAGGCCTATAACGGTCATCATCAAGCCTTGGAGGTACTTCTCCAATCTCTAGTAGATCTGGATATTAAGGACGAGAAGGGACGTACTGCTTTGGACCTGGCTGCGTTTAAAGGACACGCAGAGTGCGTGGAAGCTCTCATCAGCCAGGGTGCTTCTGTCACTGTAAAAGACAATGTCACCAAAAGGACCCCCCTCCATGCCTCAGGTGAGTGTATTCTTATGTTACGCTTGTAGTATAAATGCTACAGCACAGAAGCAGTTACCTTTACCTACCTACTATCCCTATGCACATTTCTTCTAAACGGAAGAAGGAGATTTTGACTTGTACTGGGGACTGCTGCTTGTTTGCTGAGGTCCTACAGTTAACTCTTATCTTTCATTTCCTTGGTCTTTTTTCCTTTGTCCCAGTGGTTCAGTCCTCCCTCACACAGAATTCCACATTTTCCCACACCACTACTGTTCAGCCCTTACCTGCTTGCCTCTACTTTACTTTACCTATCTATTACCACCTACTCTTTAAGGTGTGTGATGTTTCCCCTGTGACACCTTCTCTTAATGGTTCCTTGGCCAAAAATTCAGGGGAAGAGAGAATACTTACCTCACTGCTTCTCCTAAGGAAGAAAGGCTGAAAATACAAGTAGGCTCTCCTTGGTGATTAAATTACCCTGGTGTTCAGAACTTTCAACCTTTTGCAGGGGCAACACTACAGAAATTCACCCCCTTTCAGATGTTATCATCCTCCTGAGCTAGCTTGTGAACTTGCTGTTGCTGGGAGTCTGCTCCATTCCTCATGTGTTGAGTGTTAATTATACAATGTGCATAATTGGCTGGAAAATGTGGAATTTGCCATTTATTTAAAGGTTATTATTTAATATGTACCCGACAGATAAATACGCGGGGGTACCAAAGGGAATGTTGCCCCTCTGGCTGATCATCGAGGGGGCTCAGTGCAGCATAGCAGTGACCTCTAGTGGGAAATAAAATTAATACTTCATTGGATAACAATTACTTTCAGGGCCAGACTTAATTGTCTTTCTGTTTATCTTTTAATTTTGCTTAGATTAAAATGCATATACAGCCTCTAATACCACTTTGTTCTCTGTGTGTGATCATGTAAATGCAGCCTGGAAGCATAAAGTCAAATAGACTATAACCAGTTTTGTTGCAGTACTGAAGAAAATGTGCATAATAGGTCTTCACAGCATACAAAAAAAATGGATTCTGCCTTCTTAATTTTTGCATCACATCTGAGTACATTACTCCCCACAATAAACTAATGATATAGAGATGTGCCACCAGTGCTTACATGTCAGAAGTTTGAGACCAGAATTCAGTGAGAGGGGTTTTTAGTTGTTTTTGATAAAAACACAAAATAGTAAACCCAGCTGATCCTCACCCTGTTAAAACTGTTGGTTTAATTAATTGAAATCAAGGTCAGTGCCATCACAAAACTGGAGCTGTGTTGGTCAAGAACTTTGCTATAGTGACTTCAAACATAGCTTGGGGTCTAATGATAAACAAGGTGTGACTTTGTCTGGTACATCATCACTATAGCAATGATTTTGTATTTATTTGAAAATTCAGTTACAGTGACATAGGTTTCTTGTCGTCACAGCTGAATTGTAAGGATTCTGCAATACTCAGAAAAGTAAATGGTAACAAAGCCATATTTCTGTTAGCAGCTCTGACTTAAAAGATGGATTTGTTGAATAGAATTGAGTAGATTTGTTGAACAGAAGGTGTTATTTTAATACGCGCATTTCTTACCGTCATACAAATTCTGATGGTGAAGTTTTTTCCCTATTTTAATTTCTTTTTTAATTGCACCCATCACTGTAGTATGAGTGCCTTCCATGTAAAACCAGGAGGAAGATTCCTGTCTGTGATATTATTTTGCTTTAGAAAAAAAAAATTAAATTTTAAAAGATCAAAAAAAGTCTTCCAGGGGTGTAAGCAACATGTTCTTTAAATCTAGAGTGAAGCAGTATCAGTTAGGTGTGTATTTTAAAAAGGGGGGAGGAAGAAAAAAGGTAAGAAGCAAGAAAGCCATACCCACAGGAATGAGACACTAAAGAAAACATGTACCTTAAGAAGGGAAAATACTGCACGGACAGACTGAATGTTTGAACTCTTAGTAAAGGAAATTTATCACTGTCTTGAATTTGGAGGCTTTAAAATGGGAGATAAGTGCACTTTGGGTAAATATCCATTAAGACAACGTTTAGATCAAGAGCTATGCAGAGTTCTGTGGAAATTAGCTCTGGAATAAAGCTTCTATCTCCAGCTATTATGAAAAGCCACTTGCAATCTGATGATTTTTATTATGCTGTTTCATAACAGTACATTTTATTTAGGAGTGTTTTAGCAAAGAATGATGCCACCTATTGGAAACTGCATCGTGCCACTGTGGTATCCAGCATTTTTTATTTGCAGTGCAAGTGCAAGAGGTAAATTGCCATATTTTGAGAAATCAAACAGAATTCTTGCTGTATTAATCCCTTGAGTGGCAGTGCACATTTGCACACACAAAAGTGAATATGTGTGCATTTTTCCTATGCACTGGAAAGAAACAAGAAGGTATGTGTGTCCATCCCCTTAAACGTGTTTGCCTTCATTCCTTCCAATTACGCAAGCACAATGGCAGAACACAGCAGCTGAGGAGACCTGAAGTCTTACAAGATTCTGCAGAGCTCTGTTCCGCAAAAGGGTTTGTAACTTTAGTAGAGAGATCTCCTAATGAAGTATTTCTTTTTTCTGTCTGTCCCCCCTAAGGGAATAGACTTCCTCTGACCTCATAACATGGAGAATTTCCTTAGCCTAAATTGTATGTTGCCTGTATAATTTTATTACCACCAGTCTTTCCTCTGGCTAGCTTGGGGAATCCATTGCAAATGTGCCCCTAATGCTAGTGTTGTAGCTCTGTTGGCAAAACTAATGCTCCCTGCAGGGTCTGTAATGCTTAGCAATTGCTGGGTCAGCTCCTAAGAGTTTCTGGGAGTCTATTCTAAAACTCATTTACCAAAATCCTTTTCAGACGTTGGTGTGAAAAGATGATTTTTCTTCCTCCTGCTGGGAGAAAGAACAGATTTCCCCCCCCCCAAGCCAGTGACTCATCAGCCCTGCAGAACTGTTTACATGTTATGTATATGGCATTACTTAGTGGTAAATAACTAAAAATGTCTTTTATTTTTCTGGGCAGAGCAACTAAGCTTATTTTTGGATGAGTGATTTAAATGTGACGATGTCCGCCCATTTCTCTGCCAGAATGATGTGACATAGGTGGTGTCCAAGGGTTTTGCCTCAGCCCACAGGGTGTGGGCAGTGTGAATGCATGACTTGCTGTAATAAGAGCACAATCTAGATCTACTGAGTACAGGAATTACTGCTTTTCAAAGAAGAAAATACTGTTCTCTTCATCCCATGAGTTGTATAAAGCTGAAGCCTTTAAACCAGCTGATACACAGCTGGGTTTCCAGTGTCAGGCCCTGCAAAATGTAGTAACTCAGAGCTCTTTTCCAACAGCAATGGGTTACATTTTAAAAAGGAAACACCATTTTTGAGAAGTAGTTATGTCTTCCAATAATGTTAAACTAGAAAGGCTGGAAAAACCCAAAAGGAATTTTAGTCTCTGGTATTATGTACTGTTATGAATATGACATTTGTATCATTGGGCATTCTTTGCAGATGCTTCTTTTTTTCATAGCAGCGTTGAAGAACTTGGTTGTACAGTGCATGAAAAATGAATGAGCCCTGCTGGCATACTTCCCACTGCGTCCCAAATCCGATCGCAGAAAGCCTTGTCTGCCTGCTCGCTCTGAGGGATTTTGAAATGCTGTCTGGTTCAGTAGATATCTCAGTAGTGAAAATCATGATTTCTGTTTTACTCATTTGGGATTTTTGTATGTAAAGGGAACTGATCCTCGTCTTACTGAGGTCAGTGTAAAAAGAGCTCACCATTCCATCGGCAGGAGTTAAATGAAATTTGTGGGAATATTAATTTCTTGTATTGTGGAATATTTTCCTTGTTCATAAGGAAATTTCTCATCTGTAAGCATTCCAATGGAAAAGTATCTGAAATTAAACGTATTTTAATTAAACATCCTTTGTTTTCTTTATAGTGATTAATGGCCATACACCTTGTTTACGGTTGTTGCTAGAAGTTGCAGACAACCCTGATGTGACAGACGCCAAAGGACAGTAAGTTTTCATTGTGATGGTTTTCTTTCAGCTCTGTGATTCAAATAGCATCTCAGATTTCTTACCAAAAAAGCATTTATTTGAAATCCTGTATTTCCTGCACTTCTCCTTATAGAATTTGGCAGAGATTACAAAGTAGACATTCAGTTGATCTAAGCCATGTGGAAAGGATTATTCATTAATCTTAACCTTTGCTTCATATTTTAAGCAACTCTTCGTCGATGCTGAGGGCCAGATTCAATAAAAACTGACAAGCTCCTGAGATGTTTCAATAGAGAGTCTTTTTCTTTCTAAAACATTGCTATTTCAGGGTTTAGATGGTATATTAGGCTGGTGCAGTGAGACAGAATGTTTATTTGAGGTGACACATGAATCTGAGATGTTCCTACAAAAATGTTACTTCTCGTTAAATGGCAGTTATAGAGGGAGAATCAAGTATATTTTTAAAGTGAAAATGTGAATGGTTTAAAAAACTCATTTGCGGTGCCTGGAACATATCTGACTATGCATATAATTTTAAATGGTAATTGTCTCATCCAAAAATGGAAGGAGAATAGATCCCTTTCTGAAAAAAATGGAAGGTATGTTAGTCCAAATTTTGGCTTGAATAGTTTCCGCATGCCCCTTCATCCCCTTTAAAGCAATTGCGCAGCATTTGCAAAAGAAATGTTTTGTGTGGTTGTCAACTTGGTAACTAGCAGGGACATTCATTCACAACACTTGGGTATTGTAAAGCTCATGTGTCGCCGGAGGTGACAGTAATTCTAGGCTATTATTGAATGATGTTGCTCTGTAAACTGCTTACAAATGAGTTTGTTTCTGTTTCAGTCATGGTAGTTGGTTGTTAAACATCTTAGTAATTTCGTACAAAAGGTCTTCACTTGGGTGTTACATAGGCAAGTATGGTGAAAGAATCATAGAATCATAGAATCATAGAATGTTTTGGGTTGGAAGGGACCCCTAGAGGTCATCTAGTCCAACCCCCAAAACAGGTTTGTGGGTAAGAACGGAGAGAAATATAAGGCTTCCTGATTTCTCTATTCCTGTAAGTTAGCAGTGGCCAGCAGTATGTCATTTTATAGCTGTGACTGGTTTGCTTTTGTTTTTTCTAGAACCCCACTAATGCTTGCAGTGGCATATGGGCACATTGATGCTGTTTCTTTATTACTTGAAAAAGAAGCATCTGTAGATGCAGCTGATCTCCTGGGATGCACAGCTTTACATCGAGGGGTGACTTAATTTTTATGATTCTTAATTATTGGTTTTACTGTGACTACAACTCACTTATAAATACAGGGATATTGAATGTAGGGAACACTGTTAATGATTGGAAACCTGACCAAGCACAGTCAGTGAGGTAAAAAGGAGGACAGATATACTCTCAGTAATGCTCTGCTTTTGACTGTATTTCACATTCACTTCAATTAATTAGATAAAATACTAATTAGACCAATTTTTCTTGGCTCTAGACACTTTACAATAGCAGTCATTATTCATATAACAGAGCACCTTCTGAAAATAATTTCTTTAAAAGAACTGCCTAGCAGTTATTTTCATTTTTTCTTGGGGAGGATGGTGTAAATAAGCCTTAAGTTTTGATCTGGAGGCAGTGAAACTTGAGGCAGTTCTAATCTTTTCAATGAGTCTGCTTCTTACCCAATGTGAAGTTGATGCAAGAGATGATATTTATACAGAACTCTATGATAAGTGCAGTGAGCAGTTCAGCTTAGGGGTTCAACACTTTTCTGTCATAAAAACTATGGCATAAAATTTCTGTTCTGTATTGATACCAATACATGAACATGACCAAGATACCACAGCTAACCTATGTATGATACAGAGGTCATTGATGGTAGCCGGCCAGCTGTTAAAGCAGCTTTCCCTATTTCTGATTATATTCTTGATTCTTTTTTCCTTCAGTCCTTCTCTCACATTCGTACATGGTTTTGGGAAGCCAGACTCTGGTTTTCTGAACCTCACCCCTTGTTCATCTGTTTCCTTAGTCTTAAACTCCTCCTTGTTTTTGTGCCTCACTTCGCGGAGTCTCCTCCACAGGCTAGGAAGCAATGCCTTTAAAAGACAGCACCAAATACATTTCAGTGCATCAGTTATCATAGGTATTCATGGGAGCAAAGGAGCTTTCATCTCTGCCTTCTGAATCCCATCCAGGCTGTTTCATGTTCACAGGCATCAATCATATTCCGTATTTCCTAGGCAAGAATCTGTATTATGTCAACCTCTTTACATTGAGAAATGATAACTCATTTCTTTGTTACCAGATTATGACTGGGCACGAAGAGTGTGTTCAGATGCTGTTAGAGAAAGAAGTATCTATTTTATGTAAAGACGCCAGAGGCAGAACACCTCTGCACTTTGCAGCAGCTCGGGGTCACGCCACTTGGCTGAGTGAATTACTGCAGATAGCACTTTCAGAGGAAGACTGCAGTTTGAAAGATAATCAAGGTTATACACCGCTGCACTGGGCTTGTTACAACGGTAAGTTTCTCCCTGTGGAATTTTGCCAAGTTCAAATGTGGCCTCAGTTTTAGGGAAACATGATAACAAAGCAGCCTAACACTTTGAGAGGCTTGAAATGAAGCAGCAAATTATCTCCCCTCTGCTTGCTCTCCATAGTTAGCGTTTGCTATGTTCACCCTTCAGTTCAGAAGCCAGGAAAATTCCAGCAATACTTCCCAGTGGCTTTGCAGCTCATTTGCTCCCAGTCACAGGAGGCCAGGGTGAAATTCTGGTTTTACTGATGTCAGCGATGAAATTCTCATTGATTGCTGTGGGGCCAGTGATGAAGAGACCACATGAATGGATGGATATTCTGAACTGATTATTCTAAACTAGTTTCCGAACTTTTTGCTTAATATAAGGATAAAGTTTCCTAATACCATAATTTAAGACCATGTTTGGAGATGTGTAAGGCAACATAAAAAACGTCACATAAAAAAGAGACTTTTTTTCCTTTCCTTTTTTTTTCAGTAAGTGCTAATATTAGCCTGGATCTATCTTGCTGCTGCCATAAAAACCCCCAAAACCTGTTCATAATTTTATTTCGTAAGAGCTTATATAGGCACTGTGTTCAACTTTGAATTTACTGTTAAATTCAAATCTGTATAAGCCTAATATGAATGAAGTGAACTACTTGCTTTGCGCAACACTGTCTGATCTCTTACAGGTCATGAAAACTGCATAGAGGTACTTCTGGAACAAAAATTTTTCCGCACATTCTATGGTAATAGCTTCTCTCCATTGCACTGTGCCGTGTAAGTAGAAATCTCCAGTAACAAATGCTTAGGGTGTGTTTGGGAAAAGTAGTAGTATGAGAAGGCGGCGCTTTTTTTTTTTTTTAGATCACTTGCATGAGCAAGTAAAGCTGATCATAAAATTGTGCTTGTACTTTTGCTGAAAAAGTGGCAGAATAAAGAGTATTTTTGCATAAATTTCATACATTTAGGCTGTTATTTGATCAAAATTCTGACTTGTAATTAAGTAGCTGCATTTCTGCTCCCTTTCTAGTTTCTTTTCCCTTGCTTACAACTACAGATCTATGCCTTTTCTTCACACAGGCTGGAACTTCATAGTTCTTCCATTCTTAGGCCGTGACCTGGGCTATAGTGCCTTGGTCCCTGTAAGTATGAGCTTTTGAGGTTCCTTTGAAACCCAATGGCTGAAAGTTAATAAATTTGTCAGAATCAAGATGATTCTTTTTTAGCAATAGGAACAAAGCCTTAATGAAGATGATTTGAAACAACAATTTATGTCATGCTAGAATGGTGTTCTGTGCAGGCCATATTTTTTTCCAAGACATCCTCAGTGAGTGTTTTGCAGACTGATTTTCTTCATGGTCTTTTTTCCTTGTGAGATAGACCCTGTCCTGAAGGTTTTTTACTTCTTACCCAGGTCCCAGCCAAAGGGATTGATCAGTTCTCATATTACTTATGAACAACAAAAAGGTGGTGGCTATTATGAGTTATTCTTCTTCTTCCATGCATATATTTCATACATATTCAAGTAAAGCAGTATGATTTCATATGGGAAGGATTCTAACAGAGCAAAATAATAACTTTTCATAATATAATTGCAAATGCATTTTCTTTTAAATGCAAGATTACTTTAGTTTGTAGGACCTAACATGCTTATTAAAACATGTAAGCGATCAGAAGAGTAAGAAATTAAACACTGAAGAAACAAATGCAAACCTTCCTAATTTCTGCCAACAGTTAGAATGACTGTGTTCTATTCTATGTTCTCTGAGAAGAATGAATGTCTTCCAGAAGTAATGATAGGAGTTGCTATTGTGTAGGCTTCCCTTCTAAGGTCCGCATCATTGGAAAGTAGAAAAGAAATTTGTTCTGTGTCAGACTTCGAAATTATAAAAACCCCAATACATCAGTGAAATAAAAGTATATCTAAAGCACTGTTTTTACTCTGCTTAAAATAAAATAATTTGTGGCTGAGACATAGTATTTGAAATCTGAATTTCTAGTGATAGCTTTGAAATTTTTTTTTCAATATTTATATTCTTTAGATATAAAAAAAACCTAATAGGTCATTCTCAAATCCATTAAAAATGTGTGCAGCTTACAAATGCATGCAAATTTAAAATTAAAACAGCTGCTAATCCAGCGTGGGTGCATGTTAGCTATACTATATGGCCAGTACTGTTACTAAACACTGTTCATTTTCAGAATGAAATGAGACAAATTAACAGTAACCAGAAAGAGTATTAATTGAATACGTCCATGAAGAAAAAGTATTAAATGTGTGAGTTGGGAGAGATGTGGGCTTCAGTACATAAAACATTAGAATAAAGCTTTCTATATGTAGGTATCTGTGACTAAGTGCTTTCCAGATCCAGGTGTGTTTGACATTTAGACTAAAGGATTTTAAGGTATTAAGGTTTTAATCCTATGTTGGTGCTGCACTTTCAATTACCTTTGTGCATAGTGAATTGCAAGATCAACTTTGCTTTAGAGACTGGAATTCATAGTAGCAGGTGCAGTTTGGTTAAATGGAGAGATGATGAATAATCAGAAATGTAACTGAAAGCATTACGGCAAAGGTATGTTAGGATAACTTATAAATAACCAATAAGAAATATTAACGGGAAGTGAAAGTAAATTAATACTGGAAAGTGGGAAAAGGTGTAGACTTTTTACCTTTTTGAAGATGTCTTTTCTTTGGCAGAATCAATGATCACGAAAACTGTGCATCACTGCTCATCGGAGCCATCGATGCCAGCATTGTCAATTGCAAAGATGACAAAGGAAGGTAATAGTTTCTTAAACAAATTGCATTTGATCTTCAGGAATCCATCTAGTATTTTTCATAATTCTTTCTGAACCTCTGGAACTAATCCTTATCTGATATGGTTGAACTAAGACTTGTCATGCTGACTCTCTCAGACAGTAGTTTACACTGCACCAGAGTTAAATGGTGCCTCACTTGAAGCAAGAACACTACCAAGCATTCAGTTTCATAGTACATCTGAAAGGAAATGAAAAAGAAAGAGTATTTTGTTTGCTTAGAACAACTCTGACTATAGGCTGTTTCCTTGAACCAGTTTTCTTTGTTAAATATTTAAACACGTTTATCTTTGCTAAATGGAGTGATACTATTACACGTAGAAAAGTATTTCATTAAAAGCTTTAAATGTTATGTTAGCATTCTCAAGGCACACAACTCAAAACATCTATGCAGCAAAGTAATACTGATACAGCAAGAGATATGCATTCAGACAAATCCCTAATTTGTTACGTTGATAATCTCCCCACTGTGTGTGCGCGTGTGTATATATTTAATTAAAATTGGTGAAATTCTAAAAATGGAATACTCATTGTTTCCATTAAATAAACCAATTCAAGACCTTCAGTAATGGTGATTACTTACTCCTACAAGGGTAAGACCTAAGACCACCTCACCCTTACTGATAAGCAAAACCCGAAGTAACGCTGTGAGCTGGGCTGTGTACCAACTATCTTTCATCTCTATTAGTCACACTTCAGACCCAAAATGCCATAGGGCATAATGCAAACCAATTCTAGTGTCTCGATCTTGTGGAAACTGATAAACTTCAAAGTGGATGGAATTCCTTCTGCCTTTTACAGTAATACTGTTATTGTAGCTTGTTGCTGAAGTATTTCTGACTGTAACTTAAAATACTTTAATTTTTTTAAATAATGGATCTGTTCTTTTCTGATCGTTCTTCCCATCTTAGGCTTGTTAAAAAAAATAAAAGCAGATGAATAAGAATGAGGGATTGTTCTGCTTTTCATATTATGCAGTATGCTCCATTAAAATAAATAAGCTGCTAATATGAGATTCTCTGCAGTATCATGTCTCCACGGTATCATATCCACTTTATGCCTCCGTTTTTTTCAAGTTTATATTGCACCAGGACAAGAGACTGTAATTATTCTTAACTTATTTCAGATGCTGCTACTATAATGTTCCCCTGGTGATAACCTAAAATTTCATAGGGGGGAAAAAAAATTTAAAATATCTTGCACTTCCAGGTTCTTGGGAAGGTAAGGAAGCAGGAACATTGTCGTTCTTTAGCAACAGCTGTGGTCGTGTTACTGTCCCCACAGAACGCCCCTTCACGCAGCAGCCTTTGCGGATCACGTGGAGTGCCTCCAGCTCCTCCTGAGTCACAGCGCACAAGTGAATGCTGCGGATCATGCAGGGAAAACACCTCTCATGATGGCAGCTCAAAATGGTCACGTAGGTGCTGTAGGTAAGTACATCCTTGCCTCTGTTCATCTTGAAGGGTGAGTGCTACTGCAGTAATTTTTCTTTTCCTGTGAAAACTTAAGGAAGGGAAATAAATTGAGTGGATGTCTGTAAGAGGCTACCTTTACATCTGTAAAAAAATTTTTTTTTTCTTCTCAGTCATTGCTTCTCAGCAGTCTTGGTGAACTTTTGCAATAACAAACTTGAGTCTTATTTCCTCCTAAGAGCACACTGTAAAGAGCATGAGGGGAGTAATAACTGTTCTCCTGTTTACTTCCTTGATTGTATGGAGTAGTAAAACTGCACGTGTGAAAAGGATTGTGTAACCTTTTTTTCCGCTCTATTATAGCAAGTTCTATTCTTAAAATGGCAGCTATCAGCAGCTGCTTTTCCAGGCTAGACTGTATACTATAGACATACAGATTAGGGTCATATTGGCTTAACAGAATTCCCTTTTCTCTAGCTTCAACAGCACAGACCACACCCTAAATTCTTTATATCCACTTAGTCCTCTCAAAGCAGGATCCACAGTTGTTCTCGGGAGGAGGTGATTCAGGCAGAACTTGCTGATCTGCAAATGGGGAAGTTTATAAATAAAGTAAGATGAATATATGATTGACAGTTTGGAGCACAATGAGATCTTAGCTCTGCCTTCGCTTGCTGATTAACTGCACAAGACTAGACTGTTCTCTTTCATTGTTTTCACTTCAAGTTCATAAAGCTTATATCACATAAAGGCTTAATTGATTAGCACTTATGCACATGCTTATTGAAATAGTGATTTTTTTCCTCTGTTTTTACATGTTCGTCTGCCCGTTGGGTTTGTTCATTGATTTCTGTTTTGTACCTCAGACTTTTTGGTGAATATTGCCAAGGCTGACCTGACATTAAAAGATAAGGAGTTGAATACATCTTTGCACTTGGCTAGCAGTAAAGTAAGTTGAAGACCTCTGTGTGCTTCTCTTCACAGTTTCTCTGTGTGTGTGTGTGTGTGTGTGTGTGTGTGTGTGTGTTTATGCTCCTAAAAATTTTTCTGCAATGGAAATGTGATGGTGAAACTTGTGGTGAGGAAGGGAGCATTGTTCCAAGCTTTTTCTCAAGTCTGTTTCAAGGTTTAGTAAACTGAGAAATACGGATGCCTCTTATGACAACTGAAACATAAGGAAGGGAAACAAAGAGAAATAATGGAAAATCTTTTGGGATTTTACCAAATAACCTCACTGTAAAATAGCTTAAGATAGGTTCTGTGGCAAAGGGAAAGAAAAAAAAATTATTCTTTTTTCTTATTCTCCAGTTTCTGTGGAAGGAACGCAAAATTTTCCTTTATGCTCTGTAGCAGTAAAACCAGAGGCATTGATTAGATTGGTGGTGGTGTCTTTTTCCCACCCTTTCTTCTTCTTAATTCCAATTGCTACTGCCATTTCTGCAAGAAAAAAATTGCCCATGGGATTCCTTCTCCTGGGCCTTTTCTTTTGCTCCTATCCACAGATTGGATTCCAGTGTGACAGTATTACTCCCGTTTCTGCAGACACATAAGTCTCGCTGAATTCTCAAGGTCCTTCAGGCAGCTGTTCGCCTGCCAGGGCAGTAGGCTCTGCGTCTGCGACTTGCTGTGCTGAAACAATATCAGAAATCAGGCCCGCATCTGTATTATTTCCAAAGTTTCATTATTAGACCTCTCACACCAAAGGGATTTTGTAATTGCTTATTAATAACACAGAAAGGATAGTATTAGTTGTTGAAATTAAAGAGTGTCTTTCTATGTTACTATGTAGTTCTAATAAATAATCCATTGAATGCTCTCTCAAGAGAAATAGCAGTCTTCTCTGAAAGCTGAGGAGGTGAATTCATATATGAACGAATGGAGGGTTGAAAGGCAGGTGCAGGTCTGAATTTCTGAATGTGCTAAAGCATCCTAGCAGTGGCAGTTTGTAAATGGTATTTTTAAGGCTTCTACAGTTCACCTACTACACGTCCTTATAAGCTGAGTAGCATGTTTTGTAATTCAAATTGTGTTATTGAATTTCACTTTTATATGTAACATTTCTTTTGCCTTAACTTCAAACTCCTCAGCAAATTAACACTGTTTGTTTTTTTTCCCAACTACAGGGTCATGAAAAATGTGCCTTGTTAATACTTGACAAGATACAAGAACAGAGCCTTATTAATGCAAAAAATAATGCATTACAGACGTAAGTATAGCCTGATCCTCTCAAGTTCAGTTGACTTACCAGAAGATTCCAATTTAGCATTTCAAATTCATGTCTCAGATTTTTTTATAGAACAAAATATTGATTTCTGATTTTTTTGAGTGCTTGCCCTTGAAAAGATCAGATTTGTATTGCATTTTGCCTTTTAATTTTGAATCCTTTGATTCTCTACATGGTCTGGTGGAAAAATTATATGAGGTCATTTACTTGAAGACTATATAAAAATGTCTATTAATCATGTGAATGTATGAGTATACATCTGGCATTTCCTAGCTTTTTGAGCCTCACCTTAAATCTTAAATAATTTCTTTAGACTTAAGGTGGTACATTTGATCTTCAGAAGGTTTTTTAGGTGATGTTTTATGTGTAACTCCCATCCATACCAGACATTATCAGCAGAGTTAGAACCCTTAATATTCTTAGTCCAGCAACTGTTTGGCAGGGGGAATCCCACAGGAGAAGATTCAACCACGAGTTCAGGTGGCAGATCATCTAGTGCTTGCAGAAGAATTCATTCCGTCTTAGCCCTTTGTTCCCCCCCTTCCAATATGAAATTGTTTTTCCTGTCCCACCAGCTGTCCCCAAACGGGACCATTGGGTGTTGGCCTAGGAAGGGAGCAAACCAGTGATTATTTTTAATTTCTGTCTGCTCTGCAGTAACGAAGACTAGCAATCGAGTATTCAAGGATAAAAAGGCAATACAATAATTTTGAACAGTCTGTAGTAGCCAGAATGAAGGATGAAACAAAGGCATTTCTTCAGTCTTAGATTAATTTTCCTTTTAAATGTCAGTTGTGTGCTGCAAACAGTGGATAAATGGGAGCTTTTTAAAGAAAAGCTCTAGACTGGAAAGTATTAAGCAGTCTTTGTGTATGTAAAGGTAATTATATTTGTCTTGCACAAATGTGGAACATGAGGATTATTTTAAAGGCTGTAATGTAATTTAGTGTCTACAATATAATTGTAATGATCCAAAAAAGGAAAACATTCTCTTTCTGATGCTGGGTATGCTTTAAGCATTACCTAACTTTTTTTTAGAAAGTCTATTTTAAACTGAACTTGAATTTAATTGTTATGTTTTTGTAGACCTCTCCATATTGCTGCACGAAACGGCTTAAAGATGGTGGTTGAAGAGTTGCTAGCCAAAGGGGCATGTGTCCTAGCAGTAGATGAAAATGGTAAGTAAATAATACACTTTGACAATCTTCAGTAGGACCCAGCAGGTAATTTTACAGCCGTCTGAAGCAATAGACTTAAAAGCTGACGATAGACATCATTGATGCTTTTATCCTTCCAAGAACAGACAATGAGCTGTGTGAGTACCTATTTAAAAAAAAAAAAAAGATACTATTTATTTTTCTTTAATACAAAAATGTATTCTAAACATCACAGCGGTCCCTTTTACTGTTCATTTTGCATGTACTGTCAACAGCTAGTCTTTTTTAATGCTTGAGTGCAGTGGTAACTTGAATTTCCTAAACATGCAAGTGGCACCGGATAATTCTGACGCCTTGCAGAAGAATTAAGGATTATGCATTCAATCAGCGCATGTTTTAATGGGTAGGAAGAAAACCATCAACACATGTTTGTGATTGTGTCCTAGTTCATTCTGAGACCAACGCTTGTGCTTACTAATCGTCTGACCTAATGCAAAATGCAAGTAAATTACTGTTGCCTCATAAAATACATGATTAGTTAATAAATCTGATAATTTTGTTTCAGATCTCAATGAAGTCCTTCCCTAAACATTACAAAGCCCATAGAGGGCTGTGCTTCTATAATTATATAATGTTTTAAAAAATGTATTCCTGAAATAAGCTGGTCTTTCTTACAATACTGACTTCATAGCATTAATGTAACAATTCGGTACCTCCATCTTGCCATATCTGTAAAGTAACAATAATAATACTCACCCATCATTGCAAGACATTTGAGATCTATGGATGAAAAGAACTGAGTGGTGAGTATTTCCTATTAACCAAATGCTACCTAGATATACTTGCATGAATGAGTTCTGCTGAAGTCATCTGGCCCTAACCTCATATTAGGGATAGGGGACAGAAAAAATGAACCAGACTAGCTTCTAACCACAGTTTTTGTCATTAAAATTGTACATACAGATCCAGATAATCTGCATGTATGTAATGAAGTTTAAATTTGATACACGTTTAATTCTTCTAGGAACAACTGCATACCCAGTTTAAAAGAGAGAAGTTTAAGTACAGTCTTAGTGTAAGTACAATTCTAAAGAGTATTCACGCTTGGAACTTAGTGGAAGAGTAAATTCCATTTAGGGTATGCATTCGCTGCAGTCAGTGCTTAAATGTGGGTAGTTTGCTACAAAACTGTACTCACATTTGTCCGCCAAACTCCCCTACACTGCAGGTGTTCTCAGCTCACTTGAGGCAGGAGGGTATTGGTAGCGGTCATTGCCTCAGATTACTGTTGCTTGCAGCACTTAAGATTTAGCCATCTTCAAAAGAATTTGTTTGCTCTTAGTATAAAGGAGGATTGGTTGGAAAGTGCTGGAGCACTACACAGCAGCCTGAAAAATGTATAGATAGCAAATGTAATCCGCATACTGGTTTCCAAGATCTGTATACATGAAGAGCTGCTTTAGGGGCAGTGCTTGGCCAGGAGCCACATTAAACTGCAGCAAAGACAAACTTTCAGTAGCTCCCCAGTTCTTTGTTTTACTGACATCTGTAGAATATTAACTGGGTACTTGATGTGTATGCCAAGCTTTCTGAATACAGTCGTTATTATTCTAACATAATGTAAATTTGGGTACCTAAACATCCACGTAGTCATACCCATTACACATGTGCCACGTGCACTGGTCTAATTCTTTTCTCTCATAATTTAATTCCTAAATAAACTGCTTTCTGAGTTGAGTAGATGCTCAACCGGTCAGTCTTTAAAATTGTTTACTTACTAGTTTAAAAACATTTTGAAGTAATATCTTTTATGTTCTAATGAAAGTCATTGTTCTCAGAATGAGACTTGTTCATATGCACAGAAACTGAAGCCAGTTTCTGTCCCTGTTGCTGTCCTCCCCATGTTCTGTATTCATCATACTGCCTGTGCTGTAGAACTGTGTTTTAGCAAGTGCTTTTATTCATATCGTGAAGTCCGTTTGCTGCCTGATTTTTAAAAAATAGTGCTTGTTGTGGTCACAGTGATTTAAATGCTCCATAAAGCGTGTATTTTCCCAGCATGTCTAATTTAAAAGAAGTAACATACCCCTGTTGCCTGGCATGATCGTAACTGAACATACATCTCCTGCTTACGACGTCATCTAGAGATGTATATGAGGAATGCTCAGTGCCATTCTCAGTACCCTTAGCACTAACCATTGCCTTGTCTGCATTTGTGCCCAGGTCATACGCCAGCCCTGGCTTGCGCTCCTAACAAAGACGTGGCTGACTGCCTGGCACTCATTTTGGCTACCATGATGCCTTTTTCTCCTTCCAGTTCAATGACGGCTTTCAACTTCGTTTGCTTTAAAAAAGACAATTTGGGCAGGACGCATCTCTGCGGTGGCTCCAGTATGGGTAGCACTAACTCTTACAATAAGGCCTTGAGTAATAACATAGGAACTGAGGACGGGTACAATGAAAATGATTCGGATTCTGAAACATTTTGACTTTTTATTATTCAAAACCTTTTTTTTCATTATTATTTCATTTCAGTGTTATTTTTGTCTTTTTAAACAGCTTAAATCCCACGGCTACGTTCTTAACTATTATTCTTGACAAGTAGGTATTGAAAGATTTGTAGAGTTGATGAGAATCAAGCCTTTAAGTCACAAAAGTTAGAGGGATTTACTGGAACGTATTCCCATTAATGTTTTGCAGCTTTTCAACTTCCTCATGTTTTCTTTAGGCCCTAAGTGCCCCTGTGGAAAGTCTCTACCTCTTATTTTAAGTAGAAAAAGTGAAAATGCCTTTTTTCTTTTTGACAGCACAAATAAACAGGGAGCTGTTTGTAAAAAGTTCTTACATGTTTTAGCTGTACCGTTAATACAGGAACATATTTCCAGTGTAGCCTTCATAGGTTCGAGCATCACCCTTTTCCTCTGTTTGTCTGTTTCCTGCTTCCAGGGGCTCTGTTAATTAGATTATTTTTTTTTTTTTTACACAAACCAAAGGTAAAGTTGTAAATCTTAAGGCTGCCTGTGTTACTTTTCTACAGGAAACAAAACCTTTTACATTCTGCATGTATTAAGCACTTAAAACCTACAGAAGGCACTTTTTACAGTTCTTAGTTGCAACACACAATTAGAAAAATAGTTACAAACTCTGAAGGCCAAATTCTACTTGTCTCACCATATTTTCCCATGGACATTAGTGGAACCACTGGGGTAAAATGAAAATAATTTGGCCCTTGTTTTTTTCAATTCAGCACAAACATGCACACTTTATTTGCACTACAGAATTAGGGTCACTGGACGTTTCTGTCACCTGAGCCATTAACCATGAATCTAGTATCAGAAAAAAAAAAAAAAAAAGAAAAAACAGGTGTAGACAAAGGTGTATGTAAAAGTTTATAATGACTTGCCAGCTTAAATGGATTGTTTTTTTCCTTTTCTATGCTTAAATAACTTATTTTTACTGTAAACAGTATCGAATTTTAAAATACTTTTGCCAGTGTTTGGCTTAACAGAGCAAAGGTAAAGCAATGAATGCGTAACACCAAAAGTTGAAATACCAAACACCAGAAAACATAGCAGTGTACCGTGCAGGAGATCAGAGTTAGATGCTAAAAAAGCCTATTGTCACCAGCTTTTAAAGCAATGTCAACTTTGTGAATATGTTTACTCCTTCTGCCAAAGTTTCTAGGTCAAATGGACCACGACCCTCGTCTGCAACAGAGGTACAAAAGGAAGAATGAGACTTTGTAAACAAAAACAAAAAAACTAAACAAAAAGCTATCACGAACTAACCAGCTGTACCAAGAGGACCAAATGCTTCAGTAATTAAATGGAAGACTTTGCTACTTTTATTTTTTCTTCAAATGTGAGTGACATAATGAAGTAGTTTTTCTAAACCATAAAAATATAAACTTTTGAGGTAATGAGTAGTCTTGAGTGAATTTTACATTTTATGACGCAGGTTTCAAGTTGACATTTGTAACTGATGATGTGTTGACCACAGGTTTGTTTTTTTTTTTTTCCAGACTAAAGAATATGTTCATATGCTTTTAATGTAAATGTGTTTATATTTATTTGAAATGAAACAAATGCCCAGGAAAAATAACTATGGCTTGTTCTCCTAGTTAGTATTTGTGCATACTATTTGGCGTGATGCGAAATGAAATGTGAATCTAGGCAAGACCGATGGCCTGAGTAGAAAAACGAAGGGCTGAGGCACTTTGGGAGAGTGCCCATCTTCTTGTATGGAATGCAAAGATAAAGTCCACAGGCTATATTTATTATTAAAAAGCAGAGCGCAAAACACCTTCCACCACTTAAAAGCATAAGAAAGGGATCCAGCCCCTCGCTAGGCAAATGAGAGAACACTGTACAGCTACAGTAAAGAGGGGAAAAGGCAATACAGCATGGAGTCAAAGTGTTAAAGTTCCCGTGATTCACACTCAGGCTGTCTGCAGGCCTACATCTGTGCTGGGAGGAAGAGATGAGCTTCCTCAGTGCACGCTTTCGGCAGGGTAAATGAAAAGTAAGGATTTTTATTTTAGTTTTTAGCTGTGTTCCACTGAATTGTTAAGAAATCTATTGGCAGATTCCAGTTCTTTAACTAAGAAAAATATTTATATATTAAGTTTATTTTGCCTTGCTAAAATTAAATATTGTTTCTTGAACATTAGGTAAAATTAAATAGTTTCCTTTAACGTTAACAAATTTCCAAAGTTTACAACAAAAAAATCACAAGTATAGTGTCTCTGAAGGTGAACATTTCTTTCCCCT
Source organism: Egretta garzetta (assembly GCF_000687185.1). NCBI lineage: Eukaryota > Metazoa > Chordata > Aves > Pelecaniformes > Ardeidae > Egretta > Egretta garzetta. The sequence continues at coordinate 2,428,899 of NW_009260410.1, forward strand.
CAGCTCTGTATTTTCTGCACTAGAATGACAGAGCACCTGAAACCCTGGTTTTCTCCTCAGAAATAGCACAGAATAACATTTTTATGATTGATTTTTCTCAACGTTTTTGCTTTTAAGAGTTCCAGAATAGCAATAACCACCTTACTTCAAGCACTGAAAATAAGAGGAGGGATCAGTTGTTAAAGTTTTCAGTGGTGTCTGCTCAGAAATCAATAGAAATCCCAAATTTTGCTTTTTTATGTGGAATGATGGCATTGAAAACAAATAAACAAATGGGAAACGGCTGCCATCTGCCTAAGAGCAGGATCAGCCTTTTAACCTTAATTTAACCAGAGATGTAGGTAGGCTCCTTGGCGGGATTAGTTCTAAGTCTCACCATGAGATACAGGAAGTTACGCTATCCTACATGAAGTTGCTTCGTTAGGAGAAAACCAGTCCTCTTTACAAAGAGGATGTTGTATTATTTTAAGCAGCCATTTAAAAAATTTCAGTATTTTTACTTGCTACCATACAGAGTTACTGAAAATATTTCTGCAATACCTTGTAACTCTGGTAATTGTGTAGAGCAACAACTGCTGCCTCTTAATGATGTATAGAACGTTATAGAAGCATAGGTGATTACTGAATTACATTGATCCTTCTAGGAATCAAATCTAAACTTTACTGATTAAACTTTTCTGCAAACTAATAATGATGTAAGTATGCAAATTCAAAAATCATAGAAACATGATTTGTTAGCATCATGAGGGCACTGGGAAAGTCATGTTTTGAGTATGGTATATTTAGGAGGAAAAAATCGTCATGAGCAAGACACTTGGAAATACTCAGTATTGGCCAATCCCACATCTCATGTGAGTTACCAGAATCCCTTTTTTTGTATGCTAGTACGTTAATCTGTAATATAATTTATCACAAGTAGAAAGAAATTTGTAATTTAGGGCAGATGTTTAAGCATGAGAATAATTTTACTCTTGTAAATAATCACCCTGCCTTTCTGTGGACTTTTGTTTACAAGAGTAGAGTTAATCATACGTGATTGTTGCACTCAACCCTGGATCCTGCAATTTGCAGTACATGGGTGACATCTGTGTCTGCACCAAGCAAAGGGTGTTTGGGGAGGGGCGGCTGTCTGCCCGGGTGCGTTAGCAGGATCGTTTCATCCTGTATTTTAACCACAGCTGCAGGTGGAATCCATAGCAGGATGGGGTCCCAAGTCTCTCTCATAAATACTGAGTTACAACCTCTGGACTGCCTGAAATTGCTGTGAAATAGCTCAGGGGATTTCTGTTCATCGCTACTAAAAGGGCACCATAATGTGTTTGGTACTTTCACGCAGTAAACAACTGCCGGATTATTGAACCAGAACAAACACATGAAATGAATTGTTTATCCATTGTACTGTTGAGAAACTTGGTTATGTATCTTGAGGATGATTTTAAAAAACTTTGTGATTTTTATTCTTAGTCATGTAAGAAATATTAGAGTGCCTTTTTATATTTGTGTATTATGGGAATGTTTGTGAAACTCGTCTTTTTTTTTTTTTTTCATTTGAGTGTTATAAAAGCAATATATTACCAGTAAATTTTCATTTCAGACTTTCTTTGAATGTATAAAGTGTTTCTTCTTTTCATATGTTCTACCTGCATTGAAATGAAAATATGCTAAATTTCTATAGGAATAATGTATAATTTTTGCAGTGCTGAAAATGCTTTCTTATTACACAAAAAGTAAACCTTAGGTCAGTGTTATAGGAAAGGGCGTTTTAAACTAGTGACAATCTGAGTGTGTGTATAAAATGTAATTTTATGCGTTTCTTATGCAGTGATCTACATATTAAAGCCAATATCTTATGTTTTGTAGGTTTTGTCTTATATTTTATGCTTTAGCATGTGCAATATATCTTTACAAACCATGGTGACGAATCTGGTGCCAGTGTTATATTTTGCATAACATTTGTAATAAACAATATAAAATATTGTTTGATGGTTTCAGTGGGGTTTTGTCGGTATTGTTTGCTTTTGTAAATTGAAGTTTAAGGACTTGAGCAAATGTCACACATGAAATGAGGAAAAAGACTTAATTCAGTGAATGACTTGGAATTCAACCTGAATCTTCTCAAGCACAGTTTAGTAACTTTTTCAACTACTGAATGCTGTATTCATGTAATGAAGAACCCTAACTGTAAACTGCTATTGCAATGCATTCAGATGGTTATTTTTACAAATAAAAATGGTACAAATACTGTTGGAAAACTGAGCAAATTTTGTTTCTTTTAAAGGAGGGGGAAAGGCTTATGTATTCAGCAGCGAAGAAGATGAAAATGCAACTACATGTATTTCTGTTTTGTACTTCCCTCAGATGTAACTACCCCTTGCCTCAGTAAGTTGATGCTTCCTCTGTAGATCCGGGGGGAGGGGATAGGGGGAAGAAACAGTAACATTTTTTGTCAGATATTAAGTATTTTGCTGTTCATTTGAGCAACACCAGCAATCGTGGGTGT
>NW_009260410.1:2431410-2431694 GCF_000687185.1 Egretta garzetta
CTAAAGGTAGTAAGAGAGGGTAAGTTGTTAAAAGTGTGTAATTACAAACAAAATCCACAAGAAACTGCACTCCGTCCCCCCTCAAAAACCCCCCAAACCAACCCGAACCACCACCACCACCACCACCGTCTTTTGCGTGTTGAGTGCTTGAAGCTTTATGGGCGTTGTGACTAAACTGCTCGCGGGCCGGGAACGGTACAAGCACCCCCAGGGCGGGGTTTGCAGGTTTGCTTTCTGCAAGGTGAACCGCCCCCCGGCGGCCCGCCCTCTCGCCCGGCTCCCCC
>NW_009260410.1:2432548-2435344 GCF_000687185.1 Egretta garzetta
CCCCCCCGGGGGGGCCCCCCCGCGCAGGCGACAACCGGCCGCTCCCCTCACTGTCGGGTGAGCTAACTTGCCGCTTCCTGAGGCGGCCTCTGCAGAGGGGCAAGCTGTAGGTGGGGCAGGAATAGCTTTGGCTTATTCGAGAGGTCGGTGCATTTGGCGAAACGCGCTGCTTTGGCTGCATCATACAATGGTGCACCTTGGATAGCTGCAGAAGGGAAAAGGTGCCTACCTGTGAAGTGAAGAGGTGTTTTGTGCTGCTGCTGCCTGTACAAAAGAAAATGGACAGAAAAGCTTCCAGTTTTCTAACCTGCAAGTGCCTGTAGCTACCTGTAGTCCTGGTAAAACCGGTCAAAAGCTCATCCAGGCTTTTGCCAAAGAAGAGCCTGGGCCAGGTCCTCTGACAGCACTCACAAGCGCTGTTAGTGCCCGGGAGGTTCACTCTTGTACTTCTTGGTCCTTTTTGTGACTTTATAGAGTGTGACGTAACTACTGTGTCAAAAAAGTGAGTAGCTGAGATTCAAATGTGAGTGTATTTCTCAAGCTAGTGAACAGTAGTGCAAAGTTTGCTCGGTAAGCACTGTAGGTGGCACAGTCCCACAACTTATGGGAGAACTTGTAAACCTGCCTGAAGTCCCTCTGGCTTAATGCTAATGAAGCCTTTTAGAAACCTCTTTGAAAACCTTGGATCATTTTGCAAAAGAGGACTGCTAATGGTGACTGTTGTTTTCCAGGCACAGTATTATGGCTCAATAGCAGGAGGATGTAAATATGTGAGTATATGTAGGTTCACTGCTAGAAAACAACGGCTCTCTTCAATGGTCGCTCTTGCTCCAGGATTTTCTGTCCTATTAAAAGCATCCCAAAGCATAATTTGTTGGCTCCTAAACATTCATTTAGCATTATCTAGGATATAATCTATGTTGGAAGAAATACAAAGTATTTTAAATAATATTCTGTTCTGAAGTAAATTGCAAGCTGGCTTGCATAGATCTTAAAGCAAAACCTTAGTACCTAAATTGGTAATGAAGCAGCAAGATAATTTTTTGATCTATTAGCCTTCATTTGCTAATCTTGACGTAGTTCTGTTAGCCTGCAAAAGGGAACCTTATTATAGATACAAGGGTTGTTTTGTCAGTGCTGTAGCACAAAATTGTTAAAGCAGCTATAAATACTTAAATACAACATCGTAAGTTTTCGGATTTCCTAGCAGCCAAAATCTACTTCAGTTTCAATCTGAAGCCAACCAACAAAAACTAACTAGCAAAATCTGTGTGATGTTATTGGTGGTTGCCTGAAATTCTCATCTGCCACCACACATCTGTTGTATGTACTCGTTAAGTCAGGGTTTAAATTCTAAGCATCTTTAGGGAAGTGTTGTGCTGGTAAGTGGGTTAGGGTGCTGGTAAGTGGTGTAAGGCTTAAGGGTAAGCAGTAGTTCCATGCAGGAGATGCAAGTCGCAGCTGGCTGTGTTGCCTGTCAGAGTTTCTGTTCCCTGAATAATCACTTTTACTATGTGGAAAACAGTACTTCTGGTGGGGAAGGAATTAGGAATTTGTCTGGGTTTGCTAAGGCATTATACTTTTCAAGTACCTCTTTGTTGTTGCTGGGGGTGTTTGTTTTGTTTGTAATGTCTTTGTAATGCTGGCACTGGTTGGAAACCAGGAGGTAGGACTTTCAGGTGAAAAGTACCCGTCCTCCCTTCTACACTGGGCATCACATTACAAAACAAGTAACTATTTGAACAATTAAACATAAGAAGTTTAATTTCTTTTGTGTGTAACAGTGTGGGTTAGCTCACAGTCCAGCTAATACTAAGTAATGGAATCTGTCTGGAATTTTTTTTTTCTTTTTTGAACTTAACCATCTCTTTTTGCATGAGTTGTAGAATTGTAGTATTTTAAGTTACCCTATACCTGTCCTGTTTAGCTAAGCTTAGTAAGAGATTAGGAAGTTAGTAATGAGGACTTTCTCACAAAAACCTAATTTCTTTGGGAACCAAGGTGAAAAATAAAACCCACGTTGACATTGTAAAAAGTTACTGTAGCTCATTACAACCAATTATATAACCAGTGTCTTGGGAATTCAGAATTTAAAACCACTGTCACGGAACACGAAAGTCTGTTTTGCTTTGGGGTTACACATTGCCATTTTGTTATAGTATTTGATTTACTGAAAAAACCCAATATTTTGGTAGTACAATTCTCATGGATTGTGTAGGGTTTTGCTTTTGACATTGGCCTGAAGAAGGGCAGCTCGTTAATTTTATGTTCTGTAAAAGCTGTTGAAATGATAATGGACCAGGAAGATATTGTGGAAGAACAGTTGATTTGATCTGGCAGGAAGTCACATAAACATATCTTGATAGCACTCTTAGTTTAGTAACGGAAGCTGACAAATTTAAGTTCTTTTTTTCATGGAATTTTGAAAGCCTTTAAAAAAGGAGCAGTAGAAAGGAATGAGGAAGGGACAGTGAGGTCAGTGAAGTTGGAAAGGCGAGATGATGGAGAAAAGAGAAAGAACATTGAAAGGATGATCCGAAGACATAAGCCCTGAATTAAACTTATCTTTTTTTGTTCACAGTGAAGGAATTAAACACACTCTCGCTCTAATGTGTATTTTGTTATAATATGTTATCTTTTTATAATATTATAGAATATATATGGATTACAAAATACAGATTTTAAATATGTATTTCAAAACATCATAAGAAGAGGTTGCAAATCACCAATGTGGCAAACAATTTGAATGCTAAGGGGAAAAAGGAAATGGTCTATTTGAGGAGAGACAAAGAACAG
>NW_009260410.1:2435550-2454064 GCF_000687185.1 Egretta garzetta
CTCTTATGTTTCAGTTTGTGCCCATTGCCCCTTGTCCTGTTGCTGGACACCACTGCAAAGAGTCTGTCTCCGTCCTTGTGACATCCACCCTTAAGATATTTGTATGTGTTGATGAGGTCCCCTCTCAGTCTTCTCTTCTTCAGGCTGAACAAGCCCAACCCTCTCAGCCTTTCCTCATAGGGGAGATGCTCCAGTCCCTTTATCATCCTAGTTGCTCTCCTCTGGACTCTTTCTAGGAGTTCCTCATCTTTCTTGAACTGGGGAGCCCAGAACTGGACACAGGACTCCAAATGGGGTCTCACCAGGGCAGAGTAGAGGCAGAGGATAACTTCCCGCGACTTGTTGGCCCCACTCCTCTTAATGCACCCCGGGATACCATTGACCTTCTGGGCAACAAGGGCACACTGCTGGCTCATGGTCAGCTTGTCAGTGAATTAAAACTAAATTGCCTTCACTGTAGATGCAGTTGAGGGGAACAACTGAAATATCCAAAATGGAGATGCTTCTATTTTGAGAAAGCAATTAAGAGAGACTTTAGAGAAGATTTCTAATGGAAAACTGAGTTTAGTTTTGACCTTATTCTGTAAAATAGTGTTTCCTTAAAATATAAATTACACCTTAATAAATTTATTTTTTTTATTATCTTACTTGTCTCTGAATTGTCTTAACATAAGTAATTGAATGCTAGAGCAAGTGTGTTCTCATTCATAGAAATTTTAAAGATCTGCATCTTAGAAACTCAAAGTTATAAACCAGAGTTAATTGTTTTCTTGCCTTACAACTTATTTAGTTTCAAGTGGTGTCATGTGCCTCTAAGAGTCATAACTTACTGGTCTAAGAGTTAAATCACCTAGCCCTCAGGTTCAAAGATATTTTGTTCTTTTCTCTTTGTGAATTTGTAGTCCTGTGAATAAGTTATGCAATAGGTTAGGTGGTTAGTTGTTTGCTTCTTTGTTTTAATACAAGAAACATGGCCTTTTTTAGGATGACAATTGACTGTAAATTGGATCCCAAGTTGTTACAAAACCAGGTTGGTTGTCACTAGGCCATATAACTGAAAGCAACAACAACAAGAAGCTCCCAGAGTATCATGGGTTTATTTTTTCTGATGAGCCATATGGAGGTGGTTACTACTGTTGTTTAAATTCCCATTGCAGGTTACATCTCTGTAAAAATCACCTAAAAGAATTCACACTGCATCTGTAATTTACCCTGTTGCCATCTGACAGTCACCTACAGAACCCTGTTCTCAGGATTTAGCTATGGTATCAGGTGCAGTAGCACATCCTTGTTCTGAGTTGCGTGGTATTGGAAAGAATTCCGGAACTGTTCAGGTGCAGTAGGAATCATTAGGATCACTCATGTGCCCCAGTTTCTGCTCTCAAATTCTCATGTCCTGGAAGAAGTGGTTGGGTTTTGACATGCTACCCGCCCCCTGGTAATATAAGGCTAGGTTTACTTTATGAATGTGCAACTTTAAAAGATACATAATTGCATTCATTTGTAGCTTGTTTCCAAGCCAGTTAAAGTTAATAGCTGTTTGGAGTGACTGCAGTTACTCATGCACAGTAATGCCTACTTAAACAAAATACATGATACTTCATTTTTAATTATATTTTTAAAGCAAACCGCAGTTTTTCATTCTGTATTCTTTAGGCTGTAATTTAAAACAATACATAAAACAAGCCAGATAATGTAAATTACTGGATAGCCACTGTATTTTCCTGTTTGCAACAATATAAACAAGGTAATTGATTTCTTTTTAACTTTTGCAACAGAAAATAAAATTACCCAAGAAAACAGCCAGACGATACCCAGCGTATGAGCTCTATCTCTATGGGGAAGGAAACTATGCCGAAGAAAACAAAAATCTCCTATTAACAGGAATTCCAGTTCTCTTTCTTCCTGGGAATGCTGGCAGTTACAAACAAGGTAAGCGTTTAGCTAAGTTATAGGTATGTTACAAAGAGCTCTCATATTTATGCATTACTTAATGGCAAGAAGTTTTCTGTTTGAAATAATACGAACAAAAGTGATAATGGTTGATCATATTACAGTGTAGATATCCTTGTTAGTCCATGATTAATTTCAAGCAGTCAAAAGACTTCATTTTTATTTGAAATCAGTTGGACAGTTGAGCTATGATATTTTTCTGGAGTAAGACTTTAACTTTTGAAAGCTGGAAATAGTACAGTTTGTGCCATACTATGGCAGCACCGCACCCTTGCTGTGTTTTTGGTCACAAACATCTAGTTGGTTTTGATTTGAACAACGTTTAGTGCTGTCATGCGAAATAAAACAAGACCTGAATTTGATTAGAAGAAACTGAACAAGCTACCATCTGTGATGTGAAGTAATTATATGCTATAGAAATAAGCATCATCTTGTGGCTTGCCCTGTAGCTTCGTTATTTCCCACCTCTCTATGTAGTGGTGTGTTTTCTTTGGCATTCCTGCTTTACACATAGCCGTCTTTTGTTTTCCAGGTTATTCCCTCTTAGGCTTCTAGGCTCCAAATGAAAAGTAGTAATAGTTTTAAAGCATTTTTCTTTTTCATTGTAAATACCAAAGTTAGTAGTTTGATGAACATGAAGTATTGTCTTTAACTGTTTATTCAAGTATCCGATATTCCTTCCAGGCTGAGTTTGTCAGGCTGTTATTTTTGTTCTCTAAAACGTGGTCTGAAACAGTTAGTAACACTCTTATGATGTTAGCAAAATTGATGTGTATGTATGGGGAAAACCACCACTGTCTAAACCCTGATGTCTTACTGTGATAATTCTTCCTTATATTTGCACTGAACTTGATGATTAAATTAACTGATTTCAGAGAACAACATTACCTGCTTAGCTTATAAAAAAGTAAAATATTTTGCTGACAGATACTTTCAGAAAACCCATACAGACTTGCAGGCACAATAGTATCCAAAGAAGATTCCGAACATGATGATTATGAGGGATACCATATGGACTTTTGTAGTTGCATATAAAGTATTGCAAATCTGTGAATTAATGCTGTCTCTAAAAACACAGCAGTACATCACTACGCAGGAAATAAAATAGTACTTTCAGGGTATGTTAGGAATCAAAAGGGGCTCTGAGCAACCTGATCTAGTTAGCGGTGTCCCTGCTCACTGCAGGGGGGTTGGACTAGATGACCTCTAGGGGTCCCTTCCAACCCAAAACATTCTATGATTCTAAGAAAAACTTAAACTAGGTGAGTAGAAGTACTAAGTGCTGTGGATATAATATGCTACTTAAGATCAGTAAATATTTAAACATTTATTCTTTGTTTTGAGAAATTGATTTAGGGAGACTGGCAATAAGTTGTATGTGCATTTTTCAACATCTTTGTTAAAATTGTTCTGCCTTAGTGGCTCAGAATAGTTTTTGGTTTATTATGAAATTTATGAAAATTCATATTTTGTTCAGAATTTATTGTGGGGTAACACACGTTAATTCTGATACCTAGATGAGGAGAGAAGGTGTTGCTATTGTTATTTTCATACTTGTTTAAAATGTCTTCATTGCTCAGCAAATATGAATGTAAGTGCTGTTGCTGCTGCCTTTTCTGGGCTTGTTATTTTGATGTGTTACATGCACTTTGGAAACATGTTAATTCATCATCTTTGAACCTTTAAAATTTACAAAATTGAGACGTTGAGGAAAAGATGGTGGTCTGGTTTAATTATCGGGTACGAACCTGGGACTGGGAGAATTGAGATCCTGAGTTCTAATTAGGAACCTGTCACATGCTTGCCTTGTGATCTTTGGCAATATTCTTGTTCCTTTTACCATGACCTCCAAGATAGAAAGTTGTGATAAGATATTTGATCTTTTAAATGTGATAAGATATTTGATCTTTTAAATGTGATAAGATATTTGATCTTTTAGGTCTTTTCAAACCATTTTGAAGATGTTCTTATTGCTTATTAGCTTTAGATAGAATTGGTGAAATGACTGACTACAAATTAGATTTATCATTTTCATCATGGTGATAATATCTGTTTAAACATATAAAATATTTAATAAATATTATTTTCCCATTTCATGAGCATTGCTGAAATTTGTTTGATAAGTTAATTTCTATAGCCTCCAAGAAGGAGGATTCTGCAGGCTGCAGATCTCTGAAACTGTTGCACTCTAGAAGAATTTTCTGTGTGCTGGATTTGGGCAGACCTTTCTGGCAATCAGTTACTTTATATACTTGCTTTTGGGACTTTCTCTTTAAAAACTACCATGCTTTTTTACTTGCAGCCATTACTGTTCCCATCCTGCCATATCTCCATGGAAACTCAGGGACAATTCTGCACTCAGAAGGCTGCATTAAATAGCAGCTGGGGTTAGACAGAGAAGACAGGTCAGAAGCAAGACATTGTAAACAGAACATTTTCTCCCTCAAGGTTTTAGGTGGAAAGGTGTCCTTTAGGGATTGATTTTCCAATCCCCTGTACATGTCTTGGTGGTATTTGGGAATGTTGTCCTAGAGCTGATGATCTTCAAAGGAATTTCAGGAAAGCCTAGCAGTAGCAATTCCTCTAGAGTTGAAGTCAAGAATTCTTGTTTTGCTGCCTTGTCCTCGTGGTGGTAACAAGATGCAAATGAGATGAGAAAAGCAGCCCTCAGGTGGAGGAACAAATTCCATGATCTTGTATAAATTTTTTTTTTTTGGTCATAAAATACTTCTGTAGCCAGTGGTAAGCTAAGTCGCATGGTTACCTGCCGTAAGCATAGTATGCAGTTCTTGCTAACTCATTCCAAACTTTATTTTCATCTAAGCAGGTTTGTTCTTTTCTACGTTCTTCTGTAAGCTCTTATTATATTTACAATTTTTTTTTAATCAAGAGGGATTCTTATAAAAATAGGAAGCAGTTATTTTTTTTTCTCATTTTGCAATTTGCTTCTCATAGTGACTGGCTGATAATTTTGCTCAGATTATTTATATCTTCAAATCTGTTTTTGTAAAACAATTGTGATTGTGTATTAGAAAAGAGATTATTTGCTTTTGGATGTCTTTTTCATCCTTTTTTTTTTTTTTTTTACTTCCAGAAATGACTTGAGATGAACAACGGATTTAAAATAACATTTGTTTCTTAAGAGATTATATATTTATGTGACTACTAGACTGTTCTAACTGATGTGGTTTCTTTTCCTAGTACGCTCTCTTGGCTCCATTGCACTTAGAAAAGCAGAAGATGTTGACTTCAAGTATCATTTTAATTTCTTCAGTGTCAACTTTAATGAGGAGTTGGTTGCATTGTACGGTGGTAGTCTGCAACGACAGACCAAGTTTGTGCATGAATGCGTAAAAGTAATTCTTAAGTTGTACAGGGTAAGTAGTGACATGTGCTGAATAATGTACTTACATTTTGGAATGGAATTCTGGGCTGTCTTTTTTGCTGGAAAACTGATGAATGATGAATAAGGGAGGGAGACTTTATAATGTGTGTAGATAATTGAGTGTGATAATAGTGCAATGGAGAAGTGCTGCTCTTTAATAGGTTTTTAATGCTTGTGATGATCCCAGAGCCTTGGTGTTAGGTTCTGTATTGTGTTTCTAATAAATACTTCCATGCATGATGTATGCTTCTTTTTTTTGTAGTAGAGATGTAAACTTTCCCTAGCTTATTAAAGTATTAATATAGCATCACCTTATATCCAGTTTTCTCTAGGGAAGTTCTTCGATAGCCTATGTCCCTAAGAGCATCAAAAATTAAAATATGCTGAAGTTTCTTATGTTTGCACAGGCTATATAATATTTCCTTTCAAGCTGCAAACATCATGTTAAGCACATTTTTTTGAGACAGCAAGTAAATTTATATTAATTTTGTAAACTTAGCAAATTGATACTAGTTAATATTATCCTTGAGAGGACATAAGGTTTTTTTTACCCCCAAATTAACTTACAACTGATAACCATAGTTCAATGTCAAATCTATTTTTGATGTGTCTAACTGCTCTCTGCTTAAGGATCGAGAATTTGCACCGACCAGTGTTGCGATAGTAGGTCATTCTATGGGTGGTCTTGTTGCAAGAGCATTGCTTACTCTGAAGAATTTTAAGCCTGAACTTATAAACATCCTCATTACGCAAGCCACACCTCATGTTGCACCTGTAATGCCTTTAGACAAATATCTTACCGGTAAGTATAGCAAGCTATCCAATACATTGTATTTCTTTATTGATCCTCTCAAGCATTGATAGGTGAGATTCTTGCAAATCAACAGCAAAATGTGCTGGTTGTATGAGAGCACTTCGATACTGAGAGAAAGTAAAAGTGTCATATAAAATGGATTATGTGGGCTTCAGCTTCTGTGCAGGGCCTGGAACTCTCAATAATTTGTAATTTTAGTGAGTTGACCTCTCTAGTGGCTTTCTTTATCAAATGAATTGCCTAAATAGAGTTGCTAAATTTAATGTTTGTCATGCCCAAAGGTTGGGAGGGTGAGAATATTGAATACAGATATAATTATATATTTTATGTATATTTACATAAAAGATTGTATTTTCTGCTCACCTAAATAAATGTGGAATAAAAAATGAAGTATAATCATTATGCATGTACTATACACTTCTTGAAAAGCTAGATTTTGACTAAACTATACTGGTGAAATATGTGCTCAGTGATAATTGTGCTGCTGCATGTAGATATTGAGGGAATTGGTGAAGGAAAGGGAATAGACATTTATGTCATTATTCTCTGTGGCACCCAAGAGGAATGGATTATCTTTAGCTGCTGAGTTTGATTTATTGTGCTTGTATTAATTCTCCCTGTTACAATTGATTGCAATGCAATACTTCTTCCTTGCTGACTGTTTCTGGGCTGTGGCTGTCCTTAAAATAAATCTGTGATTTGCTACTTAAATGATATATGTGCTCAGCTGATGCAGAAAATATAAGTGTATCTGTCTTTCCTGACTGCTACCTCCTTGGGGTTAAAACAACAATTTTCCTTCCTTATATGAATCAAAAGTGATAATTGGACCTTGAATGCCTCTAGGGGGGCTTACAGAAACTTTTAGTTAAGTGTTTCTATAGCTTTTTTATATATCAAATAGACTTATGGGGAAATTGTGTTTGACTTTAATATATTTTATAGATTTTTATACAGCTGTAAACAATCATTGGATTCTAAAGGCCCAAGACTTAAGAAATTTAACTACCCTTTCTGTGGCGGGAGGATTCAGAGATTACCAAGTTCGTTCAGGACTGGCTTTTCTACCAAGATTGAGTCAGCATGACAGTGCCTTATCTGTTGTGGTAAAAAAGCAAACTATTTTTTTGGTTTTGCATGGAGCTATGTTAGATAGCTATTTATGTAATGCATGTATCAGTGTCTAATTAGAGTCTATATATGCAGCATAGTATACCTAAATAAGAAAATACTACATGTGAAAACACAAAGTAGATAGTGTACGGTTATAAAACCACAAATAGTTGATGTAGTATAAATGAGTGTCTGCTGGAAGAAGATGTGTTGGGGTAGATTTGAATCATCTACCAGTTGTTACTGTTTCTTCTCACCACCTTCTTGCACCTTATTAGTTTCAGAACACAGGTTTTATTTTCCTGCACTTTTACAAGAGGTGTGTATGTGGAGACTGACATGTGCAGTATAGGAGTAGACTGCTGGTTTAATTATAAAAAGATGGCTTTGGCTTTGAGCCTTCTCTTTGTATCTTTGTTTTTCAAAGAACTTATGAATAGAAAGGATTTACTGGATCATCAAGTCCAGTCTTCTGCTTTTGCAGGCATCTATCTCCTTCCAAAATTAATCAAGCAACATCACAGACACAGTTAGGCTTGTCATTCCATCCCCCCACCATCAGCCTGTCCCCAGTGTGGAAGAAGCTGGAAAATACTCCTCAGTAGGAAGAAAACTTGTAATTTCCAACTTCCATTTACTGTACAAGTCAGCTTTTAAATGCATTTGTTCTGACACTGACTTGAAATGTTATCTGAAATAGATGTCATTGCCTTGGTGTTTACTCCCTGTCCATTGTACAGAAAGCTGTCTATAAATAGTCTCAGTTCGGATTCTGCTAGGCTAAGAAGATTAACTCTGCATTCCCTTTGTCCTAGTAACCATTCCCTGCATCTGCTCTACTTTCATTACTCTTGAGTGTTGGTGACCAGAATTTTGCATGAGATCTCATGTCTAGTGGTATCAGTTCTTTCTCATGCTTTTTTGATTTTTTTTTTGATTTTGGGGGTTTTGTTTTGTTTTGAGGGTTGTTTTGTTGTTTGATTTAGGTTTTTTTCTTCCCGGCTGTAATGTATTAATAGTTCCATAGCTTACTTGAATCAAGTTGTGCAACTATGCGATGAGCTCCATTTATGGTAGACATTTTTGATATTATTACTCCCTAAAATGCAATACACTTATACAAATGAATAGCTTCAGACTGGCCAGTTCTTTCTGCATGGTGTTCTGACACTCCTTTCTGTTGAGGATGCCCTGGCTTTTTCAGCAGCAGCTTTCATTGGCATGCTTCTATTCTTGTATGCCAGGATCACTTATTAAGTAATTAATTTATAAATTGCTAATGACTAAGATTAGTCATAGAAGCAGTCTTTGAAGAAATTTTTTGTAAGTTTCCTCCATACCATTATTTGCCCTTTCACCATTAGTCTCTGCTATCTAACATGGATAACTTGGTCATTTTGTTTTACGAGTCTTGTTTTACGAGTCTTGTTTTACAAGTGCTTCAGCACTTGTAAGATTTTTGACTGAAGAAGCCATTCTGTTGCACCCAAGTCCCCGAAGCTCTTAAGATAAACACTTTTCTTCTTAATAATTGTGCAAATATGTTTAAATAAGGAGGGGAAAGTCTTGCTTAGAACTTTAAAATGTTGAATAATAACAAAATTTTAACTTTTTTCCTTCCCCAAACAGAGCTCAGCTGTGCCTAGAGCTTGGGCCTCCACAGACCATCTCTCCATAGTGTGGTAAGCTAATGGAACAAAGGTTAATTGACTGACATCACCCTGTTATCACATTATACAATAATTTAACTGCAGCATATTATTTTGATGTCACTTTTGACCGCTTTTATTCCCCATGAGATTTCCTTTCTAGATTTAATTTTACTTTCTTTGTCTTACAGGTGCAAAGAATTGATCCTGGCTACCATTAGAGCTTTTTTTGATCTCATAGATGAAAATACAAGGCAGGTTTGTATATGTGATCTCCTGTACGTTTCCCCATCACACTTTCTTCTTCTATTCCAGAATTAATTCCTGCTTAATCGGGACAAATATCACCCTATTATACGGAAAACTCCTTTTGGATTATTCTTAGTCATGCTGAAAAAATTGTTGCTGTTTTGTACCAGTCACTGAAAAACCCTGTGACTTTGTGTTGTTTGATCAATGTGTCAGAAATAATTAGGTGTTAACTCAGTTTTTATTATTGACTGCTTGATGCTTTGTAGCTGGTGTGTGGACTGAACTTTTGTTCCATAATGCAACAGGTTAATTGACCTTGCACCAAGATAAACCAATTTTGCTAGCTGTGTAACTTCGAGTGTGACCTCTCAATGTGTGTTTCTCTGAAGGGTGAAAAACTGTGATAGTTTAATGCAGACATAATACTTCTGGAACTTCCCTATGTGTTGTCATCATAGTGGCCAGCACATATTTGTGGTGTTCTTTTGCAAATAGCAATTATAAAAATAGATGCAAGTAAACTATTAGTCTATTTGTTTACCTTCAGCTACCATTATTTATTGCTTTTCTAAATAAATATCCTGCATCTTAGTTTTTGAAAACTGTTGGGGAAATCTCCCATTGTACTCTGTTCTCTTTCTGAAATGTTATGCAGCAATAAACGTGAATTGGAATTAAGGTCCAAGAGGTTGAAAATCTGTAAGAGCAGAGCCCCAGACATAGAAGAGGAAGGCTTCCAGGTGTTCTTCTTGAGGCTGTTTGGGGCAGACTTCTCTAGTTTCTTAGGTGTACTCACTTTAACATGTGATTTAGAGAGACAAAAAGGGGGGGGGATACGGTTGTTCTGGAGTTGACTGGCAGTGTGCTGGAGGTTAAAACTCTTCAAAAATTGCTTGTAATGGCCACAATTTTGAAGAGCTGAATAGACAAAAATTATTCCTGGAAATTTGATTTTTTTGGGAGGGGGGAACCCAACTGCAAACAAAAGTGAATCCCAATGTAGCTCTACAGCTGTTTAGATGCTTGAAATATTAAGACGAGATGTAGTAGGCTGGACTTGTGAACTCAGACTAGCAAATATAAATGTGAGAATTTTTCCTAAACTCTGGCATAAGTGTGCTATTTCAGGAAGAATGCATGTGTGTCTGTAGAGACAGTTTAATAGAATGGTTTCCTTGTGTTAAGCAACTAAGCTTCTAAAAGTTTTAGCTATGCTTTATAACATATGTAGACTTTTTGTATTACAGTGATTGACTACTGATGCCACTTTGTTCAGATAATTGAATTTAGAATAGAAAGTGTACCATGTCTTCCAACAATCTCTCCTGCCTCCCATCCCCAAAACTGTATTGTTAGCTATGATCATATGATGATTGTAAATCACACAAATTGGTAAAATAAAATCTGACAATATGCTCTTTTTTTAGATAACTGAGGATCCAAAGAAGAGAATGTCTGTACTGAATCACCACTTTGTAAGACACCCTGCAAAGATATTTGAGGAAAATCCTGAAGTTTTCACGGAACTCACAGGTGTGCAGCAATTTTCTTTTGAACAGGATTCAGTGATACTCCTTTGTTAATAGTTAATCTTCTCTCTGTCAAACTTCTGGAATACATTTTGTCCTTCTTCAGACATTGCTAAAATGATACATGTGTTATAGACCTAAACTATTATCTTTTGTGTGGTTTCAGCAGTAAATAGATGAAAAGGGGTAGGAGCAAACATCTGTCACTTTTATATGGCTTAGATTCTGGGGGATGAGCGGGAGTCATATTTACACCAGGTTGTCCAGTAGACAATCTCAGAAATTGGAAATAGCTGCATGTCAAAAGTACAGTCTAATCTATGCTTACATCCCGTACTTGCAAGAGAGAGAGTATGGGTGTTGTAGAGCCATTGCATTAATTTTTTTGCTGTTCATGCAAATCCTGAATATTCAGATCTGCTTCATCAGTGACTTCCTTTTTTTCATGACATGGCAGGGTAAAATGGACTGCACACTAATGGTTTCCTTGTAACTGCTAAGAATGCATAGTTAAAGGTGAGAAATTTTGACTGCATGGAGTCCTGGGAACTAAACAGAACTTTTCCAGGGCACAGCTGTATTCCTTGTTTTGCTGAAGTGGGCTGAACCATTTTATGAAAACCATTTTATTTTAGGTATTTTCTTAATGTAAGCTATTGCAGAAGTACTAAGGTAGCTTCAACTTTGGTGTCTGGTTTTGGCCACCCTGGTATAATGAGGCATTTAGGCATTGACATATACTGAAATGAGTATGGAGCAGAGGACCACCAGAATGATTAACTCCTGGGGCATAGGATATGGGGGAGAGAGGCTGAGTGAACTGGCATTTTTCACCCTAAAGAGAATGCTAAGGGTGATCCTGTTGCTGTCTTCAACTGTCTAATGAAAAATTGGAGAGAGGTGAAGCTAGATTTTTCTTAGAGGTGCACAGTGATAACACAATAGCCAGTAGAGTCCATTTACAGCAAAAGAAATTCCAGTTAGGTACGAGGAAAAA
This sequence comes from Egretta garzetta, assembly GCF_000687185.1. Taxonomy (NCBI): domain Eukaryota; kingdom Metazoa; phylum Chordata; class Aves; order Pelecaniformes; family Ardeidae; genus Egretta; species Egretta garzetta. The sequence continues at coordinate 2,447,243 of NW_009260410.1, forward strand.
CTACTTCACGAGGAGGCTGAGCAAACACTGGAACAGGTGCCCAAATTGGTTGTGGAACTGATTTGTTTGTTTACCTTTTTTTAGGACAGTTTTTAGCAATAAGGAGGAATATGTTTAAATAGGATTTCCTGATTGCATCTTATTTGTGGTGACCTCTTGACGCTTAAAATAACAAGTTCATAACAGAAATTTAGGTAGTAACACAGAAGAAAGATATTAACCTTCTTGCATGGCAGTTTGCATTGTTTGTATTTTTGATCTCTTCATTATTCTGTCCTACTCTTTTTCTCCAGATATATCTTTAAACTGCTACTGTTTTATTGTACGTGTTGTTCACTTCATCGTTGACTTGCTTCTATACAAGTTTTTGTGTTTTCTTAAAGGCTGACAGGAACAAAGATTGGGGCTGTTTCTAATGCTGCCTCAGCTTTAATCAGTCACCCTGTAATTACATTAGTATTATTCAGTTTCTTACTTGTTTTGTTGCCTTGAGAGCTTTGTTTCAAGATCCATAGGGGTCTAATTTTACAATTAATATGTAGGAATTGGATCCTAGGGTTTTGTTTCTTGTGTAACTGATGATAACTGTTGCATGTAATTCTAAGCAGTAGCAATCCTGAGTGTTGATTAAAGGTTATAAAGTTTATGGCCATTAACAGATAAAAGATAAGTACTTGTTGATAAATATAATATTTTGGAGGCACAGATAATAGTTCCTGCAGCATGGCATATAAATACATACTTATTTTTAGGAGCTTTCATATGGATTACAGTCAAAGCCTCAAAATGGACTTACTCAGTTTACAATGTAAGTAATTTTTTTTCCTCATTGTGTTTTTGTTTTGTTTTGTTTTTTTTTACTAATGAGCATTTTTTTTTCTTTTAAGGATTCTGATGGAAAATATTTCACATTTCCTCTTGCAAGCCACAGAAAATCATACAGTCATTTTTACTGTGAGAACAGTATGTTGGTGAGAAAATACTTCTTTAATGTCTGCAGTTTGTTTATAAAGCTGTATCTTTAATTTAGATTTGCTGCAGTTTTAAGGCAGTTTAATGAACAGTTATTGAAATTACTGACATCCATTTATGTTTACAGCCTAATACATTGTGTTAGATGTACTTCCTGTTTTAGCATGTCACACTTAGTGTTCAAGATCTGAAATCGTCAATGTCACTCGAACCTCAAATGTTTTATTTTTGACTCTTATGGGTAGCCCAATTATCCTTTAATTTAGTGCAGTTCTGTATTGATGGTTTTGAATGAAGAAGTTATTTTTTAGTGCTGCCAGGATTCAGCCATACTTCTGCTTTGGGAAAGGTGTTTACAGGTTTGCTTTCCCATAATAAAATTTAAATGAGCCTGAAAGACTACAGAGATCTTCCACTAAACAGTGGAAGCGAATGGAAGTCAGATGAGAAAACAGCACCCTTTCAATTGTCACCTCTATTGAGAGGAGAGGCGATAATGTGCATTTCTTATATTTTTAGCTTTAGACACATAAATTCAGCCAAAATGTTTTTGAAATTTTTTTAAAAATATGTTTTGAAGGAATGAATGCAATCTCTTGGCAAACTGGAGATGGAAAAATACACTTTTTAGAATTATGTGAGTGTTTTAGATTAGCAGCAAGAAAATTGAGATGCTTTCCTGTTCCATCCTGCCTGTCCCTGTTGCCACTCCTCCCCTTACCAAGGAAGAGGCTCATACCACCATTGTAAAAAAAAAATAAAATAAAATAAAAAAGTCTGTATTCCCAGTGCTTTTTTTAATGTCCTTCCCAGTAGCACCTTCAATATTTACGCATTTGTTGTGATCTTAGTTGTGTTTTAATAGGGTAACTAGCATTTGTTATAATATCTTAAAGACAGGACTAGTACTGCTTGAAGAGGAGGAGGTACAGAACGATGTCTGAGATACTTGCATCGTGGTGTTATCGCTTCAGAACGCTTAAATTCTCGAGGGGGCAGCAGTAGAATATTAAAAATCTCAAGCATTCTAGACTAGTTAGGATAGTACCTTGAGACATTTATTTTAGTTAGAAAAGATTAAATTAATAAAATTGAATTTTACATGATATGTAAGGCAGATTTTTTTTGACGAGAAATGATAAAAGTTTGTTTGCTTAACCTTGTATTTGTTTTTAGAAATTTTATCGATTCATAACTAGAAAAGGTGGCAAATGGAAGTTATTTAAAATGGCTCCTAGAAACCCCCACTTTTCACTCTTATGCTTCATCTTTCCATCCTTGTAATTGTAATTCCAAGATTATGGTATCAGACTTCTAATAGACAATATCACTTGCTGTTAACACAGAAGTCTGACTTCATTGTGGAGTGAAGAAAAAAAAAGTTGGTGAATATCTTTCATTATAAATAATTGAGGAGATCTGAGACAGACTGCTTTTATCATAATTTTTGCTTTTACACTTTGGCATTTGACATCCTTGTGAGAGTTTAGTCACTGGTGATAGCTGCTGTCAGACACAATAAAAAAGGAGTGAGATGAAGATGGAAGTTTGTTCTTTTTAGTAACTTAACTGCACCAAGGTTCTGCTATCAGAGGATTTTCAAAACAGTTGCTGACATTTGGTGTACTGAAACAGCATATAGAAATTTTGGAGAAGGTTATCAGCATTAACTCGAGCATTGTTTGGAGTAAAGAATTGCTATTTTTAATACATTTATAAATACATTCACACATAGGTAATGTACTATTTTATGATATTGACTTTACAGGACACAAGTAGCTGGATTTATGGCTGCATCAACAGCAGTTCATCCATGTGGTGAGTATAAACAGTTTCTGTTCTCTATTCAAATGGATCTTGTGAGACTACATTTGAATTTAAAGCATATAAAATATCCTCCTCCTCCTTAGGAAGGAAGATATTGGGAAGAAAAGTAAAATTCTCACTGTGAATAATTCATGCTTTCTGTATCACCAAGAAAACAGGAAATAATAGGCTTTCTCAAAATTACTGCACGAATGCAGAATGAAATAAGTGAACTTTTTCTTCTTTAAGCTCTATTTTTGACCTTCATTGCAGTGAAAAGTTGCTCCGGTTGCTCTTTGTGGACACTACATGCCGTGCTGGATTCCTTAATTGTGTGTTTTGTAGCATCTCTTTAGAATCCTATGGCAGAAGACATCAAATTGTCACTCAAAGCCTTCAGAAGAATGGGTTGAAGCATCTCTTATTTTTTTTCTTATTCCCAAATTGCTATTATCATATGAAAAATATTTAGAAATGTGGGTGATTTAGTGATTATTTGAATTGGGTCATTACAACTGTTACAAAATGGATTTAAAACACTGGTTTAGCTTACTTTTGCAGAGTAAGCTCAAAGTAAATTCAATCTACCCTTCAGATTAGGGAAAGCTTCTAAGTGGAATTGAGCTAGCATAGTATTTATCTGTTCTGGGATCTGTGCTGAGGGGTATAGCCACAGAGCCTTGCCTCCAGCGTATGGCCAGATGTCATAATTACTTTTTCCTGATCCAAGGAGAAGTCGGCTGTTACTCCTTTGTACAACCTTTGGTCAGCACCAAGTGTAGGTTAGGCTAGTTCAGGGCTGCTACCTAAAGCCTCATCTAATAATAACATTTTTGCTGTGGACTGTGTCCTGAGGTCGTGTAACACTATTTTGAGACATGGAAGTATCCCAGTATTCTAAAAGTTTCAATTTTGACTGACTGACTGAATGTGTTGCAGTTCAGTGTGTTAATATAAGTACACACCATTTTAGAACTGCTGCAAGCTCTGCAGCAGCTAACAAAATTGTTTTATATTGTATGTTTTGGTTCCCATAGGTTCCCATAGGAAAAATTGGTACTTTTGATGTTTAAAAGATGTTAATAAACCTGTGTGTTAATTCAATGCCAGTGCTGTTTTAGCTCTTTAAGAGTTTTCATTATGTGTCTGAAGTTGCATGGCTAATAACTGCTGAATGTTTTGTGTATGACAAAGTTAGAGCTTTGCTTAACTTGTATTTGCAAAAACAAGATTTGTAGTGTCTGAAATTATTATAGTTTGATAAATTACTATGGTAGCTAACTGCAGTAGACTCAAACTTGTTCTCAATTTAAAATCATGTGAATCCAGAGAGAGAGAAAAGCTGGTGTGTTAATCCACTGTGATAATGTAGGGCATGCATAATAAATATGCTTATCCTTTAATGTGCATGACTTTTTACAGCCTGGAAGCTACTGATTTATCCTGGAATGCTGAGTTACTTCCAACCACCAAGGTAAGTATTGTACATAACTTGCAGGGGGGAGAGGTGCTTCCTGGGGTAGTTGCATGTCATGGAAGAAAGATCTGTTCTGTTTACAGAATTGCAACACGCAGTTGTAGTCTAGAGGAAGGGGTACAAGAGGTGTGGACATCTGGGAACCAGCAAGGGGCAAGCTAAGGGATGTGTTCAGTAATAGCTTTCCTTTTTTTTTTTCCTGTTTGCTCTTTTTCTTTTTTTCTCAAGGTTGTAATACTGAAACTTCAGGACTATACTTCTTTGTCCCATATTGTCATTCAGGTACCACCCACCGTTGGCAATAAGGTAAAAAAAAAAAAAAAAAAAAAAAAAAAAAAAAAAAAAAAGAAATGCAGAAATTGCTTGCTTAATGTTTTCATAGTTTTCAGATGCTATGATGGAAGGAAAAGGAAGTTACTTTGAGAAACCATAGTCCTACCTTCCAGTGTGGTTTGAAGGTAACTTCGTTATCTTCTGTAAGCTCAGAAACATTTTCATTTGATAAAGTACCAAACACAAGGCATGAGTAGTACTTGAAACATACAAAGCAACAGTTCTCAAACCAGTTTTTACAGTTCTTGTTGGAGGCTCTAATGTTCTTCCTTATTTTTCTTAATACTCTGATTGCATGCCTGAATATTTATCTTTTTGAACAGTCAGTTCTCTTATCCAGAGTAGCAGAGAATCCTGTAGATAATTGAAGACACCACATATGGATTCTGGGGAGCGTAGTACAGATACCTCTGCAAGCTCTGAGACCACAAATAATGTGGTAGACTGAGTTTTGCAAAGTTTGATAGTTCTGAATCTCACAGATGAGTTGGGTATCTTTGCATCAAGCCCTCTCTGGATCCCAGTAAGAGGAATACTTGCAGCGAATCTAAGCAGACTGCATATTACCCAGCTGGGTCTGGCAGGCCTTTCTAGTTAGTCCTGAAAATGGCAGAACATTGAACTTGAATTTAAAGTCTAAGTAGATCTGACATTCCTTTCTGCCACACAAATACAGTCTCTGCATCTGTGGTATAATAAACCATGATCCAAGAAATTATTCACAGCTGAAGTGATTAGAATGATCGTTTATGAGTGTATCTTCAGGTAGTTGTGACACAGATATCTTGCAGTTCTGGATAAGCAAAGATAGAAGAGGTCACTTGTGACATGTAACCTGCTAAGTTGCAGTCCAGTGTTAAATCTTAGAAACTGCTTTTAAGAAATAAACAAATGCTGGATTTACAATGGGATGGAAAATAACATTCAAGTGACCTAAATACTTCTCAGAGATGGTACAACTCATACCTGCAGGATAGTCTGCTTTATTTTTGCATGATTAAACTTCATGAGAGAAATGTTCTGTTTGCTTAAGAAATTGTATCTAGAGTTTGGACAAGTCACTCTCCTTTGCAACACCTCCCTTCCTCACCCCCTGAGAAGGAGGGATGTGAACTGAATTCTAGTCGTTCTCAGCTGTTTGAATAGCCTTTCTGAAGGCTGTTGCAAATGGGTGAGAGCCAGAGTAACCTGGAAATCATGCTTAAGCTACCCAAATTTGTACTGCCACGTATAGTAACAAACTACCTGCCAGTCCCTATCAGTGGAGTGCAGAGAGGTGGCTTTTCAGTATTTGTGTCCTGGATTCTGCCTGAGCCTGTAAATAGAATTTGGCAAGTGCACAGGATTTATAGTCTTGTGCTCGGTTTAGATCTGTATTTAATATCCTGAATTGCAGTATACTTTGGACTGTGAATTCTTCAAAGAGGATTCCAGAACAGTACAGCTTCCTGTAACACATCTTTTTTCATTTGGTAAGTATAGCATATTACTTTTGGAAAAAAAAAAGGAAAACAAGTATTACTAGTATTTGGATAATAAATTTGCCTAAAAATTCCAATGGTCAGGAGGTTTTTGGGGGTTTGTTTTTACTAAAGTTAATACTGCTTTTCTTAACAACAGCCAAATAAATAAGAAATGGGGGGGGAGTGGGGTGGGTGTTGACTAACAGATAGAGAAGCACATAAGTCTCCTGGAAAACAAAAATATCTGAAGATGTAGTGAGTTCTAAATTAATTTTATCTAATATGTGAAAATAATATATCCTTTACAGGGCTTTCTTCAAGCAAAATTCTGTTAAACTCAACTGGCTTACTTTACAATGTACAGCTCCAGCACTTTAACCAAGTAAGAATACTACTTAATTTTTTAAGCTAATGTAACCACTGTTTGGAGAATGTAAGTTGTTTTTTTTTTTAATGTTCTAGATATATCAAGCTTTCAAAATTTATATAGAGAGCCACTGCCAGTCACTCAAAGGTAAATATAAGTCTTCTAAAGTATAAATTCATAAAACAAAGCTTGTTGAAAATTCTCAAGACTGAAGCTGGTGGAAACAGAAGTCCTCTCATGCAATGGGGTTTAGGCAGTACTGTTGTTACCTGCTCAAACATCTCTGCTAATATCTCTCACTTTCCACTTCTTTTAAGAAGGATAGCACAAAGAAAAATGTGGAATTAGTCCTCATATGTTTGTTTTTGTTACTTCACAGCAAAAGGTAACTTGAACTTTCAGCA